>NC_061797.1:27952765-28264178 GCF_021462225.1 Girardinichthys multiradiatus
TTTAAAAAAACAAAAATAATCAGTTTAAAAGGATACCTTTTAATACAAAACAAGATATTTTTTTATTACTGTGATTTACATCATAGGGCTTTGTGTTTGATATGGACAAGAGGAGTTTAGGAAATACATATCAGCAATTCAGGTGAAAATTAAAAACAGTAGCTCACTTAAAAGAAACATTATTTGGTTTTTCCTAGCCACTAAAATATTCAGCAGGCAGATATAGATATGAATTTTTGCAGACACCACAGTGTAACCACATACATTGTATATGACTTCATAATTCCATTGTCAAGTCAGAATAAGAGTTATAGATATTGTGTAAAACTGAACGAGCATTCATTTAAAATCTCAATTTGCAGAGCGATGCTTCTCATTTTGGAAATTATGAAAAGCTGTGGTAAAAGCACGTCATTTTAGGTTACATTTTTAAACCACACCATTCTGATGTTGGTGACAATACAGTATATGGCTATGAGTTTGCATTAGGTATATAGGGACGGTATAATATAATGTTGTCATCAAAGATACATGGTTTACACACAACAGGTAAAGTAATCCATGTGGGTGTAAAATAATGCTTTGATGAATGAGACTATTTACATTAGTTTTCATTTAGAACTATACCAGTTTCATAAACTAAAATATTTGCCCTACACGACGAGCTTAGATCTGTCCTCTAACAGTGGATTTCGATAAATGAAGAGACTTAAATTTTTCTGACCAAAAAATATTTTGGAAAGGTTATGGTCAGTATGTTTTTGGAAAGTTGCTGTTTTAGGAAATTCCTACTGCCAAAATGGTTAAAATGTGACATCAAAAAGCAAAAACAGTTAAACATGACCACATGCACACAAAATGCAAACTAAGACAAAATCTAAGGAGAATTTTTTCCCTCCCCATCAATTTAAAACCACTGTTTTGAAAACCCTGAGGTTTGTTGAGAATTTTGCTGAAAACATTAGATAAAGTAAAAATTTCCAAGAACAAAAACAGAGGAACTTTCATTCTTGTTGCCACTGGGATCCCTACTGGTACAACATTTATTATGGCTCTCAACACTGGCCATTAAACTGAAAGGATTCCATCTATGCCCTCCTAAGGCTGTTGATTTTGGGTAGGACCCTTGTGAACTACTGTAGCATTAGTGGAACTAATACATATCCTTACCAGAAAGTATATTTTGGTTTAAAATTTGCCATGCTCATTGTTTCTATACATGGAAAAAACAGAAAGCGTTAAAAAGCCTGATTCCCAGGTTGGACTTAAAAGTTGGACAGACAAAACCTTATCCTATTTTTATTATTTATTTCATTTATTTATTTTTCTTCTTTTTACATTTGTGAGCCATTCATTCAGTCCAGGGTTAGTCAGACAGGAGTATTTTGAAAAGTTCAAGGAACATAACTGGAGTACAACATCTCCGCTTTTGTAAATTCCCTCAGTTGTGGCTACAATGTAATTAATATGAGTAACAATAATGTTTACCAGTTCTTTTAAATAAATCTAGTAGTGCTGTTGTAAAATGGAAAGCAGTTTTAGTTTAAAAACTTTTTCTTCAAAGGTTTAGGTGTTTATTTACTAACCCTTTTATACTTCTGAACCTTCTGAACAGGGTTGGCAGTATGCAATTCAACAAGTGTTGGTATGCTTTCATTTTGTGTATCAACATTGGGCCCAGTTCCATTTAGTAAAAGAAACAGGAATCTCGGAAATATTTTAGACTGTTTCTATCCAACTTATTGTGTAAAACGACCCATATTAATAGTAATACGAAGTACATATTAATGTAAAGACCAAAATACAAACAAATAGATTTTACCAAAGAAAATAAAATGTCAAAACATCATGCTAATACATATTGAAATGACTGGACACTTTTCTGAAGTTATGACATACTTTCAAGACTTCATAATTTATATTCAGTTACAGTTTCCAAGTCTAGTTATTAAACATTCATAAGAGATCAAGAAAGCAAAGTGCAATGCAAAAAATACTTGTGGAATGATAGACACAAAATATAATTGTTACATGAATAACATGTACACAAACAGTGTATTTATTGTAAGTGCTGTTAGGGCCCGGGCATTAAAGTTAACGACTAAAGACTACAAAAACAATTTCTAGTCTAGTCTAGTTAGGAAGGGAATGAGCTGGAAATACATAGAGATGAAAAAATAATAATTTTAGAGTAGTTATATACAGAGACTGCACTCATTTTATAAACCTGTCTGTGTGTGTTCATAAACGAAGTGACGGTAGATGCTGAATTACATAATGCAGTTTCCTTTGTCCCTCATTGTCCTTAGCACACAAACGGCCATCTGCTGCAACAAAGTCGATTTCCAACAAGGGAACAGTGTAACAGAAAGACAGGTACAACTAATTTTGTGTTCAATGAGGTGGTCTTGGCAGTGCCACAGATGCATAACCATAAGCATGGCAGTTTCAAAGTATTAAGAAATGTTGAAACTTACATCTTCCAGTTGACAATGAACAGTCAAAAAAATATGAAAATTCTGTAACTTTTCTGGTTTGATGGCCTTAGGAAGAATCCTGATTTTCTTTCTTTATAAACATGTCCTCATTGCAATGGTGGCTTTTTTTTTTCCAACACTCTTCTCGGTTAATTGTTTTCTTCAAGATTACGCAGAAATTTCTTTGTCTTTTGACTTACATAAAATATGTAAAGCAGACGATTTGTAACGGAATAATTGCCGCAATCATGATCCTCCTGGGAAAATAATGCAACCAAACCTCCCCAGTTTATATCACACCTCAGAGTGTCTGCTTCTTGTCCCCCTTGATACAGCCTGGATGCTGTGAGCTGGTCTTGGCTGGGTTGAGTGGTGGCATTACAGGGCACTGGAAGAGACTGACTGGAGCCCACACACATGCCTTGAGAGATAGCCTCTCTCTCCTGCGCTCCGCTCTCCATTCCAGCCAGCTGCCATCATTGAACTGACTTATGAAGAAATCCTCTGGAAAAAGCTGCCAGCTCCGGTTGTAAGTAGAAAAAAACCCCACATAAAACAACGCATCCAAAAAAGGACACAGTGCACTGCATGCACTCTCCCCACAAGATAACCAGAAAGGTTTTGTTTCATTGTTTATTTGGTTTGCAGCTTTCTACGTGTCCCCCCGACGCATTTTGCCCAAACCAACAATCTCCTCCCCTTGCATCCTTATTTCCCATCCATCTGCCAGACAAGTTTTCCCAGTCACTCACAGTAGCCAGCCTGCAACCCCTTTTGTGGGTGTGCTTGTAGAGTACAGGTCGTGTCTGTTAGCGTGGCACACGCCATGCCAGCCAGAATAGGAGGGGAGACGTGTGAAAAAAACTCTTTGTAAGTTATGAGAACACTGAGGCAGACACAGGCGCTCATAAATTATACGGTTCATTTGCATATTCAGGGTATAAGGCATTATGCAAATCAGAAACAATTTGCATAATGAATTCCTCTTGTTGCCTCAATTGCCCAGTTGCTATTTTTTTTAATGTAATAATCCAAATAAAGAATGTCTAACAATAAAGAATAATATGTTTGAATCCTGTTAAGCTCTTTGAGTTTAAATAAGTGGGAAATTTCTTTAATCAAACCTTTGTCTTTGAGTGAACAGTCAAAAGAATCACAGAATGTAAACAATACAAACACATAAAGAAAAAACAGATGGAAAAATAATCTAATGAAGTCACTTGGTAAACACAAGCAAACCTTTATTAATACTCAAATATATTTCGACTATTTAAGCAAGGCAGTGCATTACTAATTAAGAGCACTCTGAAATTCTCTGAAGAGAAAAGATCATTTTATCTATTAATTTAACCACTTCTGTCATCTGCGTTCAACCTCATAAACTCCGTAAACCAAAAAATACAAAAGAAAAAGTAGCTGTTTTTGAGAAAGTTATTAAATGAAATATTTTATTCAGATAAAATATAGATGATTTAAGATAGAAAGGCTCATATGCAGAGTATTATCAGAACTATTGCAATACACATTTATTTACAAGTTGTTTCACAAATGTAGGAGTAATGCAAGGGATTACAATACATCTTTAGCAGAAACAAGTAATTGTGAAAAAGCTAAATAAATCTAACAAGATTATTAATGGGGGGGGGGGTATCTAGAGTGATAATAAGAGAAGGAATACTTAATTAGTAAAAGTGCAAAAAAACAAGAGGAAAAACAGGTGATTAGAGGGATGACACTGATAATTAATCTGCCTGAGCAATATTGTGCTGTATGATCGGCCAGTAAAAGTCCACTTTAATCAGATACAGTCAGATATCTTGAGATACAGCTTGAGATCCTTCACTTTGCACTCTGGCACAAACAGCCCACTTGGGTTTCACTGCACCAAAATGAGCCTGGTGGTTTATTGGATCAAGGACCAGTGCGGAGGAACGACAAAACTGAAAAGCACTAATGCCAGGCATCAAGATTAAAAGGCTGTACTCAGAGCATACCTGATCAAAAACTTTTATTTGAAACTGCCATTAGCGATCGCCACTATTAGACTTAATTAACACAAATGGTAATTAATGTAAAGCAGAAGAAAGGAAAGAAGAGGGCGAGGAAAGGTGGGTGTACTGGGCATGAGGAAGAAAACTAGCGAGGAGGAGGAGGGTGAGTAAGAGAGGGACTGAGATGGAAAGGGGATGGGCAAATAAGGGAAACAAGGAGCGAATGCGCCTGATGGCAGGGAGAAGTTGGCACAGTGCCATCCATTCTGTGCTAGCACCAAGACGGACTTCTGTTTGCTCAGGGATTTGATGATAGATATAGCTCGGAAGACAAAAACGCTATCGTCATTGTGATAGCCCCAGACTTTTGGGGGGTTTTTATTTTCCTTTTTTTAGGATAGCAGGCCGTCTTATTAATGAAGATACGGATAACCACATATCCCTTTATTCTATCTTCAATGCCGATTTGGAGGACTAATGAACTTCTTGTGACGAAGACTTGATGATATGACCAAATACTAAGATGAACCGAAATGGACAAGCTGCGAAAATTTAGCGACAAAATCTTATAAAGGGGTGGATGTTCAGCCCTCTAGAGTGTGACCATATAGTTAATTAGAGAAGATGTGAGACATGAAGTCCAGCCTCGACAAGGGATGCCAAGCACACATGAAATGGGAAGTGGAGACAGAGTTGGCACAGGCTTTCTGAGTAACAACGTTCTCCAAAAAGAAACTTTCAGCTGTTTTGCATTTCTGTGGATATTGGGGAGTGGCGGTGGGACAGAAAACTCCTCCCACTTGCTCCTTCTCACTCTCTCACTATCCGTCTGAGCTACAGCTTGTGATGCCAGGCAGCCAGCCATCTGGGCAGGAGACGCCATGCCAATCCATTCGGTAAGAGTTAAGGACGCACCCTTTGGAAAATGATGAATCAGTCTCACGGCTGGCAAAGGCGTGGGCAAAAATCCATACCTTGGAGGATCGCCAGGGACAAATAATTTGGCAGTCTCGAGTCTCAATTGGTTTATCGACGGAAACATGATGGCATCTGGTATGAAAACTGGCAAACGACACAGGAGATATACCGTTATTAAACCCAGTCGGCACGATGGGATACCCTTCGCGTATCAGCTGGTAAAAACAAAAGAGAAAGAACAAACAGGAGGAGACCTTGCATAGTAGATAGGGCTAATTAGAGCAAAATTAGCATCGTTAATTAGGCTGTGTCATTCAAAGTAACAATTTGAACATTTAAAAAAAAGAATTCATAATGAAGAAGAGCGACAACATCAACAAAAATCAAAGAGGAAAATTGTCACGACTAAAGCGGCGAAGAGTTTGACTTTTAGTAAAGGACATATAGCAAGAGCTTTTTTGTGCCAACTCCCTTCCCTCTTTACTCATCATTTTCCCCAGTGTAAACTGCCATTCTGCACTGCCCTGGATGGCAGCAACGTTCAATGTCTACCACGGCAACAGATGCCACCAATCTGCCAGTGGCATGTGTGAATGTCTACAAAAAGAGGAGGTGGGAAGAATGGACCTTGGGGACTGTGCCTGAAACTCAATAGCAGCTGTTTACAATGCCAAAGACATGAGAGAAAGGAACAAAAAAAATGCAAACATAAGGACACATGTTAATTAAATGCAAAACAAATTATTAACGGAGAGATGGATATATTAACTTTTTTAACCTACTTTAAATGTGCTGACATGAATGAATTTCACATGCACTTTTTCTGCAAAAATATTGTTGACAAGGTCAGCGATTATAGAGGGGCATATTTCTGCACATAGAAATATCACAGTGGAATGCAAACAATTTGTTATACATCTATATTCAAAGCAATAATCAAGGACTTTAAATACTTTAGATTCAACATTAGCAGCATTACAACAAAGTGAGATAGTTGGCACTGAGACTACTGAGACTTGGTGAAACGGGCACATAAGTGATTGAAATGAGGAGGAAACCTGAGTACAAGAGACATTCAGGGGGGAGGTGCTGGCCTGCTTGCAACCACACTGGGGGTATTGAGGCCGTGGGAACTCATCACATCCTCCACACCCACATCGCTTTGACTTTATTCTGCCCCTTTCTTGCCAACCACCCGAAAGAACTGAACAAACTCCACCCTTAGAGGATTTTCCTTCCTGCGCTAAACTATCATAAACAGATGCAACACAGACCTAACAACTGGTCTGAACCACAGCTAGACATACTCTCTGGGTCGCAAGGAACGTTTCTCTGGTCCAAGCGAGCTCTGCTGGCGCTGGGCACAGATGGGCATCGCTGCAAAGACACAACGGAGGATTTCATCAATTACGCTTTCATTATCAATTTTCACATGGAATTAAAATTGTAATCAGCAACGCATGGATATTCATCAGCTAGTCCTCTTCAACTGGCATTTTTTTCTTGGATTTATTTGGATGAACACCATGGTTGTACAATATGAATAATTAAGGGAGTCATCCAAAGGGAGGGCTTTTGACATCTTTTTCTTGCTACAAAACGCTGGAGCGATCAATATGTCTAAATCTGCCAGCTGCACTACTCAAGAAAGATTGTTTAAAAGATGGCATCTTTTCGGGCATTCTAAACGCACTAATCAAGATCGCGACAAACGCGATTAACAATGTAATTAGTAACTGCTGGCGCATTTCTTCTATATTCATCAGACGGAATCACGTGGATATTTTAATCGTTCGGAACTAATCAACTTTGGATAATCACCCTTTTATTTGATTCCATGGGGGATGTTAATTATGGAGTGTCTTCATTGCACAAATGGATTACAAAAAAGAGGGCTTGCACAAGAGAGCAGGATGGAATGGGGGGTGGAGTGTATCTGTGTGTGTTTGAGAGAGGGAGAGAGAGAGAAGGCAAGAACGTGGATATTTTTCTTCCTTCGTTATATGCCAGTAGTCAAATAATGCCACAGTACTCACAAACACCGGAGAGAAAAGCTCCTGCATTGCGAGTCATGTTCAAGGCACCTCTTCCTGGGAAACCTGTTCTCTTTGCTTTGTGCCCGCTCTTTGGAGCACCATCTATCATGTTTGAAGACATCTGCGTATCCTGGCTCTGGATCTTACAAAACTGGGCTAAGAAGGAACCTTACAGGGATCTAATTTCTGTCAGATTGGATATTATTTGTGCTCATCTCATGATTAGTGCATTAGTATTGTTAATCTTTGAAAGAGGTGGCGCTTGGTGGAATTGGAATGCAGAAGAGAGAGACACTGTAGCGGGCACTGGCTAATGTCTCCTATGCTTAATCATCCTACAACAGTGCGGTTTTATGCATATTTCATTTGCATATCATTACCCGCTAAAGCATACGGGCAAATGGCAGAAGAGAGCGAGGAAGTGGAAACTGAAAAACACAAAAAGAAATTATAATAAACGGGAAAAAAAGCAGTTCATTATGCGATCTTCAAAGCAGTGCGCTTGATTCAGACAATCTGCCAATTTGTTCATTTCAAACTAACTATAAAAAAACAACTGCAATCAGCCTTTCCAACAAGGAATAATTAGTAACGTTATGATCTATGCAAGAGGCCATCGCAGATACAGCGAATGTCTGTTTATGCAGAAGTAATGGATGTGTGCTGATTTTTAAAATTGGACAGAAATTTAATTATTGTAATTTTTGACTTTTTAATAGTAAAATCATGGATAAAGGAGTTAAAGTTATTTTTGTGATATCACATCCAATGGATTCACACAATATATTAGTTGAACACGGCAATTGGAAGAAGTTGTGTGCTTAATTTGAGTAAGCTGAAGAATAAAAACCAACCTTTTCACTTAAAGGGAAAAATTGGCACCAATTTCATATAATCTTTCCACAACTATTCCAAGTTGTACGTTATATAAATAATATCAAAATATATTTTATGATTACATTTAAAGTTGATTTACAGACCTTTGATATTTTGATGATTCAGTCTAACACAAAGACACACACAAACAAAATATTCAAAAAATTCAGAGGTTTTTAAAGGACAAAAATCACCACAAGCTTCAAAACATTCTAGACAAAATAAGGTTCATAAGAAATTAATTGTTTGTTGTTTAGTTGTAACTTGAAGATAATTATAGTGGTTGTAACCATTAGCATATACAACGGCAACATTGCTATAAAAAAACAAAAGCTATGTTTTTGTGTTTTTACTCCACTGAAATCAATAGTTTTAGTTGCATACACCCCCTCCTTACACTCTCCCTTTCCCAGGCACACATCTTTAATTCGCCTCCCTCTGCGTGGCACCCCCACTAACCTCTTTCCAGGACAGAATATTCAAATGAAGTGAGCTTTACGCCTCATACAATTAGCCATGTTTGGTAATTTGAGAAATGAGTGCCGCAGGGCCAGGGGGCAGGGGTTGTAAAGATGAGTATCAGGCTGGCAGGGAGAGGCCCACTGAATTGGTTGGGTATGAGCTTGGCGCTTTGTAATCATGGCACATGCAGATGTCGCTGTAGTTCTTCCAAAACCATCTACTAACTGAGTGGGAGGGAGGAGGGTAACGAGGAGCTCGTTTGGCATCACATACCTCCACCATGCGTTTCTAAACAGTGACAACTGTTGGTGTGTGGGAAAGAAGGTGGCAGCCAGGGCCAGTGAAGTTGACATGGGTGAGGATGGGTTTAGAGGAGATCTCTGCCAGTCAAAGAATGTGGATGCACATAATAAGGCAGAAGAGGTTAAACAATACCAGTGAGATGTCAGTGTATTTTTGAGTCTGTCATAAGATGTAGACATTATGCAGAGTGCTGGTATTAATATGCATGTGAGCCCTCTTTATTATGCAGCTCAACGTGAGGTAACATTGCCAGGCTGTTCTGCCATGCCTTGGTTATTCTCTGAATGTTATCTCTCTCTGAACAAACAGAGCCCTCATTTCCTCACTCTCCCATCAAAATGTTTAATTAGCTATCATATCCAGAGGTCAATATGAAATGGAAACACAAGCTCCATTGGTAGCTGGTGGAAAAAAAAACACAAAGTTACAGTGCCTTGCAAAACGTATGCCCCCACCCACCCCCCTCCCCCCGGTATTTTTCATGTTTCGTTGCCACACAATCTAGAATTACAATAGATTGTTTAAGAGTTTGCACCATTTCATTTACAGAACATGTGTAACACTTTGAAGATGTATTGTGATTTTATTGTAACGCAAACAAGTAGGAAAAAATTATAAAAAACTTGCGTGCATAACTATTCAACCTCCCCTAAAGTCAGTACTTTGTAGAGCCATCTTTTGTAGCAATTACATCTGGAATTCGCTTTGATTAAGTCTCTATGAGCTTGCCATTTCTTGTCATTGGGACTTCTGCCCATTTCTCAAGGCAAAACTGTGCCAGCTCCTTCATTTTGGATGATTTTCGTTTTTGAACAGCGATCTTAAAGTCTAACCACATATTCTTAATTGGATTGAGGTCTGGAGTTTGACTAGGCTATTCCAACATAATTAAATGTTTCCCTTTAAACCACTCGAGTGTTGCTAATGCTTTAGGTCATTGTCCTGCTGTAAGGTGAACACTCGACCAAATCTCAAATCACAGGCAGAGTGACACAGGTTTTGCTCAACAATATCCCTGTATTTAGTACCATCCATCTTTCCCTTGACTCAGATCAGTTTCACAGTTCCTGCTGCTGAAAAACATCCCCACAGCATGATGCTGCCACCACCATGTTTCACTGTAGGGGTGGTATTCTTGTGGCGATGGGATGTGTTAGGTTGGCACCAGATAAAGAGTTGTCCTTGATGGCCAAAAAGTTAATTTTAGCCACATTTGACAGTAAAATTAACAATAAAAAAATAAATAAGTAAACAGTAGGATTTTAACTGCAATGATTGCAGTTACTCAGAATAAAAAAACTCTAAAACAATGAAATAAAATAATAATAAAACCTAAAATATGTCACAATTACACTTGTCTTCCATACATCCTGTCATTATGATAACATGTACAACAGAAAGCCACTTCATGCAAGTGCTCGGAGTACTTCAGCAACACATTGGAAAAAGGTTTTGTTTTTCTGTTAACTACCCACAGCTTCTTCATCAAGCTGTTTAGTAAAATTCAGAATGACAGGCTTATATAAAAATTGCAACATCTGTGTAGATTAAAGACCAGAAACCTAGTGCTCAGATTATCAAAATACTGTCTAAAAATATGACATTTGCATGACATCTGGGCACTGTGGGATATCACTTGTTGTTTTTGAACCTTCTTCTCATTTCTTGCATTTTTAGTTCACCTGTACAACTTATTGGGTCGCTGTTGCATCACATGACAATTTGCAGAGCTATACCAACTCCCTTGGGCTTATCACATGGTTGGCAGGCATAAACTACAGCTGCAGGATAAAATGCATCTACAGTTTTGGTCAGAGGTTTACATATATTCATCATGAGCATAAATCTAAAATATGTACTTTAGTTTCAATTTGACCTGTCATTTTTCCATAGAAAAATTATTACACATTAGAAAACTCAGAATTGAGTGCACAGTTAAGCATTTTTTGTAGATTTTCTCAGATATGCAGTAGGTAAAAGGTGCTGGCATATTTCTTGTGGACTTCTCTTCTTGGCTGGATTGGTACAGTCCATCTAAATTAGTTGAGCTCCTGCCAAGAATCTGGCTTTTAAGTCTCACATTTTGTTTTGAAATCAGGACATTTGGGAGGCCATCCCAGAAACTGTTTATGTCTGCTTTGTCAATTCCAAATTCAGCTTTGATGTGTGTTTGGTCTGATTGTCCAGTCTGTTTCAGACATCTTGCTGTTGACTTGTGATGAGGTTGAAGAATTTAGAGGTAGCCATTCTTCTATTTGATCCAGTTTGTACAAGGCATCATAAGCAGAACCACTGACAGCAAAACAACCCCATCGCATGACTCAACCACCACCATGCTTAACAGTTGGTACATTATTTTTTTTTATTTTTGAAGCTGATGTTAAACTGTCTTTACTGTGGTCAGTGACACTTTTTTTTCAGCATCTTCCAATCTACACTGCTCAAACAAATATAGGGAACACTCTAATAACACATCCTAGATCTGAATGAATGAAATATTCTCATTGAATACTTTGTTCTGTACAAATTTGAATGTGCCGACAACAAAATCACACAAAAATCATCAATGGAAATCAAATGTATTAACCAATGGAGGCCTGGATTTGGAGTCACACACAACATTAAAGTGGAAAAACACACTAGAGGCTGATCCAACTTTGATGTAATGTCCTTAAAACAAGTCAAAATGAGGCTCAGTATTGTGTGTGGCCTCCACGTGTCTGTATGACCTCCCTACAACGCCTGGGCATGCTCCTGATGAGACGGCAGATTGTCTCCTGAGGGATCTCCTCCCAGATCTAGACTAAAGCATCCGCCAACTTCTGGACAGTCTGTGGTGCAACTTGACGTTGGTGGGTGGAGCGAGACATAATGTCCCAATCGGATTCAGGTCTGAGGAACGGGCGGGCCAGTCCATAGCTTCAATGTCTTCATCTTGCAGGAACTGCTGACACACTCCAGTCACATGAGGTCTAGCATCGTCCTGCATTAGGAGGAACCCAGGGCCAACCGCACCAGCATATGGTCTCACAAGGGGTCTGAGGATCTCATCTCAGTACCTAATGGCAGTCAGGCTACCTCTGGCGAGCACACGGAAAGAAATGCCAGCCCACACCATTACTGACCCACTGCCAAACCGGTCACGCTGAAGGATGTTGCAGGCAGCACATTGCTCTCCGCGGTGTCTCCAGACTCTGTCACGTCTGTCACATGTGCTCAATGTGAACCTGCTTTCATCTGTGAAGAGCACAGGATGCCAGTGGTGAATTTGCCAATCCTGGTGTTCTCTGGCAAATGCCAAGCGTCCTGCATGGTGTTGGGCTGTGAGCACAACCACCATGTGCGGACGTCGGGCCCTCATACCATCCTCATGGAGTCGGTTTCTAACCGTTTGTGCAGACACATGCACATTTGTGTCCTGCTGGAGGTCATTTTGCAGGGCTCTGGCAGTGCTCCTCCTCTTCCTCCTTGCACAAAGGCAGAGGTAGTGGTCCTGCTGCTGGGTTGTTTCCCTCCTTCAGCCTCCTCCATGTCTCTTGGTGTACTGGCCTGTCTCCTGGCAGTGCCTCCAGGCTCTGGACACTACGCTGACAGACACAGCAAACCTTCTTGACACACCTTGCATTGATGTGGCATCCTGGATGAGCTGCACTACCTGAGCTACTTGTGTGGGTTGTAAAAGCCGTCTCATGCTACCACGAGTGTGAAAGCACCACCAACATTCAAAAGTGACCAAAACATCAGCCAGAAAATATAGGTACTGAGAGGTGGTCTGTGGTCCCCACCTGCAGAACCACTCCTTTATTGAGTGTGTCTTGCCAAAGATTTCCCCCTGTTGTCTATTCCATTTGAACAACAGCAGTGAAACTGATTGTCAATCAGTGTTGCTTCCTAAGTGGACAGTTTGATTTCACAGAAGTTTGATCTATTTGGAGTTATATTGTGTTGTTTAAGTGTTCCCTTTATTTTTTGAGCAGTGTATGTATAATAATCTTGAGCCACGACTACATTCTTACCAGTTATTTTGAATCTGAGTGTGACAGTTTAAGAGTGTTGAATTTTGGACACAGTGGGGAGTTTCTACACAACAATGATCCCAAACACACATCAAAACCGGTTTTAATCAGCAGATTAAACAAAGCTTTGGAACAGCCCGCCCAAAGCCAAGACCTTGAAAATTTGTGAACTGTGTTTAAAAACTGGGTCCTTTACAGAAAATCAACCAATTTAAATAAACTATCAATTCTGCCAAGATGAGTGTTCAAACATGCAGCCAGAATTATGCCAGAAGATTAGTTGATGGCTGCAATAAGCGTATAGTCATGCTGCAACCTCCTAAGGGAGATTTAACCAAATATTACTGGTGTTGTATATATGTATTTGACCTTGTATCGATTAGAATAAATACAAAATATATTCAACCTTCTGCACCTAATTTATGTTTTAAAAAATAAGTTTTGGGTTACCTGATTCATCCTAACAAAAACAAGGGTTGAACAAAATGATTAAAGTCCAAAATTAACATGACATCTATACCTATGATAAGTAGATATAAACATTCACCAGACCGGTATGTATGAGAACTGTTTTGTCCTAACTGTGCGACAGCAGCATTTCCTTAGCCACTATCTTGTGTGAAGTATGTAGATTAATTGGTACCCACCAATTCCATCAGATTATTATTAATATGCTGTCAAGGAAGCAACTGCTGTGACCCAAGGTATTTGGCCTGCTCTTCATAAAGTGCTGTGAAGGTCAACTGTCAATCAGCATACACAGTATGATAATCAGTCTTTAAAGTCAGTAAGAGGACGCCATTAGCACCAGCAGTAATGGCTGATGAAAGAACTGTCATAACTGATAGCCTCCAGGGATGATTGCTTCAAGACTGATTAGGTGAGGAGACAAAGAAGAGAAGGTGGAAGCTCTACCAAAGAGTGAACATACATTTCAGACAACAGATGAGATTGTCCTGCAGCACATCATTAGCCCACACAGAACTATCTAACAAGTTAGATAATGTCGACTGGCCCGGCTTAATGTTTTTAGCAATATAACGTTATAATGTCAAAGCAACAAGCCATGTTTCTCCAATGAAACTAAAGTCTTAAAAGAATGTGCAAGACACATCGAGGAGGAAACACAGATGTGTAGTACTCAAAGCATACTATGTCAGAGAGATAAAGATGTACCATTACAGTTTGATTATTCTGCTTGGTTTGGTGAGAAGCAGCCTGTTTCAGATAGTAGACTGACTTCCCATGGGCAGAACATCTTGTGGGATCCAGTCACTAAATACTCCCCATGAGTCCTACATGCTGTCTGAGATACTGTATAATTGTGTGGAATTGTTGGCAAGTGGAGAGTTTAGTGTCAGACAAATGAAAGAAAAAGAAGTTTGACATCTTGTATGTTCCCTATTCAGAGCCAAGTTTAAAACAGAAGCATGGGAATGGATAGATAAGACAGAAGCATTGAAACTATCAGAAAAGAAAACTATCAAAAAAAAGAGAGAAAGAAGAGGAATGAGTGCTAGTGCAGGAGATGAGACAGTGTGAAAGAACAGCTTGTTTGTACTGGTCCCACATGGCTTGAACTGGGCAGCTGGCAAGGGAGCCATTACATGCACATCTCTGACAGCTCACTCTCCCATTAAGGCAGGAGAAAGTTAACACCACCACTCTCATGCCCTGGCTTTGTAATGCAGACTATATCATCAGCCAGTGCATATACTTTAATAGTTTTAGTTGGGAGTTACTTCACATTTGAGATCTTTATAGCCACTTAAAGCATTCAAGTCTGAACGCTCTTCACAAAGAGATTGCACAGCATTAAAAGACTTGTTATGCATTCTCATGTTCAAATAGACCAATAACAAGTGTTCTACTATTTCAATGCATGTTCTAAAATTATAAGACAGAGATCTCCCAGACATTTCTGTAAAATTGGGCACTTTTTGAATTTAATTTGCTGTTTAGCTTTAAATCATTATTTGATCAAGATAAAATCTAAAGTCCATAAATAACAAGATTTCATGAGCACATGCCTCTGATTACATTACAAAAGATTGAAATTGACCCGAGGTTTTCTGTGTATGTCCATTTGTATTTTTCTTGTTTTGTTTTGTTTTTCTTGTATTTCTTCCTATTTTTTGAATTTTTATAAATGTCCTTCATCAGAGGTGATTGCTTGTATTTTGTAGAGCTACAGCAAACCATTTTATTCGTATGCTAAGAACAATAAATCGATTTCAGTATTTTCTTCTGACAATGAAACACGTGTTTTGTAAAAATTACTAAGCCCAAATGGATAGATTTTACTATCCAAGATCTTCAGATCAACTATACTATTATTAAAAGTCAAATGGTCTATTTAATTCTATTTTACTAGCATAATTTTAAAGTTCAAACAATGTTTCCCATAGAACTGCTGCAGCAACTGCTACCTCTGGCTAAAAATGATCACCTGGCAGACAGACTTACACTGCGGCCAATCCTACCAGTTATCCCCACCATAGATGTTCCTGCAATCATTGTTGTACCATCACCAATCAACCCCAGCAGGAGAAAGATAGAGAAATAAAGAGAAGTGAATGACTACAGAGTCTATGCAGTCCCACTATACTGGCAGAATAATGCATTTAAACCATTATTATGCAAATATGCACAGAACTAATCAAACGGAAAAATGTAAACAGGAAAGCAAACAGTTTTATACCAGTAAATGATCTGAAGACAATCATTGTCTTTGTCATTGTTTGCTTCAGCTTAATAATTAACAGGAGTACCATCATGGTTTAGGTGTTCATGGAGCCAAACTCCACATAAGGTGGAATCCATTGCAACTCAATGCCTCACAAAGGCTTCAGAATTTATTTCCACATCTTTCAAAAGTTGCTTGTGCCCCATGCTGTTTACTAGAGCCAGCTGATCTGCACAATTGTTTTGCCTCTACAGAAGGAAGAAGAAGCAGCTTCTTGTTTCTAAGGCAAAGTATAAAAGGTGTGCGTTTTCTGCCTTACATTAAAAATAAAACAACGCTACTAATATATTATGAGTTGGCTCTTTCTAGTGCTTTAATTACAGATGATATTAGGGCTGAAAAACGTAATTGGATTAATAATGATGGATCAATATTGAAATAATCGTCAACTAATTTAGTAATAAAAATTATTGTTAACTGGAGTATACAGACTCTAAAACATGCCATTTGCTGAAATAACAACCCACTCAGGGCAGTAATTAAGCAAAAACTGTAGAAAAAATATAGACAATTTGCATTTAAGATGAAAAATCTTTTTTGTCTCTAAATATGCTCTATCCAGACATCATCGAGTGGCATAATTTTAGCTTCATATGGTTCAAATTCTGTATATATATAAAAAACCCTATTAAGCATCTCAATATCTTACAAAAGCTTTTGTAAAACAATTTTAGGCACACAAATAAAGAACACACAACTGTGCTTAGGTTCAGTAGTGACATTAGTGAAAATCATGCTGTAAAATCTAATGGGCCTGGGAGAGAAATTAACATAGATAAAAACAAGAAAGACATGTGGGGGAGAGATAAGTAGGAGTGTGTGCCTTTCCATAAAAGTGAAAGAGAAAAGAAAAACGAAAAAAGACACAGCAGGAATGTTTGTTTGTCTTCACACTGAATTAGATGGGTGATTCACTACATGCACAAAAAAACAAGTTGCAAACTCTTGATGAATTAAACTTAGTCTCAGATAAAATCTGGTTTCAATCAAACTTAGTTAAGTTCAACACTGATAGGTAATCAACATGTTGTGGAGAAGAATTGTCGCTAAATGTCTGCAGATTTTAACCCTGATTTTGAAATCTACTGTCAAAGATTTATAAAAAGTTGCAAATACAACTATCAATATAGTCTGCTTTGTCTGTACAATGACCAAATAAAAAGTTTGTATGTTGTCTCTAGAAACCCCAAATACGACTTTAGTTCACAACTGAAATAGTAAAGTTTGTTTAATACCAGGATGCCAAGCCATTTAGTCCATTTCTACTTCTTTTTCCTTGAATGGCCACTCCTTCCCTTCACCTTATCCTCCTCTTGTTACAATTTATCCTTGTATGTGTCTAATCTTATAAAAAATATGCATATATTACTTCAAATTCTGTTAGTGCCCTGGTTCTGCTTGTTCTGCTTGCATTGACCTAATGCACTCCAGTTGCCAAGCTGCTCTCCTGAGCTCAGCATTTCAGACAGCTACAGTTTTCAAGGAGGAGGTTTCCTGTCCCACATGCCATACCTATCTAACAATGCAAAAGTTCAGATGTAACACTATGAACCTGTGATTTAGAAACTACATGCAACTCACAATTTATTGCACAGTCTGCAGAAGACCTGCCTGGTTAAAATCACCTGCCTCAATCAGTGTTTCATGGTGAGGGCCGGGGAGAAAGAATCTGTTATAAGAACTGAACTATGCAAGCATTTTACTTGTTTTGGTAAAGCCTACTTTTGTGAGTTTTAATAAAAAGACAAAACCTATTTTTTAATTTCTGTGCTTCTGCTAAAGTCTAAGAAATTAAATTATATTCCACATACGTACCCTTATTACTGAATGTAATAGGTATTTTTGTGAGGGAAAAAAAACATTCTTATGCAATGTCAGTGTTTCCAATGTCTGTCTTTATTAATTTTACTGATGGGCAAAAGAGCTGTTAGGTTGATTATTTACATGTTAGTAATCTGAAAATCTGAAATGTGTGTTTTTATGTAAAACATGGAACAATAGTATAATTTACAATGGTTACTCCACTGTTGAGATAACAAGTTTATATTAACTACATTCCAAATTAAGATGTTCACAAGTTGAAGGTATTCCATAACTAAATGAAATGATCAATACTAAACCATTTCTGATACTGTTGGAACAAAAATGTGACTTAGAAAATATGAAATACAGAAATATAAAATATAGAAGCACCATTTAAACTGACTTTGCACAACACAATATTTTTTCATCCAGATTGTATTAAAAAATCACATTTTTAAAGAAGGTTCAAAGAAATATTGGACAAAGTGTTTAAAGAGATATGATGTACTTTCTGTGGTGGTTTTTAATGTATAATTCGTTACCTGGTTCTTTATAGATCCAACTTATAACTTGGACTAGAAGTCCTCAACCATCATTGGAACTGCTTTAGCTGAAAAAGACAAATACAATGGGAATAAGATAACTGTAATAGAAAAGACTGTCTAAAAATAACAGGCTCATAATAAAGACTACATGTACACCTCCCTTAAATCTACACCCTCATTAGAAGTATTCTTTCCCCACTCGTCTCTGTACACAAATTACTCAGCAAATCCATCTGTGAAACTCTTGAAGTTTGCAGATGATACTGCTGTCACTGGCCTGATCAGTCTGCCCTGTGCTTATCCATCACTGTGTTGTTCAGCTCATCCACAAAACAGGATAGGTCCCAACTGCAATGAACAATTAGGTCTGCAGAGATCATCATTGGGGCTGACCTTCCCTCCAGATCTAGGGTCAGGAAAAGGGGAGCTAATATCTTGACAGGCCGAACACATCATGGGGCCTCATGCATTAAAGAGTGTGCAGCTTTCATAATAAAAGTTTGCGGTAGGGAGAAAATCTGAAACTTAAAACTTAAAAATCAGATGTATAATACCAAGCATACATGTGTCCCTGCACGCTTTTCCTTTTATTCATCCTTATTTGCGGGAAATTCGGTGCAGCTGCACGTGCCACGTGGACCACCCGGTCCCCTCTTATTAATAAATATGCAAATTAGTATAAATTTAAATTTGTATAAATACATACATCACATCACATTAAAAAAATACATAGAAGCCAGCTATTGTGCAGGAAGCCTGCTTGAAGTTTGTTCCCAACACAACTAGAATCATTAGAATAATCATGTAAAATAATCAAAGGAAGTATAAAGGAATCCTGAGTTGAACCAGGCCAACGTACCATTACATTTGTTAGACACATACGGCTGTCATGGCAAGCCACAAGGAAATATCTGATCTGTTAGCCAGCTCCCTCTGAAAAGCTCTGGCTGTGAGGAATCCCAGCGTAGTGAAAACTTGAGTTGACAACACACAGTTCCTCCTCGTGCTCCTCTGTGACGCAGGTGCCAATTCCGTGCAGAGTTCCAGGATGGTTACCCTGGACAATCAAAAGCGGCTAATAAGCTACTCATCGTCATGTACGTACCAGCAGGTCAGTATGATCTCTGAACACACACTCCCTCTGAATTCTTCCATCAGTGATGTCCTCCAGCTGTGCCAAACCTGCCATCGTTCCACAATTACGTAAAACTCTGCACAGCTATTTATGGAAATGTGTGATTGTCTACACGTTGTCCACCTTAAAAATCCTCACACCTGACTTGTTTAGACCTACTGTGATGATCAAACAGTGTTTTTCTTTTTCTAGGAATGAACGTGCCCCTTAGATAATTTACATGCATTTCAGGCTCATCGGCGCACAGTGATCACATATACATGATAAAAAGAGGTACATTTAAAGTTTACTTCAGATTGAGGCTGTTTACATAATTATTTGAGGTGTGTTGCGTTATTTCATGAGGCTAAATGTGGTCTAGTTTTTTTATTTGTAAAAGCTAGATGCCACAGAAAAAGTTTTTTTTCCCATGCCGTGTAGTCAGAGTGCTGAGATTGATACCATGCATATTTGCAACTAATGCAACCATCACCTTCTCTTTTGTAAAAACACTGCTCGTTATTATCCACAAGTTTCACTTTCTTGGTTTTAGCTTGAAGGAAAAGGCTTAAAGAGATCATACACCTACTGTATCTCCCATTTCATTACAAAATGTGTAAGGTAGAAAAATCTGCTCTAAAAAATGGTTTATCTTACCATGTGTTTAAAGCATGATGTAATAATTTTTGTAGATACAAAACTGATTTGTAAAGATGCCTTTGTCTAATTCGTAAGTTGAAGTGCTTTAAACATATAGATTTTATAATAGCATTGTCAAGGCAGACACATGGGAGTCAGTTGTTGCTTGAGCAACTGATCAGAATAGGTAGTTTTGTTCAGTACAAAGTTGGATCTGGGAGCCTGGTGGATTGTAAAATCGTTTATAGTTCACAAAACCTGTACATTGTCATTGGAGCTTTGTTGATCAAGGTTTTTTTGGGAAAATTGTGTAAGACTTATCCTATATGCCATGGATCATAGGAACACAGGGGTAGAGTTCATAAACCATTCTGAGCATATCTCTGTATTAGGATTATTTATTTTCTTAAACTAAAGAAACAACCCACTAAGGAAAATGTAGTTAGAAAATTTTCAAGTAGTGAGTCAGTTTTTCATCTTGATAACCCATCACAGCATGCTAAAATTGAGTTCTTACATTTTATTCAAAGTCAAATGTAAATGTTTCAAATAAAATTCTAAAATGCTGAAAATTAAATACTTCTTCACTCGGCATTACAGACCTTGAAATTCTACATCTATGCTTTCTAAACTACAAACAGTCTACTCTAAAACCTCTAAACAGTGCTGTTTTTAAAACCATTTACTAGGAACAACCTATTGCATGCTGTAGTTGGGAAAATAGAAAAAATACATCAGAATCAGAATCAGAATCAGAATCAGAATCAGAAAAGCTTTATTTCCAAGTACGTTTTTGGACATACAAGGAATTTGTGTAAATGTTGATTATTTTACCCAAAAAACATCAAAACATATAGCACAATAAGAAGCATTTCTCCAAGCATAAATTATATCTTTTTAATGTTCTTTAAATGTTTCCTCTTCTATAAACTGATTATAAACAATTTTTTTTTAATTTTTATTGTCATTACTGCATAAATCTTTGATGTGTCAACATATCATTTCAAGCTAGGTATACAAATCAGAGAGGTTATGCAATGTTTCTACTGTCATTTTACTGTTACAGGAATAGTTTTGTGTAAATGTCATGATGAGCCACCGATGTTTCTTTTGTATACAGGTCCTTCTAAAAATATTAGCATATTGTGATAAAGTTCATTATTTTCCATAATGTCATGATGAAAATTTAACATTCATATATTTTAGATTCATTGCACACTAACTGAAATATTTCAGGTTTTTTATTGTCTTAATACGGATGATTTTGGCATACAGTTCATGAAAACCCAAAATTCCTATCTCACAAAATTAGCATATTTCATCCGACCAATAAAAGAAAAGTGTTTTTAATACAAAAAACGTCAACCTTCAAATAATCATGTACAGTTATGCACTCAATACTTGGTCGGGAATCCTTTTGCAGAAATGACTGCTTCAATGCGGCGTGGCATGGAGGCAATCAGCATGTGGCACTGCTGAGGTCTTATGGAGGCCCAGGATGCTTCGATAGCGGCCTTTAGCTCATCCAGAGTGTTGGGTCTTGAGTCTCTCAACGTTCTCTTCACAATATCCCACAGATTGTCTATGGGGTTCAGGTCAGGAGAGTTGGCAGGCCAATTGAGCACAGTGATACCATGGTCAGTAAACCATTTACCAGTGGTTTTGGCACTGTGAGCAGGTGCCAGGTCGTGCTGAAAAATGAAATCTTCATCTCCATAAAGCTTTTCAGCAGATGGAAGCATGAAGTGCTCCAAAATCTCCTGATAGCTAGCTGCATTGACCCTGCCCTTGATAAAACACAGTGGACAAACACCAGCAGCTGACACGGCACCCCAGACCATCACTGACTCTGGGTACTTGACACTGGACTTATGGCATTTTGGCATTTCCTTCTCCCCAGTCTTCCTCCAGACTCTGGCACCTTGATTTCCGAATGACATGCAGAATTTGCTTTCATCCGAAAAAAGTACTTTGGACCACTCAGCAACAGTCCAGTTCTGCTTCTCTGTAGCCCAGGTCAGGCGCTTCTGCCGCTGTTTTTGGTTCAAAAGTGGCTTGACCTGGGGAAGGTGGCACCTGTAGCCCATTTCCTGCACACGCCTGTGCACGGTGGCTCTGGATGTTTCTACTCCAGACTCAGTCCACTGCTTCCGCAGGTCCCCCAAGGTCTGGAATCGGGCCTTCTCCACAATCTTCCTCAGGGTCCGGTCACCTCTTCTCATTGTGCAGCGTTTTCTGCCACACTTTTTCCTTCCCACAGACTTCCCACTGAGGTGCCTTGACACAGCACTCTGGGAACAGCCTATTCGTTCAGAAATTTATTTCTGTGTCTTACCCTCTTGCTTGAGGGTGTCAATAGTGGCCTTCTGGACAGCAGTCAGGTCGGCAGTCTTACCCATGATTGGGGTTTTGAGTGATGAACCAGGCTGGGAGTTTTAAAGGCCTCAGGAATCTTTTGCAGGTGTTTAGAGTTAACTCGTTGATTCAGATGATTAGGTTCAAAGCTCGTTTAGAGACCCTTTTAATGATATGCTAATTTTGTGAGATAGGAATTTTGGGTTTTCATGAGCTGTATGCCAAAATAATCTGTATTAAGACAATAAAATACCTGAAATATTTCAGTTAGTGTGCAATGAATCTAAAATATATGAATGTTAAATTTTCATCATGACATTATGGAAAATAATGAACTTTATCACAATATGCTAATATTTTGAGAAGGACCTGTAGATTGGTTTATTTGTTTCTGTTGTGAAATTTACTTTAAAACACTTCAGTCAGATCTCAATAGATGTAAATGTGCTTCATAAAAAGACTGATGTCTTGCTTTGGCCTTGTTCATTAGACATTTCTTTGCAGACTGGCTGCTTCCTTACTCTTTATTCAGTCTGTACTTGTGCATTTTCACAGTAACAAAAACTTAAATCACAGCCACCTTAAAGACATTTGTATGCTACCTAAAATATAGCAAACCCACCAGCTCAGCACATTATTTTTTTCAAATTTTTGACATCAGCTATTCAACAGATAAATTGGCTGGAGACTGATTAACAATCTTAAGTTTTACATTGACCAAGGTTGAAAGTTACAACTTAAAATTACCCAACCATTAGATGTAAACCTAAACATCTTGCAGAGTATAAGAGTATAGACTGTTTACAAACATGGGAAAGTTTTTGGTTCAATTTAACTTTATATAACAACTTAAACAGTCATAATAACAGTAGTTTGTCTTAACTCTATTTATACAGCACTAAGTTAATCAGTCAACATCTACAGGAGCTCATGTTTTTATTACAAAAATTAGCTTTCCATTTAGTAATATATTCAGTTTTCTATATTAACAACTGCAGTAGCTCATACTGTGCTCACAATATAGAACAGTCAGCCTGCTACAATAGAAAGCAGTCACCAAAAAGCAGTGCTTATGTACACATTATTCCATAAAACCTTTAAGCTGTTGATAAATATCATCTCACCATAACTTTTAAGTAGTACTATTTACTGTGATTTTGGGCAAATGTAATAACTGTAATAAGGTGAACAAGGCCATGTTAAGAGGGTGTAGTTTAGTCTTGATTTTCTTTTTTTACCTAATTAAATTGAACTGCATTAATATTAAAAGCATTGCTAACTTTTGTCATCAATAATCTGTATGCATGTGCCTTACAAATATGTCATAGCAGGAAGGACACGTCTAAAGACGCACTAAACTAGAGATATCCCTTCTGGTACAACAATAGATGGTGGTTCATCTCTAAAAGGCACCCGTGAAATCCTTCTTAATAAAACATCCTCTCTTTTAGTTTTCCTGCTCTGCATTATCAGTATGTTGCAGCTAAGTGTTGCAATTAAAGCAGTCTTTTTCATGCAAATCAATTTGACAGCACAACAATCAGTTAGTTATGCCAGCTCCTGTCTCATTCTCCTTCACTCTCCTGCCCTGTCCCTCCTTTCTGCATAGTTTTTCCTGGCATTTGCAGGGGTTGCTCCATTTGCATTATTTATCATAAGGTTAGTGATGCATCAATCAGCCCAAGGGTGTTTGGTTATTAGTGGCATGTAATAAATGCTAAATTCAAAATGTAGTCATTCACCTAACTTATGCTACACTGCAATCAAAACTAAATCAACAGCTCCACATTTCCTGATTAAACAATTACTGATTTAAATTAAATGTGCACCTCTTCAGATGCAGGAAAGTACACTGTAACTGTCACCTTATAAAACTGACTAATGTATAGAAAAAGCAAGCCCACCTGTCAAAAGATCAACATTTTCGTGAATTAACACCAAAATCTTTCCATAAGCTGCTTCAATTTTCTGTCAATCATTGATGTCCTGTGTTTGCCTTTAAATTTCACACACACACTTGCTTCTGTCTGCTCCTCCTTTCCAACTGATCCCTAGCAGTTATGTTTTCTTCAAATGGTGAAACAAGTTTGTTTTATTTTTTATGCCTGAAGAGAGGAACAGCAAGGCCCAATTCATACCTCCCAATATGCTCTACTGTCTTAGTGCTTACACCTTGCACACCACAAGGGATGGCACCTAACCCCATTGACTGGACATTCAAATAAACAATAGAAAAGTCATTTATGTTGCAAATAATTGATTATTATCTTTAGTTTTATCTTGGCATTGTAAGGTTTTTACTGCTCTGGGCAGAAAGTCATACTGCCCATATTAAAAACCAACATTGGTTTAACATGGATCACTAAGAATCGTAACTCCATTAATATTTTCTCACAGGAAGTGTCTCAAAAAACTCCACATACTTGTACTTTTTAAGATCAATAGAAGTGGTATGTATTTGTTTATTATTAAAAGTAATTTTCAATGCAAGCAAGAACAGTGTTTTTCAATTTATAATGTGCAACCCATGGAGTTAAAATTACAAACAAGGTGTTGTTTGCTGTGCTGGCAGTTACATTCTAATTAAGGTTACCATAAGCAAGCAAAAGTTGACACGGTTGCAGTTTTTTAATATATGAATAATGCATACTGAAAATGTCCTCCAAGTTTTTCGTCACTTGCAGTAGCAAGACAGGGATACAACCTAGTAAAATCAGAAATCAGAAAATCAGAAAATTATTTTTCTAAGGGTCAAATACATTTAATCTGACATAAAACAAAAAGTGGGAGATAATTTAACATAGATTAAAATGAAAAGAGATGTGGGCGAGAGATAAGTAAGAGTATATGCCTGTGCATAAAAGTGAAAGAGAAAAGAAAAATGAAAAATAAACTACAGCTATTATGACTGATGTGGCCATCACAAATGATGGAAACATCAGAAAAAAGAAAAAAACATGAGAAAGTGGAGAAATAGCAATGGCTCAGAGAAGTGCTGGATAAAGGAGAAAGCACAAAGGCGACTGTGGCTGAGTAAGAAGAGCAGTTGTCGTGCAACCCTAAAGTTGCAAGTTTGATTCCAACTTCCTCTTGTCACATGTTGATATGCCCCTGGGCAAGGCACTTAACCTCAAATTGCCTTTTCTGCATATTGGTGTATGATTGTGTGTGTGTCAGTAAGTGCATATGGCTTTAGTGTAAAGCGCTTTCACTGGTCAGTATAACTGGAAATGTGCTATGTAAGTTCATACCATTTACACATTAACCCAAAAACTAAATAGTGATCCAACTGTATATGTTTACAAGGGTCTAACTTTTTAAAATGTGCCTTTAAGCTAAATACTATTCTAAAACCACATATTCCAATCCTCAAAAATGTGATGTGGCTAATTCTATATAACAAAAGGCCGTTAAGAAATGTCTGTGAGAAGTCCAGTTGAAAATACCACTTATGGTAATGTGTAGGGTTACGGAGAAGGGACTATCATTTTGAATAAATTTCACTTCCTACCTGAAAGTGTGGGTGCATCAACTATGGGGAGCCTGAGGCAACTATGTGCTGGACATTTCCACAGAGGATCATTTGGAAAATATCTATCAAAGGCAAAAACTAATTAGACAAAGTCTATGTATCCATGAGTGTGTATGTACATCAGGGTATATGCGTTATATGGCAGGGGGGTGTACACCTAGCCAACCGTGAGAGCAGTGTTGTGCAGGCAAGTGCAGTAATTTCTTTGATCATTTTTAATGGCCATTCTTTCATGTGAGGCTGCCGCTCATACACATCCCCCTGCAGGTGTCATCTCATTCCTTCAGTTGCGAGATTAGTATGCAGCAGGCAATAAAAAGCCAGACCATTACACTGCACAGCACACATGCATAATCTCAACACAGTGGGATCATTACCTTTTCAAAGGATGATATCAGCTCACAGTCTGCAGAGAGACACAAAGCGATACAGAAACCAAAAGAAGACAGAAAAAACAGCAAACCACAGCTGTACTTTGGGATGGAAGGGTTGGAAAACACTCCATCAATCAGCATCAGAAATTATGGAATATAGGCATGCAGCAAAGACTTATGATTCAGTTTTCTGTGAAGGCTCAACCAAGACGCTGATACTGAAATTAAGTGAACAAGTTAAAAGTGAAAGTAAAAAAAGCAATTATTTTATAGCATGTAGGTAATTTTTGCAATATGGTTCCCATTCTATATTTTATCTTAATAAGCTTAAAAAATTTAGATATTCACAACCACAATTAAAAAAGGTCAAACAGCTGTCCTACAAAATCAAAACTGCAGTCATATATTGACATTTGACAATAGAAAAAAGAAAACAGGGCATGTGATGCACTTGGCAGGGCATTTGATTGGTCCTTTGGTTTGCTTAAAATCCTTTATAACTAAGATGAGAACAGACAAAAGGTTTGTCATGTCACCAAAAATAAGACAACTAATATATGTGAATTTCTTGAGACGGGAATGTTTTTATTATTAATATATATTTAGAAGCTGAGCACATGCACCCTCATACTGCAGCATCACTCATCGTGGTGTAAACCTGGTATAATATAAGTTTGATCAATTCGGGCAGTTATTCTACCTTGCTTTCTCTTCTGCCAGCCCCCTTTAATCTGAGTGTTTATGTGTGTAGTAAACAATATACTTTTCCTATATAAACATTACATTATGTGCGCGGTTGATTGCCATGAAGAACTTTTAAATGCATGCTGGCCAAGGGTTTTTCTACTGCCCCATTATTTTCATCAATAACACACATTATTCAGAAAATCCATAAAGCAAATGGATCAGAAGGTCCTAAATGATGTATACAAAGCTGTGTAATCAGTATCTGAGATTTGAAATATGAACACAACACATTTAGGAACAATGAAATCACACATATAGTCATCCTAAAAAAGCACAAAAGCTTACTTTTAATATTTGGAATAAAAATATACAACGTAAGAATTTGAAGAGGCCTAAGTAAAACTGCAACTCCAAAAAATAGATGAATGAGCAATTGTACTAGGTTTTTACAAAAGAAATATACAACATTTTGGACACTTTTAAATGAGTTCATATGCATGCTTTCAAAGGAAAAGCTTTCCATATTTACAAACATTGAGGGCAAAAAAGGATCTAGTTATCAAAGACCACTTCTGCTTACAACACGTAGTGAATGAAAAATTGTTACTGTCTTTTTAACGCTGCTAGTAGCTTTAACACAAAATAATAGAAACGAAAGAACTACCGGCTCTAAAGCTGCTATTACAAAAAGACTGCAGGAAATCTGACGAAAGAAAATGTATACTTTCCTTCAATGAAGAGTGCCTTAAATTGTAACAAATGATTATTTTGAAAAAAAGCTTAAAGAAATAAGTTCATACATGTTCCATGTTCTGGAAACAGACCTTATGATTAATCATTATACTTCCTGAGTTTATTTGACATTGCTGATGTAGAATAATATTTTCATAACCTAGTTAGATGTTGGACAGATGGCCTTACACAAAAAATGATCTCATGGCCTGCTGTTTTGAAAAAAAAAAAAAAAAAAAACAGTCCAATCATCATCCCAACATTTTGTGGGCATAAGGACCTTGTACTTAAACTCTGTTTAGTTTTTAATAATCATGACACTCCTTCTGTTGAACAAGCATCCACAATTAGACAAAAAGACATCTTTTGAGTTTATTTTAAAAGACATTCAAACCTAAGCTGTGCTCCATGCTTCTTCTACAGAGTTTAGGTGGATCCCTTCTAAAAAAACATTGCACCCATCCATAGGTGCTACATTTTTTTTCCAATAGTACTTTCAAGAATGTTAGTATGAGCTGGATTAACCACTCCTGGGAAGACTGACAGTTATCTCCATAGTGAAAAAAAATTAAACTGCCACAAAAAGTACCAAAAAAAAAAAAATGCCACAAAAGCACAGCAAATTACGACACATATATACAACATTATACAAAAATTACAAAAGATTGCAATTAGTTTTTTCACTTTTAATTTGCTATTTTTTTATTTAATTTTTTTAAATGTTTTTTCATCTTTTTGTTTCCGTCTTTACTCAATGTCTTTTCTAGCTCAGCAAATAATTAGAAGACTCCAAGGACATTCTTCAAATAAATCTTCAGCTTTACTTGCAAGAAACCTACTGAGCCCTGGTATATGTTAGTAAGCCCAGTGATCACTAAGAATCTGATAATATCAATTAATTCAAACAAGGGAACTCTACATCCAGCCCTCGCCCTTCAATTAATCCTTCCATTTAATCAACACGCGGATGGATTAAGGTTGATTGAAGTAAAGTGGAGCTGTTGAAAATTGTTGTTAAACATTTATCTATTCAAGTCTTCATTAAATACATAATTCACTGATCATTCATGAGTAACGTGTCAAACCTAGCAATAGGTTATTACTTTTCCTGAATCTACATATAATTAATATGGGAAGAAACTTGTGCCATCAGAAACTGAATTTGAATTTCTCAGACTGAATCTGTATCATCTGTGTTTGTGTAATTTGAAATTAAATACATTTGTTTGAAAATGAATTTCACTTAATTGAAACTGAATTTAATGGTTTGAAACTGAATTCATTTACTCTGAAAATGTATTCAGTTTCACTACTTTTACTTTCAGTTCTAAAATTAAAATTCAGTTTTTTGTGTCACACATCCGGGTCCTTGAAGCCACAGATTAATCAAACACAGATTCACGGATGTCATTCACTATTGCTGCGTCCAAATTGAGGAGCTGCATTCTTTGAAGGACGCATTTGTTGGCTGATTACGTCATTGTGAGGCAATAAAGTCTAGAGCTTCGCAGGCTCCTCCAAATAGGGCCGACAAATGCGTCCTTCTTTTCCCCAGGTATGAAGGATGGGTTGAGTGTATCCTTCGTGGGCCACCCTATCCAATGATTCATTGCGGGTCAAAGTAGATTGTGCTAACGGAAGTAGCAAAGCCTGGAGGAGAGGGAAAAGCTGTGAATAAAGTTGGATATATTGCGCTTTCTGTGAAACACAATGAACTTGTTTTTAGACTTGAATGTAGTTGTGTAAACCTGAAATATCTGCTCGGTTTATCAAGATTTCGCTTAATTCCACACGTGCTCCAACGTGTTCGGAGACGTCCGCTTCTCCTGCCCTGACACCGGGCTCACAGCCGGCTCGCCTCGCCAGCGCACAGCTGACCGGGAGGTTGAGGTGCGATGAACCCTGAAAGAACAGCTGACTCCCGGCACGTTGTTTACAAGCTCCTGCTGGGTTTCCCCAATGGATGGAAGTTAAACACAAATATAATTCAGTCAGATGATATCTAATGTTGATGTTTGGTTCTTTTATTTTTATGCTCTACAAATAAACTGATTTAAACGTTGTTCCTAAAGTTAATATGTTAGTGTTTAAATTGTTACATTTTTACAAATAGATTTTTATATATTTTCTTTTTATCTATGAACACAAAACTTTAACAATTTAAATGGCTGAATAATGAACAAGATTATAAAACAAGAAAATGAGCCATTAGGGCTCCATTTGTTCGGCTTCACAGCTCTGTGCTTCACGCTATCACTGTTGCTAGGCAACATAAATTACGCTGAGGTAAAGGCAGGGGAAACGCAGACCGACATAACACTGGCCGCACCATGCTGATCTGGCATGTTTAGCTAATAGCTACAGGTAGCATAAGTGTTGCTGTTTGAACATCATTTGTTTACATGATTTCTTATAGATGGTCATTTGACTTGGTGATGGACATCGGCTAAGCTCATGTATAGCTGCTGAGCTCCAGCTCAACATGCCTTAAAGGAAGTTTAACCTGATGTGAAACGTAAATCGATGAATCTGTGTTTGATTAATCTAAGGCTATCCTCAAGGACCCGGATGTGTCAAACAAAAAACTGAATTTTAGAACTGAAAGTGAAAGTAGGCAAACTGAATTTTTAAAACAACAAAATACATTTTCAATGCAAATTAATTCAGTTTCAAACCATTAAATTCAGTTTTCAAACCAATAAATTCAGTTTCAAACCATTAAATTCATTTTCAAACCAATGCATTTAATTTCAAATTACACAAATACAGATTCAGTCTGAGAAATTCAAATTCAGTTTCTGATGGCACAAGTTTCTTCCCATCTTCCCATATAATTAACTCTAAGATGTGATTGTTTTAAAACATGTAGCAACTAAAAATTATGAATAATGTGTATTTATGAGATATCTGACCTCTTTTTGTGCATTCATTTTTTGTCAGATTATATTGGGATTCTTTGGTTGTAACACTAAATTTGGAGCAGAGACCGACAGATATAAACACTTAAAGAATATGATTTTCACTGGACTTCATAGTTAAATCAAAGCTCTTTCCATATATCTTTAGCAACAAAAGTTTACAAATTGAATTACAGAAGGAATAAAAATGATCAACACATATCTTCTGATTGTTTGGGGGTTCAATGGAAGACTCTCAGGAGTTTGAAAAAGGTCTGGACTTCCAAAGCAAATTATTTATTTCTCTTTTCTTTGATTTCAAAGACGTTATTGATGTTTGAGTCTAAAACAAAAATGATGAACATGTGTTAACAAATATCTAAAACCAATCTAAAATAATAAAGGTATGCTACACTATGCACTATATTTTAACCAAAATGTTAATAAACAGTTGTTTCTAAGTAATTGAAGAAAACTGCTGATAGTTAAAAGATACTACAAAGCATGAGCCACATGATGATATTAGATAGTTTTGACAGGGCTTCATTAACACATATGTTAAAAGAATAAACTACAATAAAAATAATACTAAGAAACATGTAAACCATATTCAAACAAAAAATAAATAAATATAATTGAAAAAAATCAAATAAAGGTGATTATGATGACTTGTTTGGAAGGGTTATTGCAGAGGGGACAAATTACTTGTATATATATATTTTTTTCCTGGCAAGGAGAACTTTGCCGTGTCTCCCAGAAGGAACAAGCTGAAAGAAGCTGTGAAGGAGTTGTGAATGGTCCATTGTGATACTGGTGGCTTTCCTGACCACAGAGGCACTGGACAGCTCAAACACTAACTCAGTGCTTTGAAATAAACTGATGATTTTTCCAGCCTGGTTGTTAATGCTGGAAAGTTTTTGATTTGTGTTTAATTGTGATTAAACTGAACAATGACATGTAAAATATAAGGATGGATTCATTAAGTGAGCTGTAAACCAGTTTTAAAACCTTTTTGCTGACATAGAAAGTGTCTAGTTTCCTAGAAGGTGAAGACGCTGAGCCTTTTTATATTTCCCAAGCGGGAAAAAGAGGAGACACTTGTCCACTTCTATGCCAAGGTATTTAAAGGACTCAACATTGTTTGCCGCTTGGCCTTGGATAATTAACAGCTTAAGAAGATGGACTGATGTCTTACCCCTGCTCGTAGAGCATAACTCTTTTGTTTTGGTTACATTTAGTAACAATCATTTACAAATGTCTGGACCAGCTTGTTAACCGCCTGCTTATATCTGGAGAGTGCAAAGATGTGCTTAAAATCAGCTTACTAGATTTAAAATCAGTTAATATCATCTTCAGTGGTCTTTCTTGTAAAAATCTTTGAATCTAAAAAACATTTTGGGATGAACCTGAAGGTCTAAAAGACGGTGCAACACACTGTTATGTGCACATTTTTGACAGCGTACACAAACTTCATAAACAAAATTCAGGTGAAAGGATCTGTAGAGTCCAGTTGCCTGGTAATTCAATTCAAAAATACTTTATTAATCCCAAAGGGAAATTAAATGTTGTTATAGCTCATATTATGAAGGTTTCCTCAAAGAACCGTTGTAGATGCTGATGGCTGTGGGCAGGAAGGATCTCCTGTAGCGCTCCGTCTTACAGCAGATCTGAAGAAGCCTCTGACTGAAGACACTCTGTTGTTGTAGGACAGTCTCATGAAGAGGATGCTCAGGGTTCTCCATAATGGTCTTCATTTTATGAAGAATCCGTCTTTCCACAATGATCTCCAGAGGTTCCAGAGGAGTTCCCAGAACAGAGCCAGCCTTTTTTATCAGCTTGTTGAGCTTTTTTAAGTCCCTGGCTCTGATGCTGCTTCCCCAGCAGATGATGGCAGAAGACATCACACTTTCCACAACAACAACATATATTATATTATATATATTTATATTAACAGTCCAACAAGTCAGACTGCCATCCTCAACACTACGCTTATAGGCAACCTGAAGGGAGTCCAGTATGAGTGAAACCATGCCAGAAAGTTTATAAAACACTCCTCTCTCCATTAATGTACACAAAATGGAGGTAAATGCTAACGGTCTAAAGTCTTTCAGCTCTTTAGCATGAGTCTGTTTGGTGACTGGAATTTTATTGATTCCTTCCACTGGGTTGTGGAAGAGTTGCTGAAACAGTACAGCGAGGACTCTCCCAAGCTGAGGAGAGCAATCCTAAAGCACCCTGGTGTTGAGCTTGTCTGGGCCAGGGAAAGCTTGTGTGGCGTTATGTGATGGTAAAGGGAAGTGAGCAGATGTCTGTTGATGGTGACAGATGAGTGTGATGTGGCTAAGGCTAGGTAGGTCCAGCTGCTCACTCTGTTTCTGTTGTTAAATCAGGCAAAGAATGTATTTGATTTCTTTGCATGAAGGCTGGATCTCAGCAATGAACAGTTGATGGTTTTGTCCGTCACAATATTTAATCCTTGCCATGCCTCCCTTGCATTGCCTGAAGTAAGCTTCTGCACCACTTCTTTTCTGTAATTAATTCTGGTAAATTTAGCCATTCGTCAGAACTCCTTCTGCAGCTCCTTAAGTCTGTTTATCACCCTGCATAAAAGCCTTTTTTTCTTTAAATTAAGCATATTTTCATACTTTTGTTTTCCACTTATTTGTTGTTTGAATGAATTACAATCTGCTTTGTGGGAGTGACATCATCCTCACAGAATAAAATATAACTGGGTAAAACATCTGTCAGCTTGTTAAATTCCTCACCACACTCATTAAAAAACAAATCCCAGTCAGCTCAAAGCAGCCCCTTGTAAGCCTATTCAGATAGTCAAGTGTCTGTAAAACAAAAAAAGCTTGTTGGTCTATAGTCCAAGTACAGCTGATGAGCAATGAAATTCCTCATCTTATTTCATGCAGATCAGACATTTGACAGAGTCGTTGCAGGTGGCCTCAGTCTGTTCCATATACCTCCTTTTGATCATCTTTTCTGTTGTATTTGTTCCTCCTTTCTCCACAAATAAATTCCAATGGTATATTGTAACATTTAATGGGAATCAGCACTTGGCCATCTGCTCCAGCAGTGTTCCTGTGAATAGGCGAGTCTACCTGTGTAACAGGTAGGTGGCGTACTGTATTTTTTTTCTGAAACTGCTGATCAATAGTCAGTGACAGGCCAGATATGAAATTGTTACCGTCATCATTCCGTCTTGACAGGAGTTCAACAATAAAAGACTCACAAAAGTCTAAAAAAGTAAATCAACCATGCTAACTGAGCCGAGTCAGGAGTAGCTCTAGCAGAGTAGCTCCCCCCTTACATCAGATTATGGAGGATAGGACAGGAGCTTGTTGATGATCTCCCTAGGCAGAGACAGCATATTGTCTGTAAGACAGCACTTTACCTGGGTGGTGTTGAAGTCACCTACCTTAACCATTTGGTTTTTTTCTATTTTTGGGTTATTTTTCACAGAGTGTCAGTCTTTGGCCTCTTAACTGACCCACTTCCTTCCCATCTTGATGCCCAGATACAGCCAATGCCAAATGATAAATTTATAAATGTACTGCCTAATATGCCAGCTTAACTCTAATTTATTGGATATGTTCACATGGTTGTCAAACCAGCCTCCTCACATTTAGAGGTGACATGACTACCAAGGAAAAGTAAAGAACAAGGAAAATGTTCAATGTCATGAATGACCAAAATATTTTTGAGGTAGACTGCAGCTGGAGGAACTGATCTTAAAGTGAAACTAATAGGAATAAAAACAGGGAAGAATACAATGTATATAAATAACTTACTACTTTCTGTCTGCAGGGAACATGATGCCAAAGGAAAATCTCTAATAATGGGACACAATCACTATTAAAAGCATGTGTCCTTAAAATCAGGTTGACATAATCGATTACTAACTGGTGACTGGCTAATTATCTCAGCGATGATTATAACTTCAAGGGGCCGATCTCAGTCATTGTTAATGTTTAGAATGGCTAACAAGTGCATTATCAACAGCTCCCAAGATAATCAACATGTCAATCAATGATTCACGTGAGTCTGGCTTCTAGAGGGTCCCAAAGGTGGCTGGTCACAGCATGCTCAGTTAAACTCAACAGCAGTAGTGACGTGTAAACAGAGACGAATATAGACTCTAGGATTGACTGGCTGATCAATTCTATTGATCACTGGGTCCACTTTACATTTATGTCCTACGCCTTTGTCATTCCACTGACAAGCTTCAAGCTCTATATCACAACTCAAACACAATCAAATGAAACCTGCACACTGGGGTGAGATAGAGGCCCAACTAATTTAACTCAGTTTCAGTAAAAAGTATGTACACCCTTCAAGTCTAAAGTTCTATGTATCATCATATTAAATATGCATCAAGTACAGCCATATTTGAAAAACAACACATTACACTGTCCTTTTCCAAAAAAAAAAAACATTTAAATAAAAAAACAAAAACAAATTGTGGGCTGCATAGTACCATAATGGCTAGCACTATTGTCCTACAGTTAGAAAATTGCTGATCGCTGATGGGGCCTTTCTGTAAGAGGTTCGCATGTCTCCTTTTCTCAGGATACCCTGACATCTTCTAATAGCCCAAACGCAGGCCAGTTAGGTTAATTATCACCTCTTAATTGACCTAAATAATGAGTACATACATTTTGTTTGCCTTGTGTGTCTCTGCCTTGCCCCGTGATGGACTAGATGAGCCTCTCTAGGGTGTACACCACCTGACAAGCATTAACTGCTGCTATATGGTCCAGTGCCATCGTCTCAACCTCAACAGTATTCAGACTGTACGGAAAATAGCAGCCAAATGCCGCTTATGAAACACTCTTAATGAGTTGACCATTAGGTGAGAAGAACCTCAATAAATACAGAGATTTGTTCTTTCAGACAATACATTTTTAAAACTAGTGCATCTTGAGAAAAATAAAGAAATTAAGTGTTGTCACAATCCACAAACTTGTAAAGCTGTGATATAGTTATAAATATCAATGGAACCAGTTTGACATGTTGAGGTACAGGTGGAAAGACCAGAAGGTGGCTTCTTGTTTTCAAATAAAAAAAACTACAGCAAACCGAGTATAGTCACATTAAATAGTCTATTATCTATCACTAGCCAGTCAACAAGATCCAGGACTGAAGGTTTCTCTACCTACAAACAGTTCCATCAATTTTACACTGATGATGGATTTTTATTCTTGCTCTATTCTCAAAGCATCCATTTCAGATGAGATGAAAAAGTAATATTCCAGCAATAAACCTTGATTTACATCCCCCTTCCCTGTTCTCTCTCTTCCTTTTTTATTTGATCATTTAGCAAGGATCATATAACTGTATATCAGACACAAATGAAATCAGGTCTCATGCACATTAAGGCCATGTCTTTCTGCAGCTAACATCCCCTCCAACCCAACTAGCCAGCTCCACAGCAAGCCAGGGGCAGAGTCCCCAGTCATTTTCAGGCCCATTTCCTTCTATGATTAGGCAATCAATCAATCCCAGCATTCAGTCTAATCAAGCACACGGGATTGGCTGCCCATCTTTCCCACTGCCTGTTTCAGCTTTCTCCCTCCTACACTTAACTTACAGCAGCACATTAACATCAGATCAAGTATCACATAAGACAAGCAGTGTGCCATATCCTCTGTCCACAAACAGGCAGCTTCTCGTCTTAGTCACATCTATTCCATCTTCTCCAACTCGCTGTGCGCACAGATTAACTCTGTCACAGTCAGACAACACAAACACAGACATATTATAAGTTATAATTGTTTTTCTTACATTGATACAAGGATCTCCCACATCCTGCCAGAAGATCAAAGATGTTTAATGAAAGCAGAGGTTGAAAATTGTTTTAGGATTTTGTTACTGATGAGTTCCTGAACAAACTGTAAGAAACTGATATTGCCTAATTAGGTGATTACATAGGTAAAAAAATCAGCATGTTGTTGGTACTTCAAAGACAAAATATTTGAAACAACATTTACTGATACTTAGAGTCTAAACCACATGCTGAATGTTACTCCTTGCTCCTTAATTGGAATATACAGCTTTTAATGCATGCTTTAAAGAAAAGTTCAACTTTTGTTAATTCACTATTTTTCCTTGGATCATGTCATTAAAAGACTGGTAAAAGCAGTAAGAACAAATACTGTGTCATTGATATTGTCTTTGTTTTAAGACTAACAGTGAACTTTTCAGCTAAGTTAGTGTATCTGTGTGTTGCATTTTGTTAAGTATTTGTATGTGCAGGTAAGTGTATATGAACTTGATAATATTAATTCGTTATTCATGAAGAAATTGTACTATTCTGTAGCTTATTTACTTATTAAAAAGGTACCCCACTCAGTGAACTTATCTGGCATGTTCTTAGACTATAAATAGATGAATGAGTAGAAAGAAGTTTGAGGAAAGGATTTTAAGTAAACAGCAATTATGTGGAAAGCAACAAAGTGCTAATAATATTTTTAAAAACATTAAAATTTAATGTTTACAAGAAGCTGTAATAATAATGATAATAATAATAATAATATAGTAATTTTGATAGTATTGTTTCAGACACACATAGACCACGATTCTTTTCATATATAAAATGTTTTTGTATTTTTTAAGGAAGACAAATACATAAATGATCAAATTAGAGGTAAAAGAGAAAGGAAATAATAAATGAAAAATGTGAAGACACTAAGAGCAGTAGTATTTATGCTCTTCAGATAGACACCATGTAAAATGGACATTTTCCTTACAGATGAAAATATGAAATTAATTTTGTTCAGTGGCAAAAAGCTTTTTGATGTAGCAGCTCTAATTCATAAAACAACACTGATAAACCCTCATGCTTTTAAGGCACACTACTTTTTATAAACCACGCGCTAAGATGATAATGTTTTACTTTAGAAAGATTCTGAACTGATTGCGTTGTGTCCGCTGGCCACAAAACCACCAAAACCGATTGAAGTTGTATTCACCTAGAGGAAAAAAAAAAAATGTTTTCACATTACTTTTTCACCTTCGGTATTTCATCTGTCATCTATACCTAATGTGTTAGCTGGTACAAATAACACTGTATATTACCTGACATAGTCCTTTTCTTAAAAAACAACATAAAAACTATTGCCACAAAATAAATTTTATTCAGCCATGTCAACTCGTATAGTACTACATTCTTAATGTTTTAGCCATATGACTGGCTCCAAGTCATTTTGCCCCTTTGCCTCATTTTGTGCCCAAGCAATCCCTTTGCAAACTTTTTATTTTTACACCCTTTTATCATTGACTATGGTTCTGATCCCTGTCTGGTTCATTCAACTCTTATGAAAAGACAGGGAGTATGAACCCTGATTAAACCAAATTATCTACAAGCTATCTCAAGCTGGTCAAACTAATTTGCTGAAGACAAATAAATAGAAAATTATCATAGAAAATTACTTTATATTACCAGTTTTCCAAGTGGACACAAAACTCCCTCCAAAGTCGATTAAAAATTGATGCAAAGTCAGAACAAAACATTCCAGAGCAGAAAGCTCCCTTTTGTACCTGAATAAGTTGGACCAAAACTGGAATGTGTCAGAAATGTCAAAGGAGTGCAATAACCAGAGACCAATGTGAAATGTCCTTGTGTTTTCATAAAATACAACGCAACTGTGAATGCCCTGTTCTTCCCCTAAACATATTTTACAGTACAGCTTTACCCTAAAGAATAATTTTTTCCACCAATCAGGTAAAACTTGCAATATTAGCAAATCTAAATCTCTGTCTGCACAACTGCGTACTAAAGTTTCAGTTTTTTGTTTTTTTATGATGTCTAATTTCTATTGTATTGAAATTTCAATCATGGCTGAAATGGTGGAGAATTGAGGGTACCTTTGAGACATCCCTGTTGTTTTTCAGTATATTTTCAATCTCGTCTGGACATCAGCTGATGTGCGGTGATTAAGGTAGCCCTCTTGATATAAATAATTGTTTCCTTAAGTATCCTAAGAGGATCAAACCATGGACATCACAAATTTGTAACGATAAATGGTTTTCATAAGGCACTTGAATCCTCCTTGCATGCCATTGTTTGTAATTATGTGCAATGAAGAGCAGTGTCCTCAAAGTTAGAATAGTGCCATGTGAAAGAATTTTAGATTTGCGCTAAATGCTGGGAGAGTTACCATTATTACCATATTTGAAATGTTTTGTATTCAAACAAAACGTCAGTATTTACAAAAATATTTACAATGACTGACTGCAGTCGACATAGACTGGACTGTTTTTCTTCTCTAATGTTAGTGGTGAATAAGTCATGCAGGTGTGTAATGCAAAGAGAGTATATAAAAAAATGTGCTACAACATATACTCTTGGAGAGTAGTCTTGACCTGCTGGATTTTTTTAATACCTCCCCTGTCTGTTTAACTCCTGTGGATACATGAACACCCCCCAGTTTGCCTTATCTCTGTCAGGACCACATAATAAATTTGGGATTGGCTCCAAGAAAGAGAGAGTGAGAGAGAGAGAGTGATAGAGAGAGTGATAGAGAAGGCTGCAGACAAACATAATTAAAGCTGCCAACAAAGGCTCAGCTATTAACCTTGAAAGTTTAAAACTATTATGAAGAAGCCTTTAACTTGAAAAATGCTGGTTAAAAAGTGATTGCTACTGATTATCTGACAAATTGTGATGACAAAAACACAGTTATGCAGTTCAGTTCAATTCCAATTTACTGTCATGAGCAAGTATCAATGATAAATTATAACTGCAATGAAAGTCTTGGACAGAGCCCATTAATATTAATACATTAATACAACTTAAAATATAAGAAAAAGTAAAACAGCATCCCTATCATAAAAACAAACCTCTGAAAATGTTTTGCTTAATAATATATAACACTGATTGCAATGCATACGGCTGTAATATGTTGGAGTTATACGTAAAGGTCACAGCATGAATTCAAAGATTTCTGAGAGCCTAAAATTACAGAATTATTATATTGTGTTTGGTTTTTCAGCTCGTTTGAAAACACATGTTCCCTGTTGTGAAAACGTCTACATCTTGTGTCAAAATAAATACAAACATACTGCAATGAAGGGCAAACAGTTGGGCTAAGTATATAATGTTAAAACACATTAATTCAGTATGTTTATTCATTTTGTGCAGATATGTTTGATAAAAACAAAAAATTGGGCAAACAAGGAAAATATCTAGTACAATTCTGGAACGATTGCTTTAGCAGCAGTTCTCATCTAAATAAAAACGTTTTTTGTTTTTTTTCAAAGTCTTGAAAGCTCAAAACACTATCAAGGACATATGTCTTTAGAAACATAAAGTTTAAGGTTTTATGCATAGTTACTTATAGGTGTGACAACTCTGCCTCTTTGCAAAGAGTTTCTAATTAGCATAATCCCACCACCACAATTTCAGTCCTATTTTTGGTATGAATTCTCAACATTTTTTGTGGTCCAAATTTCAGGCTTGGGTAATGTCTATAGCTTTATTTTTATGACAAAAATGGGCCGATTTTTTAGCTTTGAACTTGGGCTATTAAAAAGTACACTTTTTCTATTTTTTCAGCAATTTAACTTATGCTAAATGAATAAAATACCAAAAATTTTGTATTATTTTATATAATTTGCAACGGTTTTCGCAAAACAGGAAAAAAAAAACAATGTCCCAGCTAATCAAGATTGACGTAGCTGAACCTGTTGACCACTTGATGAACTGCTGCTACAGAACTCAACAGTGCATGTGCAAGTTTTCCTAATTTAATTAGAAAGATCTGCTAATACTAGCGCATAGTTACAACCAGTAACATATCTTGTTAAAAAAGATTTTGAAGGTATGCTGGTAAAAGTCAAGGCTGAACGCACAACAAAGTATTGAATGCATGGTATTGAATTCCATTCACTACACAAACAGGAAAAGTGAAATTTAGTGAACTGAATTCTACTTTTAATTCCCAAAGAAAATGTTTAATGTTGGAAGGTCTATTATTAAAACCCCCCACAACAATACAGTTGTTTTCAATAAAGGTTAAATGTTAAAAGACAAAAGATGAATAAACTGTTTGTGTTAGTTACAAGGCTATTACAGTAGGAAAAAGTGTATTCATCAGCTACCTTTACTTCAAATATTGAACCAAGATGAGATTCTGAAATTGTCCAACAGATGATTTGATGTCACAGTAGTGTCTGACTGAGTGGTGCCTCACTGTTTACAGACAAGTAGCCTGCTGTAGTTGCATCCGCCATCTGCAGGTATCTGTCTATATGAGATTAGAGGAAGTGCTGAGGATGCAAGGACTTGACAATGTGCTTGTGCAATCCTTTACAGCTTTGATACTGAATAACAAGCTCCAACTGAATCAGATGTGGATTTCTAAAGGAGGTGAAATTCAGTCTTGACTATTTTGTCTAGTTTGTTTTTTATTTCCTCTGTTTGTTTTCTTGGCTGCTTTTCAGATTAATAATGTCCTTCCCTGGTTAGACAGTTTAGCTGGACAGCCATGTCTTGATAGAATAGCAGATGTGAAATAGTGTACTGCACTACTGTACTTCTCTATTGCTTTCTTGCTTCCTTTCCTTAGATCAGATCTTGCTGTACTGTACAAAAAACTAACCCTTGTGTTAAATGCAGAGTTTTGGGCCGTCAAGGGTGCCTTTACCTTAGAGTTCATCCGTGGTTTTTGGTTAGAGTGATCCACAATCTTTCTGTCCACAGTGACAGTGTCTGTACAAAATCTAAAGTATGACAGTACCACCTCAGTTCGCTCCTTTAGTTCCAGGTGGTCAACTAAAGTGTTCTCACCTCTGGTCGGGCAATGAACATACTGGGAAAATCTAGAGAGTACTATCTTTAGACAGGCTTTGTTAAAGTCCCCGGCAACAAAGAAGGCTCCATCTGGAAAGTCCTGCATCTATTTACTACTGACATCATGCAGGAGTGAGAGGGCTACGCCGGTGTTAGCATCAGGTGGGATGTAGACAGCTGTTATGACAACTACAGTTAACTCTCTGGGCAGGTAAAAGGGTCTACACACAACTGAAATTGCCTCTAAGTCAGGACAGCATTAAATTTAAATAACTCTATTCTTGCAATGTCTAAAGCTATTTGTACACCAGTCATTGTGTGTGTTGATGCAAAGTTCTCCCAACCTCTGCTCTTACCAGAGTTTTTATTCTGGTCATAGCGATGCAGGCTGCAACCTGTGAGCTGAGCAGCTACGTTGGGGATGAGTGGGTGTAGCCAAGATTCAGTGATGATAATCACACAACAGTCCCGAACAAAGTTGTTGACAGCTAGTAAAAGTTCCAGTTCTCTGATTAAATGGACGACAGATCTAGCGTTAAACAAGAAAATGGTTGGGATGGCCAGCTTGAGTGGCCGTCGAGTTAGTTGGGATAACAACCCCGCTTTACACCCTCGCTGTTTACGATGCCCCCATTTGTGGCACCTCCGCCTCTGCCCAACAACAATTTCAATTCAATTCAGTTCATTTATTTAGCTCCAATTCACAACACATGTTGTCTCAAGGCACTTCACAAAAGTCAGGTGCATACATTCCAATTAATCCTAACCATTGAACAGTGCAGTCAGATTCAGTTATTTATTCAAATTGGATAAAACGTTTTTCTATCTGAGGAAACCCAGCAGATTGCATTGAGTCAGCGATTTGTAGCGTTCACTCCTCCTGAATGTGTTATGATTCTGGCCCGTCTGCCTGCTCTGTCTTCATGTAATCGGCTAATCTGCTTCACCTGTCTGCTGCTGCGCTGGAGCGCAATCACAGTCATGCCATGCACCTGTTTTTCTGCAGTTATATTCAGCCCTCAGACAGGCAGACAGTGCCAGATTTTCGAAAACCTACCAGTTAGTAGATGTCCAGCATTCCTTCCTGCCTGACCATGTTTTTTGACCACTTTTTGCATCTTGGATTTCCCTGTCTTGCCTGACCCTCATTGGATGTCTCTCGCCTCTGGATCACGACCTTGTTTCTGCCTCTCGACCAAAGCCTCCTGCCTCGCCCCTGGATTTGTCTGCTTGAGTCTGCCTCCCTGGTTTCACCTAGTTACTGCCCCCCCCCTGACCACCGAGTCTTGGATCTTTCCTCCTGTCGGCAATCCGACTTCTGGCTGCGGCGTGTTCTGCACCGACCCCCCCGGTCCGGAGATCGCCAAGACCGCACCCCGCAGAGGAGCCTATTCTGATTCCTCCGCCCTACACGGACTCTGTTAAGGTGGTTGGCTTCTTTGGATTCATTTATATGTACCCAAGCTTTTTCAAGCCACTAACCTGTCTCTCCGTTCCCAGTGATCCCGGGTCCCCGACTGGTGGAGTCCTGAGTATCTGTGCGCTGCTCCTGAATAAATCTTTTAACTTTTATTCTGTTTCTGGCTGAAATTCTGGGTCCTCCGTCCTGAACCTTACAGGATGAGCATGTAGCGACAGTGGACAGTCACAGGCGTTGACTTTGCAGCAATCCCTCACTGTTATGATTCTGGCCCGTCTGCCTGCTCTTCTCTCACTCACGCAATCAACTCATCTGCTTCACCTGTCTGCTGCTGCGCAATCACCGTCATGCCACACACCTGTGGAGCTGCAGTTATATACAGTCATCTGACAGGCAGACGGTGCCAGATTTTCGAAAATATTTGTGAGTAGTTATCCAGTGTTCCTTCCTGACTGATCTTGTTCTCTGACTTTGCCTTGCCTCACGGATTTTGCCTTCTTGCCTGCCCCTTGTCTGACGGATTGGATTTCTGGATTTCGACTCTGTTTTCTGCCTCTGGTTTTATGCCTCCGCCTGCCCCTTGTCTGACGCCTCTAGCCCTGGAATTCGAACCTGTTTCTGTCCCTGGACTTACGCCTCAGCCTAACCACTGGTTTATTCAGCCTGAGCCTGCCTGGCTCTCTAGTCCGCCTGGAAATATTGTCAAGAGGACAATCCCAGCTCTCTGTGTTCCTGTCACAGCTTCAGCTGATTCCTCTGAGGATTTGGATCAGTCAGCAATCTGACTTCAGTTTGTTGGATGCTTCCTCATTAACTGTCTGGATCAATTCCTCCTCTGGATTCTGTGCCTCATCCCCAGACTGAGAAGGTTAGTGGCTTTATCTAACTCCTTGCAAATCCTGAGTTTTATTCAGCCACTAACTAGTCTCTCTGTTCTCAGTGGTTCCTGGAAGCTGACTGCTGTTCTCCTGCTCTCTGATCCTGAGTTTCTGAATAAACCTTTTAATTTATCACTTTGTGTTTGGCTGAATTTGGGTTCACTGTCTCTGGTCGTGATACTCGCCAAGGTTTTTTACTTTATTACCGGAGGTCAATTTAATGCCATCCAGGTTAAGTGATTGACTAAGCAGTTTCTTTTTTAAAGACTCCGGTCCAAAGACAACAACTTCTGTCTTGTCTGAATTTAGAAGCAAAAAATTTAAAGTCATCCAAGTTTTTATGTCTTCAAGACATCCTTGTAGTCTATCTAACTGGTTGGACTCATCAGGATTTATGGATAAGTAAAGCTGAGTATCCTATGCTGCCTGATAATTTGACCTATTGAAAGCATATATATAGTAAAGAGAACTGGCCCAAGTACTGAACCCTGTGGTACTCCACAATTAACCCTTAAGTTTAAAGATTTATCATTTACATGAACAAACCGGAATCTATCAGACAAATAAGATTTAAACCAGCCTAGCGCTGTTCCCCTGATCCCTACAACCTTTCTAAGAGAATATTATGATCAACTGTATCAAATGCAGCACTGAGATCTAAGAGGACAAGTACAGACACAAGTCCATTATCTGAGGCCATAAGAATATCATTAGTGACTTTCAGCAGAGCTGTTTCAGTGCTATGATGAGCTCTGAAACCTGACTGAAACTCTTCTCAGCAGGTGTGTCACTGAGCGGGGAAAATCTGTTGGAAACGCAGACCTGTGGGCTGGGATCTAGGACTATGCTTTCTACGTACCATCACCCAGCCGGCCTGAGGCCCCGGCTGTGCGGGCTCTGCTGGAGGACTGCTACGGGGAGCTACCCTCGGTGGCTCCGTGCTGGCTAAGGGGCCTCGGCTATCTGCTGGTTTTTCAACAGCGCAGAGCCAGGCCTCCAATTCCGACACCTCGCCTCCAAAGCTACAAAAATGCTACATTTATTACCATTTATTACCATTACCATTATCACTAAAGGAGGCAGAGGAGTAACTGAACATCTGACACAGAGAGCAGGAGAGAGGAGGAGACTCAGAGAGAGAAACAGCAGAACGGGTAGCCATGGTGGAGCTAAAGTTAACGCTAAGCTAGCGACCCCTTACCACTACTAGAAAAACCGTGTAAAACACAGAAAGTCCCCGAACGTTAAAAGCAGCAACAGAAAGTATGTGTTTTAACGTGCTTATGTATTAGAACAAGTAAGAGATATCACAGTAGAGGGAAATCAGATCAAACGAGAGAGCCTACACACCAAACAATCCACAGAGTGCAACAGCGAAAACAGGAAGTGACGAATGCGCCTTACCACGCCTTCCAGCATCCTATGGAGTTCTTGCAATGTCTCCCGACATGTTATAGATACGCTGAATTGTTCTCGTAATCTCGGTACGACACATCATTCCCACAGTTCACAGTCTGGAATGGGTGTAGGAAACATGCCCTTTTGCAGCGTCACGTTCACACAACGTTCACAAAAACAGCAACACCAAAACAGGGAGCCAAGAGCTGCTGCGTCTGTACGCGCCACCATCATATCAGTAAATACAATTAGCAGCATCACACTAAAATAGTAACAAAATCTTTTTCTAGGAGAAAAATATGAAAACAATTTTAAAACGTGTTATTAATTTATTTCTTGAAGTTAGAAGAGTATTCTAGGGTGAGGGAAATTTTAATGACAATTTTTTCATAGATTTATTTCATTTGTTGATGTTAATTAAGAATGATGGGAAAATGAAATCATCTGTTTAGTCAGAAGAATTTCAGGAAAGCAGTGTACTCCTTGGGGCTGGTGTGAATTATCTGGCCAGTAGAAGTGGACAGGCAAGGCTTATAATGCTACCATGGCTTGGTAACAGCTTTATTACAAACTAAGATTATTAAAAATATGTTGAAGGGCTACTCATTATAGTGTCAACTCAGGGCATTTTCTACTTAAGCCTTTAATTAAATTTGAATGATTACAAAAATACAGAACAGTCAACAGCTACATGACTCCCAGCTATAACTGCATTATGCCCGCGGGCAGATGACTTATTATACATTTAAAAACCTTTTTTTTTCATGCTCACATCTTCTTGGCATGCTTGTTGGTCTTTGTAATCTTGACATTTATTACAGTCTTTGTTTATGTGCTCCTCTTGTCTTCTCTGTCTTTGCAATAGATTAATAAGTCAGACCCCCAAGAATGATTTTTTGGTGACATTTATAGGGGCGGGAGTCTTTTTCAAAGCAAGCTTTGGCAAAAAGTGCAGATTAATAAATCAGGGCCACTCCTGACATGCATTACAGCCAGGCATGCATTCAGCATGTTCATTCGGTGCAATTATAATGATTTATTAACATGTGAAACTTTATTGTAAGTGCAATTAGAATTCCAATTACTTAAGGTTCTCCCAACAAAAACCCTCTAACAAAAGTCACATTGAAAGACACTCAAACATGAAAGTTTTTAGCTCAGATTTGAAAAATAGACATGATAAATATGATTTTTAATTTCTTTGGAACAGAATGGAATGTTTAGTAATTCTTCATCATGAACTGTTAGCTTTTAATAATAGTTATCTGCAATAAAGAGACAATTATTCAACTGTACACCTTTAAAAGCATATTTTATAATGTATACATTCACAAATTCCTGAGAATTTAATTATATCTAACACCAGCTACCTGTTAATGGATAAGAATTTCAAAGATATATCTAATTGGATGAGTAATGTGCTTGATTCATTCTACATCAAGGTGACAGATAAATTGTGCTTTTTCAAGCTAGATAATAAGGGAGAAAGGCATAAAAAGACTGTGTTGTGCTTCCATACAGTACAATACAGTCAATAATTTCTATTCTAAGGTTTTATATGAACAATAATAAAAATAATTGTGTAGAAACAGGCAACATAATTATCATCAAGTAGTTCCTTGTGCAAGCAGAAACAAGCCAAATACCAAAGTGGTACAGTTTAACTTTGTTTTAATTCTAACAATATTATTTAACACAGTAAATGAAAGATATCAAGGTGCATAAGATGTGTAGGAAGGACAGAAGATTTGCTACAAAAAAAAACATTTGACCACTTCATCAGTGATGATAAAGGGAAACTATACAAAAGCAACAATTATGAAAAAAACTGAGCTAGTTAATGAGAAACTCATGTAATTTCTGAAACATATTGAGACTTAGGTGAAAATTTCATTTGGAAGTTCTGTTTTGATTGTTACCAGAGTAAGGCTGTCATGGAGGAAAGTCCAACCTGCTCTAGGCACATACTCATGACAGAATATTTATATTCTGCTCGAAAGTAATTGTACCCTGTGGCAGATATTAGACATGAGCATACAAGGAAGTATATAGTTTAAGTAGCTGCACAGTATAAGTAGCTTCCAAAATGATGTTCCTCTGCAACAAGCTTTTGTAAGTAGGCTCTAAACATACTTGGACTATAAAAGGAATTTCATTGATGATGTTTCTGTTTATGAAGGCAATCTGAAAAATATCAAACACTATAAGCAGCATGTCAGGGATCAGAGAAGATACACTGATGCTTTTTTTTGCGTTCACTTTTTAGTCATACAGCTGCTTACAGGCACAGTATTTATCTGCCCTCTGTTGGTGCTCTCTGTTTATACACTGCCGCACGTTCCTTTGAATACATGGTGACATGGTGATTTGACTAAACGTTCCTCCTCTTGTCATTAACCTTTTAAAATGAAGCTGCTTCCTAACTACATTTATCATTAAAAGGGAGGTGGATAGAAGCAAAAAAAGAGAGAGCATTTTCTTAAACTCACATAAAAATGGATGTCAATATTGGTTTAGTGAATACAGTTAATATTTGGAATTTTCATGTGCATATATATATCCGAATGTATAGTAAGTTCTGTCCCGTGACCTTTCTAAAATGTTATCATATTACAACCCAACTTGATATTTGGATTTAAATAACACAAAGTAGATTCAGGGGGATACCTAGAAATGCACACTTTTTAGAGCTTTATTTGAAAATCTGAAAAAAAACCATTACAGGTTATTAATACTTTTGCATTGTATGATATGGAAACATATAGGAAATTGTAAAGCAAATAGGTTTCTAATGTCTAAGTGATGTATACACCAAGAGTAGTGTAAGTAATTACAAGTAGATTCTAACATTTCTACTATAGTCCAGTAACATGTAATGATAAAATTACTAATATACACTGGTATATTACATGGGAAGGCATTTCTTGTGTTTTCTTGTATGTTCTCCAAGTCGTCGATTGATTGTTGGTTATATAACCCTTTGAAAAGGGATAGAATCAAGGTACTTCATGGATTCAGGATGGCTTTCTCAACCTACCCCAACCCCTAACCCATCTAAAAATATCCGAATCAAGCAAAATACTATAAATTATATAAAATTAGACAAACATGTCCCAAAACAAACCTGTTGAATACTTTCATTGCTGCAGTCACTGTTTCAGAATTTAAAAATGTAAATTCTTATATAAACAATAAAAAGAAGAAGATCATTCTGTTTAACAGTAGTGTTTGACCTGCTTATCGACACTGTTAGGGTGTCAATGAAGCTGCCAATAGAGAGCCTAAGTACTGTCATTAGTTCTCAGCTGTGGTGTTCACTTCTTTGGCTGAACACACATATACAGCAAGCAAGACAACTGCTGTTCACAAGAAGATATGGCTGCTGTAAATAGAGATGAGCATGACACATGTTAAAGCTGAAGAGTGCAACATGAGCAACATCTGTGCCAAATGTGCCTTCAGTTGTCAGCAGCGTGAATGTAGAAGCAGGTATAATTCTATAAAGGCAAATCTTTCCTACTGAAATGTTTAAAATAATCATCAAAACAGCATATCAAAATGTATTTGAGTTAAAATGTAACTTATCAGAAGCAATTACAGCAATTATGTTGTTTTATTGTCTCTGCATAAGCTTCTAGTTTTATTTTATATTCAATCGGATATCATTTGGCAACTTTGAAAGCCATTCCATGACAGTCAGTCGGTTAACGTCAGTCTTAAAGTCCTTGCAAATAATTTCATGTGCACTTGTATACTGTTTTCTGTGGGGATCTGTGGGGATTTTTTCCAGATCCAGATCCTATGATTTTTACAATGCACTGTCCAAGTCATCAAGCAGTGTCACATATCCAGGTTAAACCAACTAAAATCTGTTGAGTCCAAAGCAGGATGCACAAATGAAGCAGATTCATGCAACATAAAGCATGTTTGTCATTGCTCACACCTTCTAGTCTTATATTAACCCTTGCTTCATCTACTTAAACATTCAGCTTGCATGGGGAATAATCCTGTACCTGGACATAGTACCAGAACACTTCTGCCTCCAGTAAAATTCAGATTAGGTGAGGACTTTAAGGAGGAAGAGACCTTCCGATAAGGTTGTCATGATATTTTCTCAAAAGGAGGGTATTGCAAAAATTCTCAATTCAATGTAATATTTCAGTTTGAATGTGCAGAGTAATCTGATATAAGAGGGTCCTTCAGAATGTATTATAAGTGAAGAAAAGCTTCAATTTATCGGGCCTTCTATTAATGAAGCCTTAAATCAGTAAATTGGTGCATGAATACCTGTGTCAGAAATATTAAGCTCAACTGAAATGTATCTGGTCACATTGCTCTGAATCATTATGTCATGTTTTATATTCTAGATAAAAAAAATACTGTATTTATTTGCTGAAGAACCAAGGCATGTTGTAATACAAAAATAAGATCATTAGACTTAAAACATCTGTGCTCCCTTTAGACTTTGTATTTATTGAAATACAAAGTTAATGAAATTTTATGTAGTCATAATAAAAGGATTACCTAGATTTTCATCTTTTATACTTATCATCCTCCAAAATATCGATCCATCATCTATAACCACAGGACAACACAGAGACACACAGGACAAACGACTATGCACCACACACTCACACCTAAGGTCAATTTAGAGAAGCCAGTTAAGCTAACGGTCAGATTTTTGAACTGTGGGAGGAAGCCAGAGTACTCAGAGAAAGCCCGTGCACGCACACGGAGAACATTCAAACTTCACGCAGAAAACCCCCTGGCTGCGATTCAAACAGGACCTTCTTGATGCAAGGCAACATTGCTACCAACTGCACCACTGTGCAGCCCCTTCCAAAACATAATTTCTCAAAAAATAATTTCATATTTATTTTTGAAAAAGGCCTCATAGAATTTAGATTTTTTTAAATAAAATTTGTTCATGGAAGATTACTCAAGCCAGACTCTTGCCAAATATTGAACTTTTTTTGTCTTAATGAGATTAAAATATAGAGGGCAAATTGTTAAGTTTTGCCTCAGAATATTTAGAAATGCAATTTTATGCATCCCATTTTTGACTCACTTTTGAGTCTATGTACTATACACCATGTCCTTGCCCAAGCAGCTTTGGACTATTTGTCATCATACGTTTTCAGGGATTTTGCCTTGTGTTTTTAGTTTGACTATTTAACTCACATATGTTCCTAGTTCTCCCTTAGTTTCCTCTAGTTGTTTTAGAGAACCTCTTTTACCTCCTTACAAAACAATAGTGCAGGCATTATTTTATAAAGAAAAAAGTAAAAAAAAAAAAAACATGGCTCTTGACACAGTTTCTAATGTTTGCCTCTATCACGATGCAGCTGAGTAAGCAACATTCAGTTTAAAGTCTGGGATAGATGGCAGAATGAATTCTGACCTTCTCAAATTTCTTCATAGGTCATTCACACATCCTGATGTGAATGTCATATGCTAAATAGATTCATCAAATGAGGAAAAACCCTTTCTGTTGACTCATGTAGGTTCTCATCTCCATCTGTAATCAAAAATTGGAGATTGTAGGTTAGTGTATGCATTAGAAAATGGTTGGATTATCAATCTTAGTTATATTGAGAGTAATTAGATTTTTTTCTATTTGAAGCCCTGCAGAAAGACATGGTGGTAGTGGAGGGGGTGACAGGTTAATTGAGGAATAAAACCCTTCAAAGTGATGGATTTTGGTGACTTGAGATATCACAATCCGTTATGGAAAATTTAAATTTGCAATTAAATAGGAGGGGTTAGGTGCAATTCTTTCAGTTTTTATTCTCCCAGCACTTCCTCCTCCATTATTATGAGTGTTCTGCATGTTAAGACTTTTGCTCTGTGCTTTGGCTCTTGCCAACTCAAAAACTGAGGTTTGATTGTTAAAAATACATACATACATACATACATACATACATACATACATACATACATACATACATACATACATACATACATACATACATACATACATACATACATACATACATACATACATACATACATACATACATACATACATACATACATACATACATACATACATACATACATACATACATACATACATATCAAGAATTTTGTCTCCCTGATCCCTTTCCAAGTCATTTAAGAATATGTGTTTGCCTATACAGTCTCAGTCTGACACTAGATTAAAATCAATGCCATGTATACACAGTTAGTTATCAAACTATGTTTTATTAGCATTACATGTCTTCCATTATTGACATTCTTTAGCATGTTGAGCAATCATGATTATTTAAATATGAATATTTATTAAAAAATATATATAATTAAGGGCTGCATGGTGGCGCAGTTGGTAGCACTGTTGCCTTGCAGCAAGAAGGTCCTGGGTTCAATTCCCAGCCTGGGTCTTTCTGCATGGAGTTTGCATGTTCTCCCCGTGCATGTGTGGGTTCTCACTGGGTACTCTGGCTTCCTCCCACAGTTCAAAGACATGCCTGTTAGGTTAATTGGTCACTCTAAATTGACTTTAGGTGTATGAATGAGTGTGCATGGTTGTTTGTGTGTTGCCCTGCGATGGACTGGTGATCTGTCCATAGACTGCTGGAGATAGGCACCAGCTCCCCTGTGACCCACTATGGAATAAGTGGTAGAAAATGACTGACTGATATATAATTAATCATTTCTAAACAAAATAATTCCCAATGAATATTAGAGGTACACTATGGGATGGTGATTATGGGGCTACCCGCAACTTAACAATTTTAATATATTAATTGTCATAAATAATTAATAATTATCAACCAAAACCAAACCAATTTACCAAAAGAGGTGAAAAAAGCACTAGCCTAAGTTGACTGAAAATCACTTTTAATAAACACAAACACCTTTTCTTTATCTACGTAAAAACTATTGAGCGAAATGATTCCCTCTTACAACCAAACTATTCAGCCTCTACAAATTTTCACCGAACTAGAACTACACCTACTAAAATAATCAACTAATAATCAAGAGTAAAATGCAAAAAAATAATCAATAAATAAAGCATGCACACTGAGCATTAATGGTGATCAAACCCTAAATAAAGTTTTGGGTTGATTTGGAAAATGGAAACAATAATGAACAGTGATGAGTTTTTATCCACGTAGATTCAGATCGTTCAGATCAGTAGCCGTCAGCTGACAAAAATGGGAAACCAGACTGACACAGCATCTATTAGTGCAACCTAACCTAGCAGCTGATGGTTACTGATTCAAACACAGGGCCATAAAAACTCATGTGGGAACCAGGGATCAAGTACTTCAATAATACAACTTCAATTTTGCAGCTGGTGTAAAACACAGATTTACCTTCAGAACACAGTACAAGCACTAATATTCACTGGAACTTTGCATTACTTTATTTTGCCCAGACTATGAGAAAGGTAACAAAAGAAACACGTTTTATCTGAATGACGTCTTCTCCCGGACAGATACCTAGGTAGTGAGCATTCACACGTCCGTGAACAACTCAGAAACAGTCAGCTTCTCCTCCGTCGGCAAAAAGGGGAAAAATATGAAGAACTGTTGGCAGTCGACTGGAACACAAAAACATGGAGATAGGCTCATCTCCATGAAAAATTCTGACTTGGATTTTTCCAACAAACTCCAAAACTGCAAACTCCAGCATCCAGGTCTTTGTTTGGAATACTGAATCTTCCAGTTTCACCCAGCGAGATCCCAAAATTTGTCAAGCTCTTTATTGTAGTGTCGGTGAGGAACAGGTCAACTTGTCCTGCAAGTTTACTGATCCTCCGGGGAAATAGTTCCCATTGTACCTTTGTTGCGAGGTACTGTGAAAGGCAACATGACTTCACTGCACTTAACTTACTCACAAATGATAGTCAGCCTCTTTTATCCATTTTTCTCAACAGTGACAGAACTTTTGTCCCAACCGGAGTTTCTGCAGATCCACCCCCCAAGCCGAGTTTCAATTCCTAGAATTACCACTATCCCTACCCTAGTCCCATGGGACTTTAGTAAAAGGAGTGGTTCAAATGTCCCGCTTTCAAGCGCCAGTTCCACAAGTTCCTTATTATTTTCTTGCATGCAAAAATACTTGACTTTCTTTGCCCGTATGAGTAGAATCAGTCTTGGAGCAAACATTATTTCCTATACTTGTTAGAAAATAACAAAAACATTCCATCAAACATAACCTAGTGAAAAATTAAAGGTACTTTAATGTATTTAAAATGTATTTAAATTTTTGCCAATGTATTGCCAGCATACAAAAAAATACTATATGGGTTTCATAGTTGCTTCAAGACAGCAGATTTTAAGTGGACTAATTTCCAGACATACTTTATGTACATAAAGTATACAAGTATGTCAATTCTTCTCTATATTTCCAACTTCCAATACTTTTTATCATTAATTTTAGTGGTAATACATCAGACACATTACATTGTCTTTTTTCATTAGGATCATGCGGTAAAATGCATTTGTGTATGGAAATGTTAGGCTAGTTTGATACACTATATTGTCAGAGGTGTTTGGTCAGCCATTCAAATATTTGAAATCAAGTGTTACAATCATATCCACAAGTGAATAAACTCCAGCAGCCAGCAATCCACACTGCTTCAACAAACATTTATGAAACAAAGGTTAACTTTCAGGAGGTCTGTTAATTCTAGTGTGGTCCTATGATAGGATGCCATCTAGCAATAAGTGCAATTGTGCAATTTCTTTGCAAATGAATATTCCACAGTTAACTGTTAGTGGTGTTAAAACAGAGTAAAAGCAATTGGGAACAACTTAAATTCAGCCATGAAATGGTGGGCCATGTAAAATCACAGAGTGGGGTCTACTCAGGCTCACTGGCATAGTGAGCAGAGAATGCCAAGTTTTTTGCAGTCAATAGCTACAGACCTCAAAACTTCATTTAGCTTTAGATTAGTTCAAGAACAGTGCTTAGGGAGCTTCATGGAATGGATTTGCTGTAGATGGTCAAGCAGTTGCACCCAAGCCTTAGATAACCAACTGGAATGCAAAGACTTGGATGCAGTGGTGCAAAACATACCAACTCTGGACACTAGAGCAGTGAAGCATGTTCTCCTGAATGATGAATCAGGGCTATCTGGGCACATTCATACTGCTGGTCCAGTCCAGGGTTTGGTAAAAGTGACCCAGTTCGCTTTTATACATTTCTTAGACCTAAAAAAAGTCATGCAGTTGTAAGGGATTGTTTCAGGGGCGGTATTGCACTGAATGAGGAGAAAAAAAAGTACGAAGAAGAAAGAATGCCTCCCTGAGATTTCTGTTGCTACTTCAGTGTTCAAATGTAGCTGTCTGCCTGCACCTCTTTACTGCTCCATGTAGCCCCACTAGACATTTTCAAACTCTTTAAACTTTGGACTCACGTTCTTACTTTGTTTATCCCCTACTTCTTCTTCTACTCAAATGCGCTACTCTTACATTACATCCTCTCTTCCTGCTTTTGGTACTCTGGCCCATCATGCATTCACACTGCAAGCAAACCGCTCCAGCGTCCTTAAAACTGTGCCGAGACCTGCAGTTGTAAACATACCAGGGTATGGTTCTGTGGTCCGTTTCAGGGTTCAGGATTGGCTGACACTAATGTCATGCAATCCAGAAACTGGACTCTGGCACAATTCAAAGCTTCAGTGTGAAATACTATCTGTCTCATAATTCAATGGACAAAGTTAGGTTTTGGCTTTTGCCAGGACAACCGTGCTTGCCTAACAACACTTACCTTACCGCAATGTGTGAACGTTTGGTGCACAGGGGATTATCTTGTGAGGCTGCTTTTTAGCATTTGGGCTCAAAAAGAAGTCTTAATACTTCACCTTACCAAGTCATTTCAGATATTTCAAGCTCACTACTTCATGGGAAAAGTGTGGGGAAGGCTTCTTCCTGTTCCAACATGACTGTGACAAGTCTGCAAAGTAAGGTCCATAAATACACAGATGGAACTAGTCTGCACAGATCCTTTAAGATGAGTGGAGATGCAAGACAGGCCTTCTTCTCCAACATTAGTGTCTGACCTAACAAATATGCTTCTGGAAAAATTGTCAAAATTTCCCTTGAACATATTCTTAAATCTTTTAGAAAAGCTATCCCAGAGGAGTTTAAGCTGCAATGAGTGGGCCAACTTCATATCAAACCCCACGGATTAAGAATTGGAGGTCAGTCAAGTTTATTTGTATGTACTTGTACAGGAGGAAGAGTGAATACTTTGGGCATTGGAAAGTTTTTAATGAAAAATTTGAAAAGAAAAACATGACATTGCCAATATAAGAAAATGGCCTGAAAAAGTGTTCAAGTTTCCACCAACTGACCTCGGATTTATGGTTTCAGCTTTGACAGTTGCTCTATTATTTCTTGTGCACAGAACTTATCAGTACTTGCAATGTTGGTCTTGTGGGCTGCATGAACTCATTTCCAAAAGAGTCAAATTGTAGGTGGACAGTTGGCATAAAACAGTGCAAGAAAGCTTTTGACTGTTGGTGATGATTTTTTTCACTTCAGCTGCTTTCACAGTTTACATCCAAGGAATTTTTAGCTTTTGGTGGCATATGTCAGCACATAATTATATAAATTGGAGGAAAAAGCTGGATTTTCTACAGACTAAATGAATGATATCTATTGAGTTCTAGCAATCTGGTCCATTGCATTTTTTAAAGTTATTCATGATGTTACAATTTGTTTACTACTATGGTATTTTTTGAGGTTACATCATTTTACCTTTATATGGAGCTAATGACAAACTCTAAAATGCAGTGGTACATCATAAAACTCTATATACTCTTGAAAACTCTATATAAATTGAACATTTCATTTCATTTTCAGCAAAATACATGGAAATACAGTACAGACCAAAAATTTGGACACACCTTCTCATTCAAAGAGTTGTCTTCTTTTCATCACTATGAATATTGTAGCTTCACACTGAAGGCATCAAAACTATGAATTAACACATGTGGTTTTATATACTGAACAAAAAAGTGTGAAACAACTGAAAATATGTCTTATATTGTAGGTTTTTCAAAGTAGCCAACTTTTGCTTTGATTACTGCTCCGCACACTCTTGGCATTCTTTTGATGAGCTTTGAGAGGTAATCACCTGAAATGGTTTTCACTTCACAGGTGTGCCCTGTCACGTTTAATAAGTGGGATTTCAAGCCTTATAAATGGGGTTGGGACCATCAGTTGTGTTGTGCAGGAGGTGGATACAGTACACAGCTGATAGTCCTACTGAATAGACTGTTAGAATTTGTATTATGGCAAGAAAAAAGCAGCTAAGTAAAAAAAAAACGAGTGGCCATCATTACTTTAAAAAATGAAGGTCAGTCAGTCCAAACAATTGGGAAAACTTTGAAAGTGTCCCCAAGTGCAGTCGCAAAAACCATCAAGCGCTACAAAGAAACTGGCTCACAGGAGGACCGCCCCAGGAAAGGAAGACCACTAGTCACCTCTGCTGCGGACGATAAGTTCATCCGAGTCACCAGCCTCAGGAATCACAGGTTAACAGCAGCTCAGATTAGAGAACAGGTCAATGCCACACAGAGTTCTAGCAGCAGACACATCTCTAGAACAACTGTTAAGAGGAGACTGTGAATCAGGCCTTCATGGTAAAATAGCTGCTAGGAAACCACTGCTGAGGACAGGTAACAAGCAGAAGAGACTTGTTTGGGCTAAAGAACACAAGGAATGGACATTAGACCAGTGAAAATCTGTGCTTTGGTCTGATGAGTCCAAGTTTGAGATCTTTGGTTCCAACCACCGTGTCTTTGTGCGGCGCAGAAGAGGTGAACGGATGGACTCTACATGCCTGGTTCCCACTGTGAAGCATGGAGGAGGAGGTGTGTTTGTGTGGGGGTGCTTTGCTGGTGACACTGTTGAGGATTTATTCAAAATTGAAGGCATACTGAACCAGCATGGCTACCACAGCATCTTGCAGCGGCATGCTATTCCATCCGGTTTGCGTTTAGTTGGACCATCATTTAGTTTTCAACAGGACAATGACCCCAAACACACCTCCAGGCTGTGTAAGGGCTATTTGATCAAGAAGGAGAGTGATGGGGTGCTGCGCCAGATGACCTGGCCTCCACAGTCACCGGACCTGAACCCAATCGAGATGGTTTGGGGTGAGCTGGACCGCAGAGTGAAGGCAAAAGGGCCAACAAGTGCTAAGCATCTCTGGGAACTCCTTCAAGACTGTTGGAAAACCATTTCAGGTGACTACCTCTCATCAACAGAATGCCAAGAGTGTGCAGAGCAGTAATCAAAGCAAAAGGTGGCTACTTTGAAGAACCTAGAATATAAGACATATTTTCAGTTGTTTCACACTTTTTTGTTCAGTATATAATTCCACATGTGTTAATTCATAGTTTTGATGCCTTCAGTGTGAAGCTACAATATTTATAGTCATGAAAATAAAGAAAACTATTTGAATGAGAAGGTGTGTCCAAACGTTTGGTCTGTACTGTATATAGAAAAATACAATTTCTAATCCTAGTTTTATTTAAAATGTTTATTTTTTTTTGCTGTATGCTGCAACGGATTATTTTTTTTTCCACTAGTGCTTTTGCTTGTTTAAGTGGTTTTCTTTTTGTACTAAGAAAGAAAGGTGGCTTAATGAACAATATTTGGCATCTGTTGGCAAAATGGAGGTGCAGGCTGAATAAATTTAGTATCCCTGTATCCCCGTATGGACTATCTTCTGCTGCAGCACATTAATGCCACTATCAGCTACTATATCACCAGTCAAAGTGACAAATGGCAGACAAGCGCCTCTCAAATATTCAGAGAGGGTGGGGAAGTGCAGGGGGTGGTAATAGGAGACAGTGTTTTTCTCAGTTTGGCATGTTGACTGTAAAATTTGCTGAGTGTGATGGTTGGAGTAAAACTGGGGGAAAAATCAAAACAAAGCATAGTATTTGTCTGTATGTTTGAATATGTGCATGTGTTTAGATGCAGAGTAAATTATTGTCCTATTGTTTTTCTGCAGCCCCAACCCCCCACCAAAGACCCCTTTATCCCCTATACCTAACCCGGCCCACCCCTCACCCCACCCCCCCAACACACACACACACACACACACACACACACACACACACACACATACCCTCCCCATCATTCGGACAGCTGGAAACAGAATTCATCCGATTCGTTCTGCTGCTTTTCTCTCTCCCAACTGCCCAATTCCCTTCCCCACCACACCTCCAATCACTCCCTAGTCTCCCTCGCTGTCGTAATAGGATCTGCAGGAATCATTCAAAGGCTAGATATAATTTACTGCTTGCCGTGCACAATACCCCCTCCCCACCTCACCCGCTTTCTCAATCGCACAAGGTGCCCTGCGGATGAACTAATCATACTTGAAATATTATTTCTGCTTCTTATTCCTCCATTTTATGAACAGCTCCCTTTTATGGGGCGACGGATTTAACCCCTTCCTGGTCACACTCCCACCAGTCCATGCTAGCAAGAAGTGGGTGGGTGAGAAAGAGAGGCTCAGGTAATCTCTTTCTGATTTATGTTTTTATTTTGTTTTTATGTGTCTTTGTTTTGCATTTCATCTTTGGTTTCCTTTGCTTCAAAAAATAAACTTAGAGAGGAGCTTCACAATAAAAAGTAATTGTTTGAACAAGTAACTAATCTTCTTTCACATTTTATACGTGCATTATAGCTTGTATTAATACTAGCATCTTTGACAAGACAACAACAAATGGAGGAAAAATTAAACAATACTAAAATAATAAAAAATTATAATGCGAAAACCATGATTAAACAGAGAGTGACAGTTTACTTTTGTCTTGAGAACATAGTGAATAGAAAACACTGTACAGGTCCTTCTCAAAATATTAGCATATCAGAGAATCAGAGAATCAGAAAAGCTTTATTGCCAAGTACGAATTTGGACATACAAGGAATTTGTTTTGGCGTAGTCGGTGATTGTGATAAAGTTCATTATTTTCCATAATGTCATGATAAAAATTTAACATTCATATATTTTAGATTAATTGCACACTAACTGAAATATTTCAGGTCTTTTATTGTCTTAATACGGATGATTTTGGCATACAGCTCATGAAAACCCAAAATTCCTATCTCACAAAATTAGCATATTTCATCTGACCAATAAAAGAAAAGTGTTTTTAATACAAAAAACGTCAACTTTGAAATAATCATGTACAGTTATGCACTCAATACTTGGTCGGGAACCCTTTTGCAGAAATGACTGCTTCAATGCGGCGTGGCATGGAGGCAATCAGCCTGTGGCACTGCTGAGGTCTTATGGAGGCCCAGGATGCTTCGATAGCGGCCTTTAGCTCAGCAAGAGTGTTGGGTATTGAGTCTCTCAATGTTCTCTTCACAATATCCCACAGATTCTCTATGGGGTTCAGGTCAGGAGAGTTGGCAGGCCAATTGAGCACAGTGATACCATGGTCAGTAAACCATTTACCAGTGGTTTTGGCACTGTGAGCAGGTGCCAGGTCGTGCTGAAAAATTAAATCTTCATCTCCATTAAGCTTTTCAGCAGATGGAAGCATGAAGTGCTCCAAAATCTCCTGATAGCTAGCTGCGTTGACCCTGCCCTTGATAAAACACAGTGGACCAACACCAGCAGCTGACACGGCACCCCAGACCATCACTGACTGTGGGTACTTGACACTGAACGTCTGGCATTTTGGCATTTCCTTCTCCCCAGTCTTCCTCCAGACTCTGGCACCTTGATTTCCGAATGACATGCAGAATTTGCTTTCATCCGAAAAAAGTACTGTGGACCACTGAGCACCAGTCCAGTGCTGCTTCTCTGTAGCCCAGGTCAGGTGCTTCTGCCGCTGTTTCTGGTTCAAAAGTGGCTTGACCTGGGGAATGCGGCACCTGTAGCCCATTTCCTGCACACGCCTGTGCACCGTGGCTCTGGATGTTTCTACTCCAGACTCAGTCCACTGCTTCCGCAGGTCCCCCAAGGTCTGGAATCGGCCCTTCTCCACAATCTTCCTCAGGGTCCGGTCACCTCTTCTCGTTGTGCAGCGTTTTCTGCCACACTTTTTCCTTCCCACACACTTCCCACCGAGGTGCCTTGATACAGCACTCTGGGAACAGCCTATTCATTCAGAAATGTCTTTCTGTGTCTTACCCTCTTGCTTGAGGGTGTCAATAGTGGCCTTCTGGACAGCAGTCAGGTTGGCAGTCTTACCCATGATTGGGGTTTTGAGTGATGAACCAGGCTGGGAGTTTTAAAGGCCTCAGGAATCTTTTGCAGGTGTTTAGAGTTAACTCGTTGATTCAGATGATTAGGTTCATAGCTCGTTTAGAGACCCTTTTAATGAAATGCTAATTTTGTGAGATAGGAATTTTGGGTTTTCATGAGCTGTATGCCAAAATCATCCATATTAAGACAATAAAAGACCTGAAATATTTCAGTTAGTGTGCAATGAATCTAAAATATATTAATGTTAAATTTTCATCATGACATTATGGAAAATAATGAACTTCATCACAATATGCTAATATTTTGAGAAGGACCTGTAATTGGTTAACAAAGTGATAGATGATGAGAGGGTTCACCTTGGTGGACATTGCAGTATTTAGAGGTGTCTCGATGATTATGTAATTCCAATTAACCTGTTTTAAATAGTTTCAGTACGGTGGTGACCACAGAAACCTGACTGGAAGATGTCAAAGTAGCTGGTCGTTGTTAAGAAGGCATTTAACTGTTGGAACCCAGCTGTGTTCAACTGTCACCGATGAATGGGATATTTGAGATGGGCCTGTAATTTCGCAAAAGCAACTTGTCCGTATTTTTCTTTTTCAACAGTGGATTTAATAATTGCTGTTTTTAAAGCATGAGAAAAACACCTGACCGAAGGTTTTATTATTTCAATCAAATCAGGTGCAATGACAGGATAAACTATTTTAAAGAAGGAGGTGAGTAAAATTTTGAGATAATAGGGGGATAAGCTTAATTCATGAATTCTTTTTTCTAATCTTTTGTAGTTAATCTGGTAGAATTGCGCCATTTTATCCAAATTTGTTTTGATTGGACGCAACATTGGTACTGGACTTGGATTTTTAATTTTGTCAATTATCTCAATAAAGAAGTTAGCTAATTCCTTGCAGGTCCTGGTAGAGTGGAGTTCAGATGCTACAGACACAGAAAGGTTTGTTAACCTTGTTGTGATTATGAATATGAATATATTATTTAATATTTAATATTGATACTTTAATATTTTATTAAATAATATTTCGGTCTGTTAAGGGTTGTCCTGTGAATACCAGCCCAATAAGGCGGTGGTATTCGGACAAAATTGAAAGGGATGAGTCAAGCTCTGACATTATTGAACAGCACAACTCTGCACACGCATGGAATGAATTCACATAATTTCTTAAAATACAAGAATTTATTAACAAAAATAAGTCAACTCAAGTCAAACATATTTAAATCGACCAACTCTTTACTATACTAAAACAACCCAACTAAACTACCAAGCAGGATGAAAGAATAAGGAAGACTAATGGGCTATGCACAATATAAACAAATTGACAAATTTCAACAACAAACAAATTTCAAACATGGCTGAAAGCCATGACCGAAGGAGTGATACAACATTACCATGCAACATTTATGTTTGAGAACCAAGGATTATCTTGAAGAATCTGGAAGTGAAGTTAAGTTAGTCTTGGAACTAACTTAGGCAATAATCAGCATACCTTTAGACAACCATTCGCAACGCAAGATCAGATAAAATATTATTTTAATAAAATAATATTTTAAAGAATGATTTGCTGAATAAAACCAACATTCTGGATGACCAGTTCTCAATGATGTTTAATTAGCTGCCTTTATTTATTAAAGGAAATAGTAAAATAATATTTAAGGAAAAAATATTTTGAATAAGAACCAAATCTTTCTGGAGAAATGGGGCTTAATGGTGTTTACTTAGTTTTCAAGTTTAGTAAAACAATATTTAGAGAAATATTATTTCCTAGATTGAAACTAAGAACCTTTTTGGGTAAATGGTCTTAGTAGGCAAGCATGTGTTCTTAGCTGTTAGCGGTTGGTTCTAAAAAAAGAAGCTTATAGCCTATCATCAGAATCAAGCACATACCTTTAATATACCATTAATAAAAGGGTTAAAATGCATAAGCGTGGACGGCGTGTTATGGCCGATCTTCTGTGTTTAAAATCACCCTTTAAGCAGAGCACAAACTGAGCACGTGCTGAGCAGATAATCTGCTAGCACTAAGATGGAGTTTTCAACATAAACAAAACCAAATGTCATAAAACTAAAAATGTTTATATTATTTCATTCTAAACTACTTCTCTCTGCCCAAAACACAACCTCTTACGTGAACCGTGTTGAGGAAAAGTTGTCCGAGGCGACGAAGTTGAAGGACGCATCCACAGTGAACAAAGGGTTAACTGCAGCTCGTTCTGTCGGCCGGCCAAACTGCACGTTACAGCTGTAACCACGGTGATGTGGTCCCGTTGTCCTTCCTTCAGACCGGGAAAACTGCTCCACTCGGCGTGTTAGAGACAGGGTCCCTGCTGGGAACTCTCTGGAACACAGTTTGCTTCTGTAGACCTCAGAGAGAAAAGTCAAGCCACGCTTGTACCTTAATTACCCCCGTTCATGAATGAATACCGGATACATAAACAGCAATTCATTCCTACTTAACTTAGTGCATATGATCGCGTGATCGTATGACACTCTTGGATCCAGTTTGAAGAGTTATGTCAGTTTACCAGCAAAGAGACATTACCACGCTGTGTCCCTCCGTCCAGTTCCGCTGGGGACCTGCGTGGAAGAGGTCAGTTTGTTGCAAAAACTGGGTTTTTATTCGGACAGTGATGTCACGGGACGTCCGCTGTTACCCCCCTTTCTGACTGTGCTGGAAGTAGGTTAATGCGATTTATTTTGAAAGTCCCAGAAAAGTTCTTCTCATGTTGTACCCATGGCTGTGGTCCCAACAACCTGTTGACTGTGGCAAACAAGACATGGGTAATATTAATGTTTTTGTTGATGATTTTGGAAAATAAAGATTCCCAAGCATTTCCAGTTGTAAGTTATATTTGTAAAATATTTCTTTGTAGATGCACAGTAAACCTGGAGTCTTGTCTTTTGCCACCTCAGTTCAGCTTTTTGACACTTTCTTTCTTCACTTCTTACAAGTGAACATTTCTCCACAGAGATTTCCTCTTACCATAGACAACTTTTTACCTTCATGCAATGCAATTAATGATGTCTGAATTTTTTTTAATGAAAGTTATCTATCAGCTCATTTACTGAGTTGCAGAACAAAGTGGAAGTGGATGAGTAAACTTGGTTTCAGTTGGTTTCAGTTGAACTGTCCTTAAAAAAGCTTTTTCTTCTAATATATATTTTTTACAGCCACATCAGTTACAAAGACCTTGGAAATGTTTAGACCCTTACAGATAATCAAGACCAAAATACACTATAATACCAAAAGTATTGGGTCACACCATCAAATCAATAAATTCTGGTGTCACTTTCATGGCTGCAGGTGTATAACATTTGGTGTGGAGAAACTTGACTGGCCTGCACAGAGTCCTGACCTCAACCTTCTTGAACACCTTTGGGATGAATTAGAGCCTAAACTGCAATTCTGTTTTTCTCATCTAACTATAAACACACCCCTAAACCTTGTGGAAGATGTTTACAGAATAGTTAAAGTTGCTATTGCTGGCAATAGTGCGTCCATTAACAAATTGGACATTAAGAATAGCATGTCATCAAAGTTTGTATACATGTAAAAGTAGACAGATAAATACTTTTGGCAGTATAGTGTATGTCCCCATTTGTGTGTTGGCTGTTTAACATGTTGAGTCAAAATCTTTAATTGCATTACATATTTCTTTTGCCGCTCTGTCTTAAGGGTTGTCAGCATGGATGGTAAAGTCTTGCTCAATGATTAAACAGTCATAATCAACAAATATCACAGATAGAAGATCCCTGAAATCATTGAAAATGATTTTGGCTTTGGGTTTCAGAAGCCTGTAAACATTCATAAACATGGGTTGAGCAAGGCCTGGACAGCCAGATATTCAAAAGAGTCACATTTCCCTAAAAGCAGCTTTTAGAACTTTAGTGAATCATGAAACAAGGTGGTGACCACTCTCTTATGCTCCCTGCTCTTACTTGTAATTGAGAGGTGTTTACTCTGTAGGTGTCAGTGTAGGTGTCTCACTATTTTCATCTAACCATCCATCCATCTTTTTTCTATACCTGCTTCTTTGATACAGAGTCACGGGGGAGCTGGTGCCTATCCCCAGCAGTCTATGGGCGAGAGGCGGGGTACACCCTGGACAGGTCGCCACTCCATCACAGTGCAACACAAAAACACTGAACAAACAACATGCACACACCCATTCACACCTAAGGTCAATTTAGAGGGACCAATTAACCTAACAGTGAAGGTTTTGGGCTGTCGGAGAAAGCCAGAATACCCGGAGAGAACCCATACTCGCAGAAAGAACCCAGGACCTTCTTGCTGGAAGGCAACAGTGCTACCGACTGTGCCACCGTGCAGCCCTCATCTGATCATGTTTTTGTTAAAGACATACCATCAAATTTATCAACAAACACTTAGATTTTTTTAGAATAGAACTTTATTGTTCGTTCCCCACAGCCTTACAGACAATGGTGACATGGAAAAAAATATTTATATATGTTGAAGACAAAACATATTTTTGCATGTTTTACATGTCTATTTTTACAGACATTCTCTTCTCTGTTGGCAGGTAAGTAAAGAAATAGTGTAATGTAAGGAAACAGACAGAGAGAGAGAGAGAATTAGATTTTTTGAAAAAAGGAAAAAAGTGAAAATACAAAGCAAAAAATGCAAGTGCAGAGGCATACCAAGAGGAGCAATCAGCTGTTCACTTTTAGTTAGAGAGCACATTTACTTTCAATTGATTTTCAATGCTTTAGTCAATTTCCTGCCACTTTTCATTGCAGGTACTTGTGATCTCAGTTAAGCGGTTTGTAGGAAAATGGTGAAAGTTCAAAACAGTAACTCAATGGCAAAAAGTCTTGTTTTTTAAATGCACTGTAATTATTTATTTATTATATATATATATATATATATATATATATATATATAGATATATATATATTGTCATATAGAAATCAGTCTCATTAGTAGTATTGCCAAAAGCTAACCAAAAAAACTAACAAAAAGGATATTTACAGGTACACTAACCAGTCAAAATATGGATCACTAACTGTTGTGCCATCATTTGCTGAAGCAGAAGAAATAAATTATTTTATGATAAATTTCCTCTGTGCACACCGCTTACTGGTTTGATCTGTATTCCATTTGTTTTTCTCAATTTCTTCTGTCTGTCACTGCTTGTCTTTGTTGCAACTACTCATTCACCTGGTTTTTATTTTGGTGTTTTTCCATGTTGGTTTTTATTTGAGAGTATTGCAAAATTAATATTCGGTTTGGAATAGCACAACTCCAAACAAAGAGTCCCCCCAGCACATCTGTTTGTAAAGGAGGTAGAGCCTCAACACCTGGAAGTAATAAAAGACCCACAGTGAGAGAGAAAATAAGGTAGGATTATTGTTCTGTGTGAGGAAGAGATTATGTTCAGAGAAAATACAGGGGAGGCATGCAGCTACACTTTCACCTTGAACAACAGGGGCTAAAAAACAGCTTCTGATTAAAACTGAAATGATGGTAGAAGAAAAATCTGAAAATGAAGCACACTTTCATGCTGAGACAACAAGTATAAAGCTTTTTGCTAAATGAAAGTAAAATTAACTATAATATTCGCAAACATCTGTAGAACTGCTACAATGTCATTATCTTAGCATAGCTTTAAGTGCGCAAATACAGAGGAGAGTAAGCTACAGAGCATTGGCACCATTTTCATGAAGTTCATTTGTTTCTTTTTCCAATTTCTTTCTCTCTGTATTGAAGCTGTTGTTAATTTGTTTGCTTTCTTTTCTCCAACCTCAGTCAGCCGGTAATTTTTTCACAGACATCAAGAAAATGAGAATACTGAGATGTTCTCTTACTTTTCATCAGCACTACTCTAGATGAAATATTTTTAGAAAGATATTTGTTATGAAAGGTCGATAAAATTAGCACTTCTCATTTTATTTTCAAAGCAAATGGCGTAAATTGGAAAGTTTTCCAGTTATCTGCAATGACATTGGACACAACAAGCAGATGGAAGGCCTCTGACAGGTAATTACTGTGTGGCATACACATGCTTTCGTTTGCAGACCAACATCAAAGTACTTGGATTTGCAGAACATACAAAGACAACAATGAATGTGTCTCTCACCAGGTGTACGACCTGACAATGATTCTGCACAAAGTGCACTGGCCTATGTCATGCGCAGAAATCCAAATGATGTACACACACAAAAGCAATTCCAACCGAGGGAAGTGAGAAAGTGCTCCAACACTCTCTCTCTTCCTCATCGCTCTCTGTCATGTTGACTGGAATGACATTAGATGCCAGCACTTGTTTGTGCTCTAATGACGAGTAAGAGGGGATGGTTGTCTCCATGGCAACATCTAAGGCTCAATACATCATACCTCATTACAGTAGTCAAGCTGGACATTTGGTCAAAAATTAATATATCAAAGGAAGGGGAAAGGAAAAGAGTGCATTGTATGAAGATTGCCCAGCATTTGTTATATGAATCTGATATGTGAAGCATTTTAAATGGCGGCCTCATTACTTTCACACTACAGCAGTAGGCGGCAGTTTGAAATGGCTGTTCAGTGACCTTGGCTCAATCCGTTAAGAGTGTCATGTTCCTTCGATGAAGACGGTGAGACTGATAAAAAGGCAAACCGGAGGATAGCCTGCGTTTGCATGAGTTTGTGTTGGAGCTTTGGATGTGCTTCAGGCAGTGTGGTGCAGACTAATTGCCTGATGATTCACAACTGGAGGAATTGTGGAGCAACATACGGCTCGGCTCATACATTGTTTAACTGACTCCTGTTACTGTGTGTGTGGTGTTATATGAACTAACCAGTATGAAACAGAAAATGACAAGAAGAGAAGAGTTAGAGAAGTGTTAAATGTGTAACTTATTAGATTTCTCTCTTTTTTTCCTGGAAAAATTAGTCAAAGCAAGTTTAGTTGAACAATTTGGTTGAACAAAACTAAAATCATAAACAAGTGTAAATTATAAAACAGTTAGTGTTAATTATTTACTATTGACAAGTGACTAACAGTTGATGGCTGCAATGCTTTGTCTGGTTTATCAATCCTATTTCATCCAGATGATATTAAGATAATAACTTTAACCAACATTATAACTTTAACCTTAGCCAATTAGAAGTGTCACTAAAATATCATTATAGGGCTGAGGATAATGCAGTCAGTTAGCTTAGCAGAAAGTGGTGTTACAATCACTTCCATGGCTGACGGTGTATAATGTTTGGTCTGGTGAAACTTGACTGGCCTGCACAGAGTCCTGACCTCAACCTTCTTGAACAGTTTTGGGATGAAGATATACAGTAGGTTTGATTGTGTATTTTCATTTGTTTGGCCACATTGAAATACATTTCTTATTGTATCGCGCAGATTTACTTAACTTTTGTATATTTAATTCTGTTGTCTTTTTAATATGATGTGTTTTCTTGTTTTTCCGGTGCTGCGGGGATGGTTCTTGGGACTGAGAGCTTAATCTATAGAGGACAAAAAAGATGGACTCTGGCTAGCTTACTCTGATGCAGAGGTGTTGATTGGGTGATACCATGCAGAGCTCTACCATTGGGGAGAATTATGGATTCACTTATTCTTGCATAAGTTGTTTGCTTTGTGATTTGCTTATTTGGTTAATTTTACATTTAGTTATTAGTTATTTAAGTTGATTCGTAACTGTGTGTTTGTCCCTTTTTGTTAAATTAGTAAGTAGGTGTTCCCCTTCCCTCCTCCCAAGGTGATTGTTGTCAGAGATTTCCATTATCAAAGCTTGGCCTGCATACTGTCTATAGGGCAGAATTTTGGTCTTCAAACAAATTTGAATGACCTGTAACATAGATCATGACATAAATATGTAGAATCTTGATTAATAAACACTTTCCTCAGGCTATACGTAAGATTTTATTACTTTGTAAGATCTTGGCAAAATTAAGTTTAAAATTAAATAAATCAAACGTTTCAGCCAGATGATTTACTTTGTCCTATTTTAAAATCTTTTTCTTTTAGCAGGGCCTTTTCTTACAATTCAGTAATTTTGTCTTATTTTAATTCATAGCTTATTGTATTTTTTTACTTCTTTTTATCAAATTTTAGGTAATTTTATCTTTTATTTGATTGGTTGTTTTTTATTTACCTTAATGCCTTTATAATTATTTATCATTTTAATGCTTTTTGGCACTGCCATTGATTTATTTAGACATTCAACTTAATTTAATTTTCTATGTTTTTACTATAAAATGGCTGAAGTACTTTTTATTTTTCTAGTTTAGACTTTCATCATTTTATTTTTTTATATTCTTTATACCCTGCTGTGCTGTTGCTGTGTTGTGCTCATTTATGATTGCGCTTGCTCAGTTTTTTTTTGTTTTTGTTTTCGGATGTCTGTTTGGCATGCTTGTTTCTTGTTTTTGCTTCTGTAAATCAATATTAGATATTTAATTATAGAAAAAACAAAGCCCAATTGATTGATTCAACTTTTAACCAAGTTCTAAAATTTTTATTCAAACATAAAAAACAATCTTCTTCAGACAACTGAGGTTAAGTAATAAAAAAAAGGAGCTAATGTCTTAATTCACAAATATTTTCACATAGCAGAGGCTTTCATCTTCAGGTCCAAGCTGCCATTCTGTCCTATAAGAAGAATCAGTCTGTTTTAATCTCACATCCTTTTCTGCCTGGTTCAAAACTTATATATATATATAAAGAGACCCACTGAATTCCAACACATAAAACACATTTTACAATGTGGAGTAAAAACATCCAGAGTGATGGCAATTTAAATAGCCAAGCAGAATATAAAATATAATTCCCTCTGCAATTACTTCATATTGTCAGGGACTGAATTTGGATGCTTCCTCATACAGCGACTGTCACTGCCTCTTCTTTTGTTGTGAAAAGAAGTATCTGTAGGGGCTTTTCAGATTTAATCCTGAGCTAATCTTAAGAAGACAATGTACCCTGATCATAGTTTTTCCAGTTATAACTAATCAATGCTTTATGTTTACCATTTAACAAGCTGCTGTGTTGCATGTGCTAATGAGAACTTATCTTAAAGTGTGTCTCTCTAGAGCATTTTAACACTCGGGTCAATTGACGTTTGTTGACCTCCTGTCGAGGACAGAAGTAGGATGAACCATTTTTCTCACAGGACCTATTGCAACGTGTGCTCTTAGGGGGTTATTCTAAAGGGTTAGTTTTCATGTTGAATTGCATGTTGTATTCAGCTAGCTGCTTGCTAATTAGATTGTAATTACAGATGAGCTTGGCAAGCCTTTCTGGTCAAATTAGAAACACTTTCGTTGAGCTTGACCTTTTGTTCTTGTTCTTTATCTTCAATACTTTAAATTAATAGACACAAGAGATAAATGCCCAGACGTAGTTGTTCTTGATACTCAAATTACCCTTTTTTATGGCTACCATGTCGACACATGTGCACAAAGTTAAACAAAGGTCCTCTTAGTATCTTTTGGCATTCATGATTGGAACAGTTTTGATGCATTTAAGCTTGTTGACTGTGATTATTTCAATGGGTAGTATTACGCATTAGTGTATTTATGTCTGTAAAACGGAATCAAGAAGACGATTCAGGTCTGACTAATTTCCAGCAGGGGCAGAATGCCCTCCCTCTCACTGAGAGGAGCTCTCAGACTGACTGAGGATGGTCTCAGGCATCCACGGCACACCTGGTCTCCATTATCTCTCCATTTCACAGGCTTGCACCCCCTAACAGGCCGGCCTGGGAATGGCCATGGTTCTTTCATGTTCCCATCATTATAGCAGCCAGCCCAGGGTCAGGGCCCAGTCTGACAGGCATTCCAGCCCCAGTGCTCTGAATTTATTTGAGGTATTAAAAACACAGAGAAATATAAATAAAAATGAGTTTTAAAACAATCATTGGATTAAAAATCTCTTACAGACCTAATGCTTTACTCAGAGCAATGCAAAATCTGACGCTGCCTTTTAAAACTGTGCCTCTCACTTAGTTTACTGCATCAACTTTCCTTACCCACGACTTACCTAGTTTCTGGTACAAATGTTCCCATGTCTCAGTGAAACATGCACAAATGTACAAGGATGGACAAAAAAAATCTTCCTATCCAAAAACGGTGTTTATAGGTGTTTGGTGATATCAGACTGAGTGTCAGCTTTATCCAGCTGGTTTTATTGCTCTTAAACCTTGTCCACAGAGGGACATTTGAAGACAGATCAAGGAGAAGGCAAATTCCTTCTCCTCTGCTGTTAAGCTGTTTAAGGCATTTCGCAGACCCCTTCAGAAAATCTGTGAAACACATTTATGGAGAGATGATACACCACCTGATGGTTCAAGAAGGACATGGTCCACCTATTATCATTTTGCATATGAGGACAAAATGAGGTGTGATAATTGATCTCTCATGTACTTCAGCTTGGCCTCTCACGATAACCATCAGCACGGCTTTGTTTCAAGGGAAAACACTTTCAGGCAGCTCTCACCAAAGCCTTCTTAATGCATCATCACTTTGAGGTTACAGAAATGACACTATGAGAAGCACTTTGAAGTGAAGTAAAATTATCCCCATTTTCTGCTCCCACAAATGATTTATTAAGGGGTAGAAAAGAGAAGGGGGTGAGGAAAGGCAAAAGGGTAGATGAAGTATGTAGAAGGACAAACACATTCCCAGCACATATTCTCTTCATTACGAGTAAAGGGGGAGCCGATCATTCAATTACTGCCTGCCGTCACAGGCTGATATTCCTGCCTGTCGTGGCCCATTCTGGCTCAGTTTTGGTCAGAGCTCTTCTGATGGACTTCATTTCCTATTAAACAGAACCAGAAGGTGCTGTGAAAGTGGCGACACCTGATCCTGTGTTCAGGATATGGGAAAGCCTTGGCAAGGCCTGGAGGCTGCCAAGACACCTTCCTCATCTTCCTGAGCATGAATACCACCTGGTTGCAAAGCATCAAAGAAGACCTGGCCATTGAACCTAGCCCCTAATTTCTAGATTGTGCCTGGTATAAACATGATGTGAAGATATTTGAACTCCTTTTGAATTTCTAAACTTGAGGCTAGAATTCAAATGAAACATATTTCGATTTTAATTTCATTTCATCCCAATCAATTTCTCTTCGATGCTCTCTTACACACCATTTTCTATCCTGATAGATTATATTGAATTAGTTTGACCTGTTCTTAAGGCTACAACTTCTTTGACATTGATAGAAAAAGAAGACTATGTGGCACGGCAAAAAGCACATGAGAGGATGGAACATGGGGAAGAGGGAAAGGTGAATTGAACACTACGCAGATTGCAGGTAATGCGGTGAAATTCCCATTTTTCACGGTCAACTTTGGTAATTCACCAGACTGCCTGTCAGGTGTTAACCTTTGACAGTGGCTTTGCATAAGCTGCTCATGTGCAAAGCTGCCTGGTTAGTAAGGTATCTTTATGGCTTAGTCACCAATACACCCAGCAGATCCACAGCATTAGCTGTTGACATAATTTAATTGAATGCACTTTAGAGAAGACTGCAAACATTTCTAAAACTTTGAATATTAAAATAACATTCATATGTAAATAATGTAAACCACTAGAGACAATACTTTTGCTTTTATTTTAAATGGCTGAGAAATCTTTCCCCCTAATTCTTCTTCATAATGCATGATTTAAATATTCTTTCAACCTGGAAAGACACACATAATGGAGAAACAACAAGAACACGGTTAAAGAGTTTATTAATGAAATATTATTTCTTTGGCCTCGGACCCCTGAGGAAGCCGTGAACGCTGAGGTTGAAATGAGTTTGAATAAACATCTTATGATCATGAGTAGGTACGTCTTCCCCCCTGGGATCCGATCCTGGTGGTGGCGTAGGCCTTTGTATGGAAGGAGTTGGGAGCCTATGGTGGAGAAGGTGGTGGAGGAGGGTCGAAGCAAAGCAGAAGAGCGGTGTCTTCCATGCAGATGGTCTTTAAAAGTGATGCCCTGGGAGATGATTGGCCAAGGAGGAGTGCGGACCTGTCGTTGATTGGAGCAGCCAGAGAGGAGTGATTGGACGAGACGGGGTGGTGAGTCTTCCATGTTGAATTTTCGTTTAAACTCCGTATTTGAATGAATGCTAGTAGTTTTCTTGAAAGGTCTCATTAACAGAGGAATTCCTATCTCTTAATTATGTGGGAGGCATGACGCTCTTTACAAAAAATGGCTTTAGATGAGGAAATGTGTGGTGGTTATCAGGTCTGCATAGTCTCTGTTTCTTGTTTTAATTCTTTATTGTGTCAAATACTAATCCCAACAGTTTTGGCTTTCTTCTTTTTTTGTTTATGAGAAAAGTCGTTTTGTTAAGGCATTTCTACAATTTACTCCCTACAGCAATTGGAAGCTGATACTACAATCTATTTTTCCAACAAAGCAAGAAATTAAACCTCAACATTGTAAAACCTCCCAACTTGAGATATATAATACAATTAAGCGCCTGTGATATTCTATCCAGTTGAGCTAAATGTACTTGGCAAAAAAAGAGAACATTGTCTGGCAGGTCAACAGCTATTTGGGCTTCATACAGTGTAATCAGAGAATATTAAGGTCAAGTTTATAGCAAAATATTGAAATCCTTTCAATCTTTTTGTGTTGTAGTGAACACCTGAGATTTGACCTACTTTCTTTGAAGACACCTCAAAATCTTCTTGACGATCTGTAGGCCTAGTTATGACTTCTTAACCCACCCCAATAAAGACTCTGGAATTTTAAAAGGTTAATATTAATTAATGTGTTAAGTTTTGAAAGTGAATGGATGTTTTTATTCAATAGAATGATGACGTGCTTGAAAACTTGAATGTGAAAACAACTGCAGTCATTAGCTGGGGAGAAAAACTCATTCTACATTCTTTCTCTCTTGATTATGATAGTGGTTTATTTATATACATTAATTTACTTTCACACAGCTTATGAATGCTATATTTTACAAGTCTGTAGTCACCACTGTGTAATGATTAAGGAAAATTGAGAACTTTACTGATTTTAGTGTTTAAATACCTATCATCTGAGCCTGGCTGGTTGAAATAAGTAATTTTACAGAGTAATCTCAAAATCCCAGATTCTCTTGATTGCAAAGAATCGGTTGATGAACAGTAGGCTCCATCTAGGTAGTCTGCTATAAAGACCAGTCTAGTGAATGACTGCATTGATGCTTGTCCTTTAAGAAGTTTATTTTTAGGCCAAAGTGGTTTTCTTTCAGCTTTTAAGGCTGACTATCAACCTTGGGAATAACTGTGGTTGTTTTACATTTATGGAAGCCACTCTTCTATAGCAGATTTGTTTTTGTACTATCGGATCCAAGGCACAGTTTTGTCCTTGGACTATAAAAAAACATTCCCTTGACCGGCTTAGCTTTTGGTCTGAGTTACACTCTTCACGTGAGCTTTGAGATCCTCTATAAGATCCTCACTTATATCTATGGATAGATATCATTCATTTTGAAATCAAGTACAAAACAACTACACTCATCACAGAGAAGATAAATAGAAATGGGAGGCAACTAAGCTGAATTTTAAATTTTTCCTATTTAATAAAAAGGTTTTGCCCTTGTCAGTTGTAAAAGTGAGTTTTAGTTGATGGCTGGAACACCCAATCATAGGTTAACATAAGAAATAGGTGAACTACAGTAGCTTCAGAGTGTAATGTAAAATATTTACATGTCCAAAGAGATGTATGTCAATAAAAAGCTGTAAGCTGCACCTTTGGCTGAAATGGCTAAGTTAGAGTTGAGCATTATGAATAGTAATTACATATGGGGCCAACAACTGGCAAGGTGGACCCTGTGCTTTGAGGCCAAGGGAAAATGGGCTTCAGACCTCACATTGCCCAGGGCCTATGTTAAACGCAGGCGTTAACCCAATTTCACACTGTGTGACTGAGCCTGTCCTGTTTCAGTGAAGCCTCCAAGTGTGAGTGCCATCTGGTCCAGGCCTGTGAAGGAAATGGCCTTGCCTTTCACACTGATCGGATTAGGGTGTTTTTAATTCATTCGGGATGTGCCCTTGCGTGTTAATTGGCTCAACATGGGCAGTGAATCTTGCCTGTTGCTTGCAACAAGATGTCCATTTCTTTATGAAATCTTAAGGACTTTAAAGAAAGTAAGATTTTGAGATGCTTTCTAATTTTCATGTGGCGAGGTATGATTTTAACAAACAAAACTTTAAATGGTTAATGGATTCTGCCACATTGTAACTATCTAACTATATAGCAGGTTAATCAATTTATGGTCATTTAGTATTATTATTTAAAGACAAATCCTCAAAAAAACATTAAAAATAGGAAAGAAATTGGTTAAGTACCACCTCTTTTTTTAAAAACTTGTTCTTTGTATAACAACAGGCCATCAGTTTAAGTACAGTAGCTTTCTTAATACTGAAATGTTTCAATAATGTGTTGATAAGTGTGGGTATTTTAAATGTACTCAATTTATATAGCTCTTTTGCTGTCATACTGACCACTCAAAGAGCTTTACTCTATAGCCACAGTCACCAAATTGCGCTCACATTCATGCATCGATATGCAGCGGCACATGTCGATGTGCCCCTGAAGAAAGCTAGAATCAAACCCGCAACTTTCAGATTGCAAGATGACTACCTTTTTCCACTGCTGCGTTTACTGAAAAGGCATCTCATTTTAGGGTGTTTTATCGAGCATAGTTGTTAGTGGTTCTGATTACATTAGCAACACACTGCCACCCCTTATTAAGAAGTTCACAGTTTTAGCTTAACATGTACAAATTAGGGTCACACCAACAATTCTTGCTGCCGGTGTTAAGGTCACACACTTGTTGAAAGAATTTCAGGTGATGAAGGGATCTAACAAGATCACTCTACATATTAATCAAAAAACTCAAATACATTTTATTTAAAAAAGTGAAACTTTAAATGCATAAACAGTTCCGACTACAAGTTAAGTGTGACATAAAGTATACTGTAGGTTGAGGCTGACTGCCTACACAACAGCATCAATCCTCTCAATCCAGCAGCACAGACGTAACAGGACTGTTAACACATTCTTCTTCAATCAAACCGCCAACAAAGTGGCGTGAACAGTTGGATTGTTTCGATACGTGTGGACATCAATAGTGTCTTTTAAGGGATGGTCTTTGAAATCCAGGTCCGACTTGTAAACAACAGTTCTGTCACAATATCCAATTTTCACTTTACAGAAACTGTAAAAATCGTCAACCTACATGAATAATCTTTTATTTATTAAATTTATGCAATTTCACCGTTTTCTAATTTTAACAAGAGAATTATTACTTTCACGTTACCTTCAGAAACACTAAATTAACTCCAACTTTTTTCTCTGTGAAAGCTATATTTATAGGAAGATGGATGCAAATTTGGATGATCAGGTAGGTTGGATTAACCTGTTGATGGTATGTTTTATTCAGTCCCCTTTTTAGAGAAATAAATTGGTAAAGTGAACTTTTATTGGACTTGGGTAAAACATCTTATTCTCTTCCTTTCTTTAATTAGATGTGGCATCTACCACACATGCTGACTTGTAATAATAAGAAATACATACAAAGACAACGTCTAACAAAGGTATATTGTACACCAAACAGTGTGATAAAATAACTGCCAGGTTGGCTACAATTCTTGTTTTTTTGGTGACATAGGAAATGTCACCTAACCTATTATTACAACCAGAGACAGAGGACCCAAATTCAGCCAAACACAAAGTGAAAAGTTAAGGTTTATTTAGCAAAACAGGATCAGAAAACAGGAGACCAGCAGTCAGCTTCCACAAATCACTGAGGACAGAGAGGCGAGTTAGTGGCTGAATAAAACACAGGACTTGAACCGAGTTAGGTAAAGCCACTAACCTTCTCAGTCTAGGAAAGAGGTGCGGAATCCAGAAGAGGATGTGATCCAGACAGTTTATGTGGAAGAGTCCAACAGACTGAAGTCGGATTGCAGACTGATCCAAATCCTCAAGGGAATCAGCTGAAGCTGTGGCAGGAACAAAGAGAGCTGTGATTGTCCTCTTGACAATAATTCCAGGCAGACTTGAGAGCCACGCAGGCTCAGGCTGAATAAACCAGTGGCTTGGCTGGGGTGTAAATCCAAGGACAGAAACAGAGTCAGAGGCAGATCAGGATGGAGGCAGTGGAAATCCTGAATGAGGGTCTTGTCCAAGATGAATCGTGCAGGGATCCAGGACCTCTCCTCAGGACCGAACCCTCCCAGTCCACCAGGTAACGTATGCCACGTCTCTGCCGTCTGGACTGGATGATGCACCGGGCCATCAGAAAGAAGCCGGGCAGGTGGAGGGGGCCCGGAGGCGAGACGGGGCACCACGTAAGGCTTGATCTGAGACACGTGGAAGGTATGGTGAACCCTCATGGAGCCAGGCAGATGGAGGCGAACAGCCACAGGATTGATGACCTTGGAGATGGGAAAAGGTCCCACAAAACGAGGTGCCAGCTTACGGGAGTCCACAAGAAGAGGGAGGTCCTTGGATGACAACCAAACCTTCTGTCCCACCTGGTATATAACGGTTAGCTGTACGGGTTTGCACCTCCAAAATCCTGATGAACGATCTTCTTGCCTTTCTCCATATGCGTTGACACCTGAGGGCAGCGGCATGAGCGGATGGAACTTCAGCTTCCCTCTTTTGGATAGAGAACATGGGTGGCTGAAAACCAAACACAACTTGGAAAGGAGACAGTCCCGTGGCACTAGACGGGAGGGTATTCACCGCAAATTCAACCCATGGTAAATTTTGAGACCATTTAGTGGCATCAGACTCACACAGAGCGCGAAGCTTGGTCTCCACCTCCTGGTTGGCCCTTTCTGTTTGTCCGTCCGACTGAGGGTGAAAACCTGAGGACAAACTGACAGAAATCCCCAGCAAAGAACAGAATTCCCTCCAGAAATGTGACACGAACTGGGGCCCTCTATCGGACACAATGTCAGTGGGAATGCTGTGATGGCGGAAAACCTCATGTGCCAAAATCTCCCCCATCTCTTTGGCCAAAGGCAACTTCTTGAGGGGGATCAATTGAACCATCTTTGAGAATCTGTCAATGACTGTAAGTAGAACTGTGAAGCCATTATAAACTGGCAGACCTGTCACAAAATCCATGGCAATGTGTGACCAGGGACGAGGAGGAATAGGTAGTGGATGTAACAATCCAGCAGGAGGACGACGAGAAGACTTGGCAACATTGGGTACAGGCAGTGACATAATCCGTCACATCTTTGACTATGGACCATCTGCAACGTCCTGCTGATACCAGGGTGACAGAACAGACAAGAGTTATGACATGATTCAAGTACCTTGGGTACGAGGCGCTCCGGGGCAAAACACCGGTCAGGCGGACATGAAGCTGGGACAGGGAGGTCTTTGGTGGCATCTCTGACCTCTCCTTCCAACTCCAGCATGGTGACGGATAGTCTCACTGATTCCGGGAAAATGAACTCATCCTCCCCGGTGGCCTGTGATTCAGTGGGTTCCTGTATTCTGGACAAGGCGTCCGGTTTGCCATTCTTGAATCCTGGTCTGTAAGACAGAGAGAAGTTGAACCTTCCAAACAAATTGAGCCCACCTAGCCTGCCTGGGATTAAGGCATTTTGCTGATCTCGAGTACTCCAGGTTCTTATGATCTGTCCAAACAAGAAACGGTTCTTTAGCCCCCTCTAGGTCCCCCACATCATGATTGCGTTCTGCTTGAGACAAAGTCCTGGAAAAGAAGGCACATGGGCGAATATGATCATCAGAACTTCTTTGGCTTAGGACTGCTCCAACCCCAGTGTTTGAGGCGTCAACCTCTACTATGAACTGTCTTTTGGGGGTAGGAGACTGTAGAACAGGAGCTGACGTAAAAAGTTTCTTAAGCTTGACAAAAGCCTTTTCTGCCATCTCGTTCCAAACAAACTTGACCTTTGAAGATGTGAGGGTGTTGAGAGGAGCTGCTACTAGGCTGTAATTTCTGATAAAACGTCTGTAAAAAAGTTAGCAAACCCCAGAAACCTTTGTAGCTGTTTGCGATCGGTAGGAGCAGGCCATTCCAAGACCGCCTTGACTTTGGAGGGATGTACAATGACTTGGTCTGGAGAGATAATGAATCTCAGGAATGAAGTGGTGGTGGTGTGAAACTCATACTTTTCAGCTTTGACAAACAGATGATTTTGAACAAGGGGGAGGAGAACGGCCCGAATATGACTTTTGTAAGTTTCCAGGTCCTGGGAATAAATCAGAATGTCATCAAGGTAAATAAAAACAAATTGTCCAACCATGTCATTCACCATGGTTGGATAATTTGTCCTGGAGCATAGCAGCAGACAGGTGAAGCAGATGAGTTGATTGCATGGATGAGAGCAGAGCAGAGCAGGCAGATGGGCCAGAATCATAACACCTATGCCTGCCTGTATTTTTGAGCAGAATAATCATTAAGCCTTGTCTTGCTAGATGTTTTGCAATATATTGCAGAACTGAGATATCTTTAGGTTCAACTAAATAAATCCCTAATAGAGGGAAGATAAAGGATAACGGGCAGTGGATAAAGGGCAGATAATATTAAGAAATAAAGCTATGAAAGAGAGATGGTAAAATTCAAAAACAATCAGATGATCGACAACAAGCAGATATCTGACCTAGAAAAGTACAAATGAAACTGCTGTGGTAATATATAGAGGTTCCAAACTCATACCTGGTACTACAGTATGCTACAAACTAAGAATTCTGCTCTTTGTTACACATTCAATAAGCAGGTATAAAATACCAGATATAAGGTTGGTCATAACGTGATCTTGTAAATTACATGAAAATACAGTTACCTCCAAAGGTATAATAAAAACACATTCAAATGAAAAAACGATTTAATGTTGTTTTAATATACACTGCAGTAGTAAAAACAGAGGAACCTTAGACCACTGTGGTACGCTGTGTAAAGAAATACACTTTTAGTATTTTGTTGAATATTGATAGAATGCAAAAACACAGCAACTGATGTTAAAGGTTTTCTCACTACAACACAAATATAAATCAGCAGGAAGAAATAAAATGAATAAATATTTTTTTTTAAAGTTTGATGAGCTTAGACAACAAACTTGATTCTTGAACTTGATTCTTTTTTTGCATCAGATGGTGAAAAGGTTCATCTCTACCATTCCTGGAAAATGTTGCAAGATGTCATAACCTATTTTGTCAGCGCAGTGTGATGTAGGGAGACATTGTGATTTCTTTCATTATTCTCCACAAGTAGCAGGTTTTTTGTTTATCTTCTGGTGTTGAACTTGTGGGAAAATTATAGGAAAGTGTGACTTACATTAAACAATTAGTAGCTGTTATTTCTGCTGCTGCCAAAGCAGCATCTCTCCACTTCTAATGTTGATTTTACTTTTAGCTCAGTGGTTCCCCACAAATCTATGTTACACAGACAAACATCCTGCAAGAACACTTGCAGGTACAAACAATCTGTCCTGTTATCCTTACAGTGAAAATTACTTAGGAAGGGACAAAGGGGTGAGTTGACATGGAGTCACGCTAGGTAGAAAAATCAGTGCTCTTAACTAGCCTGAATCCATGCTGTTATCTAAGAAATGTGCTTAAAGTCAATTTATTTAATCTTATAATAAATGACGAAGGCCAACAATCCTTCTCAGGCCATTCCTGTTAGAATGGTAGTCATAAATGACAGCATTGCATGCAGTAAATACCATCAATGTTCTGGGAGACCCCATACTATTAATTTCTGTTGTTGCGGCTCAAACATGTACCTTTGCAACCACTCATGTTTCCAAACAACACAATTACCATTCTCTTTATTGGTCTTGGTCTGTCTGCAGCATTTTGGCTGTCCTTACGCTCTTTATCACAAGAATCCATTAGTCTCCTGTGTTTATAGACGGGCTATCTTCTCCTCACTGCTGTGCTTCCAGTTGGCTACCTAAGGCGAGTGTTCGGCTATTTCCATATCTATGTCTTGTTTTTTGTTTCAAAACCAGTGTCAAAAGCCTTGCCCAAACAATACATAAAACATGAAAACAGTTGCATAGTGGTGATATACAGGGGTTGGACAATGAAACTGAAACACCTGTAATTTTAGTGTGGGAGGTTTCATGTCTAAATTGGACCAGCCTGGTAGCCAGTCTTCATTGATTGCACATTGCACCAGTAAGAGCAGAGTGTGAAGGTTCAATTAGCAGGGTAAGAGCACAGTTTTGCTCAAAATATTGAAATGCACACAACATTATGGGTGACATACCAGAGTTTAAAAGAGGACAAATTGTTGGTGCACATCTTGCTGGCGCATCTGTGACCAAGACAGCAAGTCTTTGTGATGTATCAAGAGCCACGGTATCCAGGGTAATGTCAGCATACCACCAAGAAGGACGAACCACATCCAACAGGATTAACTGTGGACGCAAGAGGAAGCTGTCTGAAAGGGATGTTCGGGTGCTAACCCGGATTGTATCCAAAAAACATAAAACCACGGCTGCCCAAATCACGGCAGAATTAAATGTGCACCTCAACTCTCCTGTTTCCACTAGAACTGTCCGTCGGGAGCTCCACAGGGTCAATATACACGGCCGGGCTGGTATGGCCAAACCTTTGGTCACTCATGCCAATGCCAAACATCGGTTTCAATGGTGCAAGGAGTGCAAATCTTGGGCTGTGGATAATGTGAAACATGTATTGTTCTCTGATGAGTCCACCTTTACTTTTTTCCCCACATCCGGGAGAGTTACGGTGTGGACAAGCCCCAAAGAAGCGTACCACCCAGACTGTTGCATGCCCAGAGTGAAGCATGGGGATTGATCAGTGATGGTTTGGGCTGCCATATCATGGCATTCCCTTGGCCCAATACTTGTGCTAGATGGGCGCGTCACTGCCAAGGACTACCGAACCATTCTTGAGGACCATGTGCATCCAATGGTTCAAACATTGTATCCTGAAGGCGGTATCGTGTATCAGGATGACAATGCACCAATACACACAGCAAGACTGGTGAAAGATTGGTTTGATGAACATGAAAGTGAAGTTGAACATCTCCTATGGCCGGCACAGTCACCAGATCTAAATATTATTGAGGCACTTTGGGGTGTTTTGGAGGAGCGAGTCAGGAAACGTTTTCCTCCACCAGTATCACGTAGTGACCTGGACACTATCCTGCAAGAAGAATGGCTTAAAATCCCTCTGACCACTGTGCAGGACTTGTATATGTCATTCCCAAGATGAATTGACGCTGTATTGGCCGCAAAAGGAGGCCCTACACCATACTAATAAATTATTGTGGTCTAAAACCAGGTGTTTCAGTTTCATTGTCCAACCCCTGTAAGTTTTTAAACCCAGTTTTTTTATAAAAGTGGGGCTGCACGGTGGCGCAGTTGGTAGCCCTGTTGCTTTGCAGCAAGAAGGTCCTGGGTTTGATTCCTGCCTGGGGGTCTTCCTGCATGGAGTTTGCATGTTTTCACCGGGAACTTCAGCTTCCTCCCACAGTCCAAAGACATGCCTGTTAGGTTAATTGGTCTCTCTAAATTGCCCTTAGGTGTATGAATGAGTGGTCATGCATGGTTTGTGTGTTGCCTTGCGATAGACTGGCGACCTGTCCAGGGTGTATCCCACCTCTTGCCCGTAGATTGCTGGAGATAGGCACCAGCTTCCCCACGACGCTATGGAATAAGTGGTAGAAACTGACTGTTTATAAAGTGACTCAGTCACTATGAGTATATGCTCAACTGAAAATGGGAGGTCTATGTGCTGCAATGTTATTAAGGAATATATGAGACAATAAATGTTTTTTCTGCATTCTAAGCAGATTGAAAGCAAAACTCAGGATCTTTAAAAATGGCAAAAAAATTTATTTGGTTGTTGACCTCCAGGAGAGATTCCTCATGGCCTGACTAAAGTGCTTTTTTTCACTGGGCAAGCAAGTTCTCGATGCTTTGGCTTTGACACCATTGTTTTTGTTATTTTGCTTGTTCAAATTTTGAACTTTTACCCTTGTGTGCATCAACTGAACATCTTCTGTTTTTATGTGCTTTGTCCTTGGGGGTACCAGTCTTGCCTGTAACAGGGTGTTAGCAAACTTTCCCTCATTTACTAATGATACCTTTAAATTTGAGGACTAATGTGTTAAAAGAAATTACAAAACTAAAGATGTACAATTTAAGATACAGAATTACCTGCGTTATTGTTGTCCTGTCTGCCTCATGGAACAAAATCAGGAACAAAAATTATTAAGTTAGTACTCATAGGCCAAAAGAATTTGTTGTGTCTCTATACAAACCTAAAATCAAATTTTCTGTGATTTTTTTTTTTTTTACTTGCTCAACAGTAAAACAGAGAATGTTTTTCTGAAACAAAATAGTCCTATTTATGTATTAAAAAGATGTGCAAATTATTGTAGATCCAAAACATAAAATGGTTCTGCATGTTTGCCCTAAAGGAAATGCATACATAGTCTTAATTGTGCTGGATTGACTGTTTTTTTTTTTTTTCTCAGTTCTTGAAAGGTTTTCCAGTTGCAACTGAAGAACATGAAATGACTCACTCTGTCTTTATAAATCCCTGCTTTATTTAGCCATGATAAATAAACTGATATTGCTAAGTCTGCTTTTTATAAGTCAGTGGATATCACTACAAAGCAACAAACATGTCTAATAAAATATAGAGCTTTTACATTTGAACAAGGTTAATTTCTCACCATTAAGGAGCTTAAGGACAAATGGAAAGGAAAAAGTATAATTAAACGTATAATCTACATACAGGAAGTGTTCAACACGCACAACACTCAAAAATGAGTCCAAACAGTGCAGTTTATGCTCATACTTTTTTAATGTATCACAATGAGCAAGAAACATACTTGATGAAATATTTTCAAAGGAGTATATTCAATTACCATCTACAATCAACTTAACTAGGACAACAAGGTTTTGTGACAAAAGTTTCTTTAAAAGTCTGAAGTTCCATGTGGTTGTATGTATGTTAGTTTCCATGTAATTTGGTACAGTCTGGAAATCTTCATATAATTACAGTAACAAAAAAAAACTAACAAGACTACAGTATAGAAAAGACATCAAGAACAACATTTTTGGTTTAACTTGCTCTTTTTTGTACATTGCAAGGCTGTTTTTTCTACCCTCAGATGGGCTGCCTGGAGCCACAGAGCCATGCTTATGAGGCTCAAAGGAGGAGTAATTAAAGGAAAGAAAAACTAAAAGCATAAAAAAACATTGTGGCACCAGAAGTCACAAAAGGAACAGACTGCTCCAGGTAACAGTTCATCTTTGAAGCTGGAGCAAATGGTTGTTTGGTTGTTAGTTTGGTTGGTAATTTTGGTTATTACGCTTTTTTCTAGTGTGTCTGCCTTTAAGAATGACAGCTCTGAGAACTCATCCCCTCTCTATGTTATTAATTTCCCTATTTAGATTATGTAACCAACACAGAGAGGGGTGAGTCGCCATTTCACTGGAGAGCTGTGCTTGTCAGCCAGAGACAAGCACAAGGAAATTAAACGGGTAGCAACACGAAGAGGAAGATATGAAGCAAGCATCTCTGTCCATCCTGTCCTGAAATCTGAAAAATGTCCATCAAAGAGCAGAAGTTGAGGCAGAGCTGGAGAAAGAAAAGAAAGGACGAAGGGGGGGAGGAGAAGGGGGTGGCTTAGAGGCAGCTGGAGCCACTTAATTTCAGTTTCATTTAACGATTTCCCTCTGTGTGTCACACAAGTCCATTGGTTCCAGAGTCCATTCCCATTACAGAGATGTCAGTAATCAAATAAGGAGGTGGTATTTAAAGCTGTTTTCGGCTCCCGTGCCCAGTTTTGGTGTGCCCACAGCCTCTCACGTACTCCTAACAAGGTCTCCAAAGCTTCCCAGAGTCCGTTTTACTCATTTTTATTCTTTCTTCATCAGCACAAAAAAGAAGAAAAAAAGATGTATTTAAATATATCTATATCTGTATACAGGTACATGTTTCACAGTGGGCAAAAAATGACCTCTACACCAAAATCTTGTCTTTGTCTCTCTCATGTAAGTGTCCTTTAAATGTATCCCAATGTTAATTTGCATATATTTTATTGTAACCACAATAAAATATACACTTGTAAGGGGCAGAAATTGACTCTTTTTGTCACAACTGCATAAAGCTTTGGCCACATTAACTTATTCAATCAAAGTTAAAAACTGCTCAGTGCTTCAGTTTCATTGTTCTCATTAAGAGCTGTTATGTTTTAGTTTGATTTGTTTATAATTTAATCACAATCCAGCCTTGTGGTTCTGTTTATTTGGTATGTAACACAAAAATAAAAAAGGCAAACAAGAAAAAAAGTCAAATTTATGCTGGCTCTTCTGATATACACACAGATTTACACAGGCACACAATAACACACCCATACTGGCATTAATCTATTGTGGATACTTCAACTTTGTGGTCCACAAGAGAGCCCGAATGATTACACTTTGAGTAAACAGAGAACAAACAATAACATTGAAACAGTGAATATAAAGAACATTTTCACACCATAAAGTGGCCAGTTCATGTATCTCTTTTTGTTTGTTTTCTCAATTTCAGCAATTCAAATTAAAGCTAGTGTTAATTTATGATTAAAAGTAATGTACAGAAATGAAAGCAAAATTCACTTAAAAGAAAATAACAATACAATACATATTTAACGATTTTTTTTAAAAGAAAAGAAAACATAGTTGAGACAGTAAACTGTATAATTTAAGATTTTTTTTTCAAAACAACAAGGTACACATTAACAGTATTCCAAAGAACTGGATTTGAGAATTTTCAAGCTTGCAGACCAGATCTACTGATTTAAACAGCACATGGTTTTAACACCAGATCACATTTCTCTGCCAGAAGTAGCACTTTAAAACACTCTAGAGATTGTGCATTGTATTTATTTGAGTGAATTTTGGCCAAAAGTTGCCCCCCCTCCCAGAAAAAAGAATTTTAAAGACACCTTGGTTTTGGTTTAGAAAATATCGAGTTTCACGTCATCAATGAGAAGATGTGGGCACCTACACACAACCATTTTCATTGCAGCAAAATTAATTAGATGACTTCTTTGGATATGAAAGCATCCGAAGTGTTTGAAAGCAAGGGACATCTTCAATAAAATAAAATAAACTTCCAACTCTTCTGCAGAAATAATGCTTTAGACTGAAGATGTCCCCAAAACACCTGTAATCTAAGAGTGGAAGTGGTACCCTGCACAAACATGAAACAAATCACTAGTAGACCTCATAGGAACGGGTGACAAGACCTCAGCAAAAAGCCATTAATTCCTTCTGAGACTAGGAGGAGGTTGAATGCCATTAATTGTAAAAAACAAAAACAAAAAAACAACAACTATGAGACACATCAGTACCAGATGTATTATATACATTTTTTGGTAGCCACTGTCACTTGCTTAACAAGTAAGCAACAACCTTGATTGGATGGAGGGATTTTCAGCCATGTTCCATGCCAGCACAAAATGACATTTAGAGGTCACTGTGTTCAGCAACCAATGATGCAAAAAATATACACAACAGTTTACAGTCATTTAAAAAAAATGAGAGAAAATAGATTGTGAAAATAAAAACAATCAAATGAAATTAGATTAATCAGTCCTTGCTTAAGAAAAATCCATAGTGATATTTGGAATGCACTGTTCTTTACAAACGTTATAGATTATTGGCTTAAAACATTGGTCTGTTCAAAAAGAAACTCTGCAAAATGTCCTTTGGAACATATATTCACAGTCTTCAAAGTTCCGTTTTTGCAACAAGAAAAAAAAGGTGTTGCAGAGGCAAGAAATTGGTTTATTGTTTGTTTTAGTTAAAGCTTAGCCAAAAGCAAAATGAGCATGCATCTAGGTATTAATTTTTTTCTTTTTTCTTTTTTCAAAAATCTACATTAGCAGCAAAACGTATGTCCTTGAAGACCAGACCTTATACATTTTCTTTAAAAAAAATGGACATTTAAATGTGACAAAAGTCAAACAAAGATCAATAACCTCTATCTTACAAACTGCAATGGCTCTGTAACGGTGCTACTCCACAATGCAAGGACAAGGGCCCTTTTTGGTTTTTGGTTATTTACGTAAAAAAGCTACCCGCTTGCTTGCGAACAAGCAGAAACGGCAACTTGGATACGTACTCCTTTACCTTTTAAAACTTTGTGTTCTTTCCTCAAAAAACGGCAACAAATTCTCAAGTATAAAGAAGCCTCTTTTCTCATCTTTATGCACCAATGGTGAAAGTGTTTACTCTTTGGATTTTCTTTTGTCTTAAAGCGTGAGAATTATTAGTAGTAATCTTTTTTCATTTATGAAAACAAAAAAGACAAAACAAAAAAATAAACACTGTAGTCACTCAACATGAAGAACAAAAGACCTGCTTTGTAGTATACATACTGTGTCTACAAACACAGGAAAAAAGAGAAAAGAAGTGCGAAGAGAGAACAAGAAGAGGGACAATTAGGAGTCAGACAATGATAAGTGCACAAAGTTAACACAAAAATTAAATTAAAATAAATCTCTCAGTATTTCACCCAGGATCATTTGGTTTGAACAATACCAACCATATCACAAAATTAAATAATTTTTTATCCTAAAGAGGATCCTGCCATGTCAAAAGGGGCTTCTGGGAGAATGTTTGACAAGAGTTTGAAAATAATACAGAAAATGTTTTTAGATAAATTACCTCTCAATAACCTAGACTAGGGGAATGACCAAGTCAACATCAAATGAAGTGTCTCAAAATTAGACAATACAAAAGTTAAATGTACACAAAGTTTTTTTTTCCAACCTACCAGACTGTTGAAATTCATTTCCAATGCAACAATCTACTTAACACCAAAAATGCTCGTATCTATCATAAATACAGAAGGTTTTACTCAATCTTTTAGCAAAACATTTTTTAATTGCCCATTGCTATGACTCAAATGCACTCCTTATCTGAATATAATGGGGATTCCTCACTTTAGGAGGATTTTAAAATTAGGATTAATAAATCATTAATCCTTTAAAATGCCCAGTAGAAATGCCTTATTAAATTTTAATTTAACATAAAACTTTGTTGTTAAATCAAGTTCAGGAAGGAAATAAATGTTCATCTTGTTGGAAAAAAAGTAAAACATGGATTTCTGTAACAGAAAAAAAAACATCTTTGAGCTGTTGACCTGAGAATAAAATAGACATTACATTATTCTTTTACTTTTGCAAGCCATTGGTATCTGAATGCTTAAGTAGCAAGAAAACTGAACTGAACAGACTATTCTCCCATACAGTACATACTGGCTTTTGTGACTGTGCTCTTAAGTAGAAAGTATTAAGTTGTTAACTTGCATTCCTTAAAAAAAACAGGCTATTGGGCCATTTGCCAACTTTGAGGCAGTCCATTACCATACAGTACACCATTCCTCCACCATTACATAAAATATAACAGCAGTGATCTTTGATCTTTTATGTCCTCACACCTTAGTATGCTTGGATTTCAATTGGGTTAAACATAAAGAAAATGAAGAAAATGAAAAATAAAAACCAGCATGTTGATATGGGAAAACAATCCACTAACATTTAAATTTTTGGTTACAAGCTTTGGAATTGCAGTTAGTCTTTACACATCTTTTTCAGAAACTGGTTTGTATACTTTAAATGTATTTTTAACATTGCTGCTTTTTATGATTTTTTGTGTTTTTTTGACATTTTCTTTGTATTTTTTAAATATTGTCCATCACTGAAAGCTCTTTTACAATCTGATGGAGTCTGTTCCTACACTAGCAAGGTTACTACTACAACTATTACTGTCTTTGACATAGCCAGGCTGCTGCAGCTCTTCTGCCGCCCTGCCCTGCCTATCTGCTGACTTCTGACTGCTGTCAGAGTCAGATTCGTCGGTAAAGACGTCTGTTGGTATCAAGGTCTGAACTCCTGAGGTGCTCAATGAACTTGAGGTAACCGTTGAGGGTGAGGACACTGGAGGAAAAGAAGAGGAAGAGGGACTAGCACTGGGCTTTCCAGCTGAAGCTCTGGAGAAGGGGGCCTGGGGCCAGGGTTTGCTGGCAGCTGCGGTTTTGAGTTGGGCCTTAGTGGAGGAGCATAGGGAAGTAGAGACAGCAGAGGATGGCATGGTGGCTGATGTTGTTGGCAGGGGAGATGGGCTGCTGATGGGATGAGTGGCAGACTGCGAGGTAGATGCGGTGTTAGGACTGGGGAAGCAGGCTGAAGAGTGAGGTAATAAACTAGTAGCGTGCTCTTTGGCATTTCTGACTGACCGCTTGATTGTTCTGTGTTTGTGCAATGCCGATTCCAGGTGTTGACTGAGTGCTTTCTCCCCATCCAACATGGTGTCACAAGCCAGGCAGTCATAGAGACTTCTGCCCCCTACACCTATGCCACCAGGGACACGCAGCAACACCTCTTGCAGATTTGCCACAGATTGACCAAAGAAACAGTTAGATTTAATGTGGGTAATAGCCGCTTCTTCCTTGGTGAAAACAGCTTGACACTTGCGACAGGCAAGTTTACTTTGCACCTTGGGGACAATGTACTGGTCTAGATGAAGGTCCAGAGCCTTTTCATCTATCTCGTTCTGCTCAGAAGATACTTTGTTATGGGAGGACGACGACGACGAAGAGGAGGATATGGGGGTTTCACTGTGGCAGTTGCTCTTTTGCTCCTCTGTTTTGACTGAATCTTTGGCAGACTCTTTGCGATTCCCTAAATTTTGAGTAGGAACTCCAGTTTGGCTTACCTTGGGTTGCTGGATCTGCTGAAGCTGCCGCTGCTGCTGCTGTAGTGCCTCCTGTAAGCTTTGCTGATATTGCTGGTAATGCTGCAATAGTGACCCTGGAGAAAGGCCCATGAGTGCTTGTGACAATGCTGGGTTATAAGGGAAGAGACTTTCCATGCCATACATTGGTTGCAGATAGCCCCCTTGGAGGGCCCCAGGGATCTGTGGGGTGTAATATGGAGAAAAGCCTGGCATGAAGTAGGGTAAAAACTGGTTTGTAAGAAGGGCTGTGGGGTCTGATGCCAAAGCAGCCTGCAGAGCTTGAAGCTGGGCAGGATCTACCACATACTCCATACCAGGTGTTGGCATAGAGGTGGCAGGAACAGCTGTGTCTGCTTTCTCCTTTTTGGCACTGGCAGCAGAAGTGGAAGGGGCTGGAGTGCTTCCAGCTGAAGATGGGGTTGAGGGTTTTTCTGTCTTTTCCTTGGTTTTCTCCTTCTCCTTCTCTCTTAAACTTTCAACATCACGTTCCTTGTGGTGTCCAGATCGCAAGCCTGACGGGGTAGTTGAGGAAGTGGAGCTGGATGTAGGGGTGGAGTTTGAGTGGGAAGCAGATGCATTGGTCTGGGCAGGGTTAGATGCAGCAAGAGATGCTGAAGAGGGTGGTTTATTAGGCAATCCAGAAGTGGGCAGGCTTGGTGAGGGAACACTGGCACCCGGCATGTTCAGGAGGTTTGGAGGTTTTGGAGAAGTTAAAGCTGAAAGTTTGTCAAAGAAAACCAGAATTGTTAGACTCACTAGAAAAACCATGAACAGTTGTAAAGAACAAAAATAGGCTCTTTAATTAAACATACATATGAAAAGAAAGAATATTGCAAATACAGGTCCTTCTGAAAATATTAGCAAATTTTGATGAAGTTCATTATTTTCCATAATGTAATGATAAAAATTTAACATTCATATATTTTAGATTCATTTCACACTAACTGAAAAATTTAAGGTCTTTTATTGTCTTAATACAGCTCATGAAAACTCCAAATTTCTATCTCACAAAATTAGCATATCATTAAAAGGGTCTCTAAACGAGCTATGAACCTAATCATCTGAATCAACGAGTTAACTCTAAACACCTGCAAAAGATTCCTGAGGCCTTTAAAACTCCCAGCCTGGTTCATCACTCAAAACCCCAATCATGGGTAAGACTGCCGACCTGACTGCTGTCCAGAAGGCCACTATTGACACCCTCAAGCAAGAGGGTAAGACACAGAAAGAAATTTCTGAACGAATAGGCTGTTCCCAGAGTGCTGTATCAAGGCACCTCAGTGGGAAGTCTGTGGGAAGGAAAAAGTGTGGCAGAAAACGCTGCACAATGAGAAGAGGTGACCGGACCCTGAGGAAGATTGTGGAGAAGGGCCGATTCCAGACCTTGGGGGACCTGCGGAAGCAGTGGACTGAGTCTGGAGTAGAAACATCCAGAGCCACCGTGCACAGGCGTGTGCAGGAAATGGGCTACAGGTGCCGCATTCCCCAGGTCAAGCCACTTTTGAACCAGAAACAGCGGCAGAAGCGCCTGACCTGGGCTACAGAGAAGCAGCACTGGACTGTTGCTCAGTGGTCCAAAGTACTTTTTTCGGATGAAAGCTAATTCTGCATGTCCTTCGGAAATCAAGGTGCCAGAGTCTGGAGGAAGACTGGGGAGAAGGAAATGCCAAAATGCCAGAAGTCCAGTGTCAAGTACCCACAGTCAGTGATGGTCTGGGGTGCCGTGTCATCTGCTGGCGTTGGTCCACTGTGTTTTATCAAGGGCAGGGTCAATGCAGCTAGCTATCAGGAGATTTTGGAGCACTTCATGCTTCCATCTGCTGAAAAGCTTTATGGAGATGAAGATTTCATTTTTCAGCACGACCTGGCACCTGCTCACAGTGCCAAAACCACTGGTAAATGGTTTACTGACCATGGTATCACTGTGCTCAATTGGCCTGCCAACTCTCCTGACCTGAACCCCATAGAGAATCTGTGGGATATTGTGAAGAGAACGTTGAGAGACTCAAGACCCAACACTCTGGATGAGCTAAAGGCCGCTATCGAAGCATCCTGGGCCTCCATAAGACCTCAGCAGTGCCACAGGCTGATTGCCTCCATGCCACGCCGCATTGAAGCAGTCATTTCTGCCAAAGGATTCCCGACCAAGTATTGAGTGCATAACTGAACATGATTATTTGAAGGTTGACGTTTTTTGTATTAAAAACACTTTTCTTTTATTGGCCGGATGAAATATGCTAGTTTTGTGAGATAGGAATTTTGGGTTTTCATGAGCTGTATGCCAAAATCATCCGTATTAAGACAATAAAAGACCTGAAATATTTCAGTTAGTGTGCAATGAATCTAAAATATATGAGTGTTAAATTTTCATCATGACATTATGGAAAATAATGAACTTTATCACAATATGCTAATATTATGAGAAGGACCTGTATATGCATGGCAATGGCTCATGTCATTTTCATAAATTAAAGTTAGTCATGCTAAACCAATCTCTTGTAACATTTTTAGAAGGGACAAACAATAGTTTTAACTACTAAAGTATGTCAAGAACAGCAAAAGGCCAATATGTAAAAAGACTTTACACTATGTTTGTTTAGTGTGTCAATTCCTGTGATTGGTGGAAGGGCAAGATACATTTGATAGCTTTTCTAGAGTTCTATGAATATTTTAGATTAACGTTTCATGTACAACATATGAATTCTGTGACTCAGTCAGTTTGAAATAATGACATACCTGAATTGGATGAGTTAAAGCTGGATAGAGAAGGGCTACCAACCCCTGGCAAAAGCACAGGTGGGATGCCTTGCAGATTTGGATAGGCTGACTGGAGATTCAGAGCCTGCATTGCGGGGTTATCAAACATCCCCTGCTGCTGCATGGCCTGCTGTTGTGCCAGACCCAAAACTTCATTGGCCTTCTTAATGCGATCCATCTCTTGCTGGGCCATTAGCTGGCGAACAGTAGCTGGATCAAAATATTCCTTTTCCTTATCGATCTGGCTGCCAATGGTATCCTTTACCTTAAATATGTGCTGCTGGGAGAATATATGATCACGAACTGAAAGGCGAGCACTGTACTTAACGGCACACAATGTGCATTCAGTCTTCGGCCCTTCATAAGATGTCTGGTTTATTCCAAAGTGCTTAGCCATGTTGAGTTTGGCCTTTTTTTCCTTGGCACGAGCGTTTTGAAACCACACTTGAACCACTCTTTTTGGAAGTCCAATGTCATTGCCAAGTACCTCGCACTCCAGCATAGTGGGTGTCCTGTAGTCATTAAAGCAAGACTTCAACACTTTTAGTTGGAGGTTAGTCATCTGGGTCCGGAAGCGCTTTTGGCCTGGTCTGTCTCCACTGTCAATGCTCCTGGTACCTGAGGCTCCAGGACTTGGTGAGCAAGGGTCAGCAAGGCTGGATGTCTCACTGTGGTCAATCATATGTTCGTTCTCATAGTCCTTAGCATAATAGCTTGTTGCCGGGCTTACTAGCCCTGATGACATTTGGTCATCATTTTCGAGCAAAGTGGTGGTACCTCCAGACTTGGATAGGTAATCACCACTATTTTGGCTGGGCTTTGCATCAGCACTGTCATTGTCTGCATTGGCCTCATCCCCAGTAGTTGTGTCTGTGATTGCTGTATTCACAGAGGAACAGTCATCATTATCCAGTTTGTTTTGATCAAAGCTAAGGTTCACAGAGGACATTGTTGCACTCTCAAAATCTTCAATTCCTTCAACTTTGATGGATGAAGGGCTCAGCAGACCCCTGGGAGAAAGATCCATGCTTTTGTTAACAGGAGACATGGAGGAGCTTTGTCCATCACTGTTCACTGTTGTGGCTAGTTGGGAGTAGCCTGATGTATCCATAACATCCATTTTGATTTGCATACTCTCCTGCTCAGGTAACAAACCAGTGAGAGTTAAATTGTATCCTGCGCGTTTGGCTTCATGCCAATGACGAGATCTAATGTGTGCTTCAAGGGCCGTTTTTGCTTTGAAAAGAGCTCGACAAAAGGGGCACCTACGATGAGCTTGTGCTGGTCCTACGGCCCTAAACTGGCCTTTTCTCTCTCTAGCCCTGGTATTTTGGAACCACACTTGCACTACTCTCTTTTTTAATCCCACCTCATGAGCAATGTGGTCAAGCATTTTACGAGTGGGGTTTGAATCTAGTAAATACTTCTGATAAAGAATCTCTAGTTGCTCAGGTGTAATGGTGGTTCTGAGCCGCTTGTCTCTCTGTGGTTCCTCTCCACTATTAGCACTGTCATTCTCTCCAGGGCTTGTGCTAGCCTTTTCTTCCAGCTTCCTTTTCAGGGAGTTCATGGTGGAGGTTGGGGTAGATGGAGAGGTGGCAGAACTGCTGGGTATCTGAGGCATTGCACCAGAGAGAAGCTGGGTTGCCAGGAGAGGATTGCTGGGATCAAACAGCATAAAAGGCATGTCGATTGGACGGTCAAGGAATTGAGGATGGATGAACTGATTTTGCACAGAGAGAAAGTGCAGTTGCTGGTGTTCCTGCCAGTGCTCAAATGAGGGAAAGCCAATCTTGCACTGTTCACACTGGTATGCGATCATCTGCTGTGCCAGCTGCTGTGTGGCTGAGGACAGGTGTGGATTTAGCCCCAAGTGGGAGCTTTGTGATGATGACTGGGTTGTCTGAGAAGATGAGGGACCACACTGCTGATGTTGATGAGACAATGATGAATGCTTGACAGTCTTAGAAACATTGTGGATCTTTTCATCTCTCTGAGATCTATTGAGTTGGGGTTCAGCCTGGTTTTGGAGCACAATTTCTTGCTTTATACAGGTTTGGGTTTCACGTGGATCAGTAGAAAGTTCTGGCAACTGCTTAGGCTTCTCATCATAGAGGTTTGAGGTGGTTGCTGGTGATGCTTCCTCTTTCTCAGATGAGAGTTGTGAAAATGCTGATGTTGACGGAGGAAGAGGGCAAAGACTTGAAGAGGAGGGCATTGGTGTGTGACAGGAAGACCCAGAGGGAGTATAGCTGTCATGGAAAAAATCCAATGAATCCTCATTCTGGCTGTCATACTGCCCATCCTCATCTTCATCTTTATAACACAGCTTCTTTTGGTGTTTTATCAGGTCAAATATACGCTGGAAAACCAGACTGCATTTCTTGCATTGGTAGTTCAGATTTGATGTACGGATATATCGGTCATTTGACAGTTCTCGCCTTTCTCCATCTTTTCCCCCATCACCCTGGTTTTCATAATTCTTTCTTGCCTTTTGTCGAGCATTTTGGAACCACACAACAATAACACGAGTCGGTAGGCTTAAAAGGTTGGAGAGCTGTTCAAATTCATCATCTTTAGGATAAGCATTTGCATCAAAAAAGTCCTGTAGGACTCTTAGCTGGTAGTCTGTAAACCGGGTCCTGGATGATCTCTTACTTCCATAGAATTCATGTTTCTGAGGTTCAGGGGAAGGAGGTTTAGAATCAATTTTTGTTTCCTCTAAAGTTGTTGTTGGAGGATTATTGAAATTGTAAGGAGAGTCTTTGTTGCGCTGACGTTCTTTAAAGAGTGTATTTCTGAACCAGTGCTTTATTACTTTTTGTGGCAGCCCAGACTTGTCAGCCATCTCTTTAATTTGTTCTTCATTTGGTGAGTTGTTTATATCAAAGTACTGTCGCAGTACCCTAAGCTGGTCATCAGTGATGCGTGTCCGTGGCCTCTTGTTTTGTTGCTGTAGCATGGCAGGTGTAAGCTGTTGCTGATACAGTTGGGCCAAATCTGATGCCAAGCTTGGCTCGACAGAAGGTAATTGAGGAGGCAACTGAGTGGGCAAGGACTGCAGAGACATGGGCTGCATCATAAGTGGAGAGAACAAGGGTAAATCCATTGGCATGGGTATTTGTGTCATTGTAACTGGAGGCTGTGGAGGAGGTACAGTGGGAGGAGTAAGTGAGGATGTAGAGACTGGAATATTTGGTGTTGGAGCTCTTTGGGGTGGAGCAGGAGGTGGAGGTGGAGGAGGAGGTGGTGGTGGGGGAGCAGGAGTAGCTTCTGGTGTTGGAGGTCGTAATGGATATAGTTTATCATAATTCTCTCTGTATTCCTTAGCAAATCTCTCCAAGGATCTAAAAGGGAAAAAAGCCTGGTGGATATGCTCCTGGTGACTCTTTAAAATCAGTATGTTTGAAAACAGTTTGCCACATGCTTCACATTCCAGTTTCTCTAATCCCTCTATCGGGTCTACAACCTTGATTATTCCACCTGGACCACTTGAACTTGTTGGTCCACTTGTCTTTTTCTGAGCTTTCTGTTTATTTTCATTGTATTGAATAACTAATTCAAATCCAAAGTTTTCCAGCAAGGCTTTAGTTGCATTTCCTCGAGCATCTGAAGCAATCCTGGGTGGAAGCAAGCCAGTATCTTGGGTAATATTTAGTGAAATGTTCTGAACGTCCTTCTTTTCTTTTGGTTTAATTTCAGTGGAATCTTTGTTTATATTGTCCTCAATTTTTTCAGTTGCATTTTTCTCCTTTTGTATTTCTTTGTCTTTTTCATCTTTGGAGGAGGAATGTTTCTGCTTTTTTTCATGCTGCTGAAGAAGAGTTGCACTCTGCTGTAGCAAAGCCATCTGGCCTTGAACGTGTGAGTGAGCTTGTTGGTGCTGCTGCTGTTGGTGCTGCTGCTGAAGGTGGTGATGCATTAATTGCTGCTGCAAGCAACTCTGCTGGGCCTGTTGGGCAGAGTTTTTTAAATCTTCTTGCAGGGTAGAAGCTGCGGATCCTGCTAGGCTGAGTACAGAGTTGCTGATGTTGAGATCTGGATTAAGTTGAAATTCTGCTCCAGGGATGTAGAAAGGGAACAGTAATTGCTGCTGCTGCAGTGGTAGAAGTGCATCAGTTGTCACTGGGAAGTGCTGCAGAAGTGCTGGATTGAATAGCTGTGATTGTAAAATAGCAGCCTGCTGTTGAAGCTCCTGCTGAAGTTGGGCTTGAGCCTGCGCTTGTGCCTGAGCCAGTTGCTGTTGTTGCTGAAGCTGCTGTTGTTGCCCCCTTGCAGAGAGAATCTCTGTATATTTTGACTTTTTTACTTCATGGTTCTCAGATGACGAAGAATGGCAGCTCGTTGAAGAATTTCCCAAACTTTCAATGCTATGAGTCTGGTTCATGTGATTTCCTCCATGAACACTGTGAGCTGCCTGAGATCCAGAAGAACTGTGGTTTGCTGAGCTAGAAGTTGAGTTACTAGCTGGGTTTGGACTAGTTGTTGAAGTGCTCATGCTGGACCCTCCGCTAATTAGACCAGTAGCACTTGCAGAGCTAGTGATCCCTCCAGCTGCTTCAAGTTTGGCTGCCCTAGCTTTGGTCTGGTGTAAAACAGAGCGCATGTGAATTTCCAGAGTTGAACTCTGGCTATATGCCACATTACAAGTGCTGCACTTAAATGGCTTATTATCAGGACTGCTGGTAGGCTCAGGTTGACCAGTAGTAGATTCTTGAAGAGCTCTTTTTACCTTGTGCAAGTGGGAAACAGAGTTATAATGGACCACCAGAATGTTCTTCTGTGTAAAAGACTCTTTGCATACAGTACACTTGAATGGACGAGATGGATCCAAAAACTTCTCCATTGTAAAGTTGGGGCCCTTTCTGAATGGTAGTGCACGTTTGGGCTCAGATCCAGAATCTTCTTGTAGTGATCCAGAATCACTGCCAGTTGGACTTTGTTTTTCCTCGGGGTCACTGTCATCTCCCTCTTTGTCATCTTCTTCCAGACTTCCTTGCTCCTCATTAAGAGCTATATCACCCACTGCCATAATGTCACCATTCATCAATAATCCTCCATAAAGTTGCTGGATATCAGCTTCACTCAGCTCCAAGTGGCTGGTTTCTAAGTGTTTCTTCAATGCTTGTAGAGTTCTGAAGCTCCGCTGACACAGGCAGCACATGGTAGCTGCTCTGATCACATGGTATTGTGAATGAAGTTGCAGTTTTTCCACAGTCTTGAAAGCCAAACTGCACTGGTTACATCTGTACTTGTAGACATGGCGATCAGAAACTGGCAACTGGGGCCTTTTGTTGTGAACTTCATTGAAGTGCATTTGGAGAGAGTTGGAGGATTTAAACACTTGACTGCAGCCTTTCTTCCAGCACAGAAATCCCGTGGCATCTTCCTTTTCTGACTGCTGATCTTCTGAAGGTGACTTGCGAGATTCAGCTATGTCTGTGGTGAGGGACACCCCTTTCTCTGGATCAGCATCGATGGCATCTGTAAATAAATCAACAAAAATAACTTTTCAAATGAACATCAACATTTGCAGTTATTTTCCAATTAAGTCAAGTAATGGAGTAAAATACTTTCATTGTGCTTCCACTGGCAGGAATGTGTACAAAAAGATCAACCTTGTGATTAATTACAGGGTGTTAAAATACCAGTCATTCATCCAGTTGTCCCTCAGTGTATTAAATGCATTTAATACACTGAGGGAGAGAAAACTGTAGTGCCTCAAATAGGTTCAGTTCTTTCTATATAATTTTATATCTTTTGTATACTCAATTCTTATCAAAGCAAATGACATGCAACTTAAAACCTCCATGGGTGGTATTGCAGCAAATATTTATACTATGTAGAATAAAAGTAGTATTTTCAATACTCAGATACTAACCAGTCTGCTTTTTTGTATCCTCAGAGTTGGAGTTGGCTATAGCAAGTGGGGTGCTCTGGGACTCTTTGTCTGGACTAGGCACAGGTATGAACATGCTTGCTGGTAGTACCTCAGTGGCTGTCACCTGTAAACACAAATCACAAAAGTGTTAAAAATCTATAGTGAACATGTATGCTAATCTTATAGGCCAGATAAAAAAAAAAAAAAAAAAAAAACAGCAACATCACCTTTAAAGGGCAAATATCATCAGATTTCAGAGCCATAACACCTATAAATATGTATATAAGTATGAAACATAAATAAATAATAATTAGGCCCCCATTATTATTATTATTTTGGGAGGAAAATTTCTTGATAAACAAGAGATCATTTGTACAGATACATAAAAAAAAGATGTGTGGCTTCAGCTTTTGCCTGTAAGCATACATTTTCTTAAGTAGGAAAATGTTTTCTTTTACTGAGTTTTTTCTTTTTTATTTCTCCATTGTAGACATCTGCTGATGTCTGCAGGTTGTGTTAAACCACTATTCGTGCTTAGCTAAATATTTAGCAACAGCTGTGACTCTTTCTTCTGTGTGTCTGAGCAAATGAAGGAGAGTGACTGCAGATACAGTTTGATAGTATATCAATATTTTAAGTGTTCTTCCATCCAACACATGCAGCATTAGATAGGCTTTTTAGGGCCTAACAAGTGTAGATAAACTGTAGACTGATTTATAGAGTTTTAATGGCAAGACAAACAGTGTTCTTAGAATTATATTTTGCCAGCTACATTACTGTAGTGCAGTAAAGTGAAATTTAGTTGTATAAAGCAGGCTATTCTGCTGGCATAGGTGTTAGGATGAGGTTGCTGAAGAATGAGAGAACTGGGCCAAAATGTAAACATTTACATGAATTCTGCCGGAATTTCAGTGTTTTGAATGACAGTTTTAGTCATAAACAGCCACTTGCCACTGTGTTGAATTTCAGGTAGAATGGGCTCTCAACAAAGATGTAAGTTACTCAATAGGCTGTTGGTTTGTACTGATCTCAGATAATGTTTCTCCTTACTTACTACTCCTCATTTAACTGCCATAAAAACTTAAATTTATGAACTCAAATTTGATCTGAGGCTTTACTGTCACTACTTCCTGGCTTGGATGGACTTCGTGTTATCCTCTGATGGCCACATTTGGCATTACAAACATAATGTCATCACTTCCAGCAGCATTCTTGACTGTTTTGTGCTTGTTTGTTTTCTTTCACTGCTTTTGTTGTTGTTATTTTACATCTTCCATAACTATATGAGCTTCAAGCCTAAACATAATTGTATAAAATGGCTAAAACCCAAACAGCAATTAATTTCATAAAAGAAAACAAATATTTTATTTATACAAGAAACCTGAAAACAATTGTTTCATTAGGTGATATGGTCAAAGAGTGGAGAATCCCAAGGTCACTTTCAATTCAGAATGCCTAATTGGCAAACATAGTTCAAAATGGCTATCATCCAGCCACATTGAGAATTAATAAGGCCCAATTATTTTCATCACCCCTATCTAATGCAGACGGAAAATGAGACCTGGAATGAAGGAGGGAAGTCTAAAGGAGGTAATGTATTTTATATATATATTAGAGACACAAACAAGGAAAAAATAAAAGCGAAGGTGGAAGTGCAAAGACAACAAATGAATTAAGAGAGAGTAAACGCATCAGCATGCACACTTGGCAAGAAATAAAAGTCACCTATCTCAGAATTAATTAGGGTATTCTACGAAGACATGTGAAAGGGATGAAGTACATTTCCATCTGCAATCACTGGCTGTAAAAAGGTTCTGGCTTTAATGTGTGTTATATTACCTCTGTTCTATCTTCTCTTGTAGTGCTTCAGTACATTACTACCTCTATAAAAGAAATAAATATTGCTATATACCATACTAATGTGCTTGGCATTTACTTTCTAGATAGGGGATGAAGATGGCTAGGCAGCAGAGAGAGAAAAGTTTTACATGGTGATTGTTCAATGTGTTACTAAGCCTAAGAGCATAGAAGAGAACAAAGATTGTCTAATTGCCAGCAATTTGTCATTTTTGATTGACTATTGCACCCTGGTGTGTTTTAAACAAAATAAGACATGTTTTGTTTTGAAAGAGAACATGAACAAAAATAAATTTAGATTAAGGGTCGCTGATGTCTCAAGTCACAAAAAAAAACTACAAATTGAGTATTTCTTTTGATTTTGAAAGTCATTATGGTCAATTCTATAGATCTAATGAATAGGTAGCGAATCACATCTCAATTTCTTTTAGAAAGGTTCACAAAGTTGCTCTGTCATTCATTATGTATTAGTTGTGTCATGAAAAATTCTAATAATAAGGCTTTGTTTTGACCAGCACACATCCAATCACAGAAATGGCAATACATGTCAGTGAGGTAACAAGTGATCTAAGAACAAGAAAACCTGCTCATCCTGATATGATTAAAAAAGGCAAAAATGCTTTACTAGTTTTACCTCTCCAATTCAATGTACTTACAGGAGAGCTTCAAAAGCTACAATGAAGTTGAACACATAAAAATAAAGAAAAGGAGTGAAAACGGTCTCTTAAAAAACCTTATTATTTTCTACAAGCCCATGGGCTTGGTTAAAGCTATTTTACAATTATCGTCACTGTTTGTACTTGGACAAACGGGCAGACATTTTGGGAATCTAGAGCAGTGAATGCATGGTGTACAAATGTCCTCAAAGGTTAGCATTCACTGCAGGCTGAGGATAAGAGCAAGTTACTTATCATCTTGAGATTACGGAATCATTCCACTGGTCCTTAACCTGACCCAAAACTAGTGAAATTGCTTGTTGCAATGTGTGCAACCTCTGCAGCAATTCCAAGCTGATACCACATAGCAAAATGTTGACATGCTTTTTAGTGGATCTAGTAGAGAATGTGAAATACTTTTGAGATAACTCTATAGGTCAAAAGATGGTGCGATTTGAAGGATTGAATTTGCTGGTTCAGATGCTGATCTTGCCCGTTGTGGCATTAGATGGTCATGACAGGGGAAATTAAATTACTACATCCCTATGTTACAGTTTAGGTCAGAAACATTCAACCATTTTATGCTTACAGTCCACATGATTCAGAGGAAGCCACCAGATTATCAAATAATCTTTTATCTAAAGATATGGTCATATAATATACACTTTATTGCTGAAAGTATTTGGTCACACCATCAAATCAATGAATTGTGGTGTTACATCACTTCCAAAAGTTTGCTGTGGGGAAGCTTGATTGGCCTGCAAAGAACCCTGACCTCAACCTTCTTAAACACCTTTGGAATGACTTAGAGCAGAGGCTGCAATTTTGGTTATCTCATCTAACTATGAACACACTCCTAAACCTTGAGGAAGATGTTTACAGACTAGGTAAAGTTGCAATTGCTGGCAACGGTGGGTCCATCAACAAATTGGACCTTATAGATTAAGAATCGGATGTGATCCAAGTTCATGTACAAGTAAAAGTAGACAGACAAATACCTTTAACAATATAGTGTATATATAATAGTACTTCATGTCATACAAATGTTCTTAGATTTAATTTTTATAAGTCTATTTAGAACCATAGTTTTATTCAATATGGCGTATGTGGAATCTTTGTAATACAAATAATGAAAAAAAAAAACAATGAACTGCATTCTGAATTTAACTTAAGAGAGTAAAGTTGCTGTATTAAAAGCTCCAAAAATCACTCTGAGTGAATGCCTTTATGTTAAAGTCAGTCAAATAGGCTACACACCAAACATTTCAACAAAAACAGCACAAATTAATCTGAATTCATTGAATCTGTTGAGAAAAACATGAGCTGCTAACCATGTTTGAAACCAAAGTGTAAAAATTAAAGAAAGTTAAGACTGGATACAATCTTTACTTGCTGAGATCTACAGGGACAAGGACATTGTCTTGCATAAGTACTCATACCCCCTTCAACTTTAATGCATTTTATTGGGACAGATCCATGCAATAAAAATATGAATCCTGTAGTGTGTGGGCTGCATGGTGGCACAGTTGGTAGCACTGTTTCCTTTCAGCAAGAAATCTTGGGTTCAGCTGGTAGAGGCATATTCGAGCTGTAATTGAAGCATAGTGTGGTTCTACAAAGTTTTGATCAGGTTGAGTTGAATGCAAATAGAAACCAGACTTTTTAGACTTTTATTTGTAAAATATTTTGGAAACTATCAATCTTTTTCTTTCCGCTTCAGAATTATGTGCTACTTTGTATTAATCTGTCACAGAAATCCAAATAAGATACATTACAGTTTGTGATTATAAAATAAAAATGTTCAAGTGGCATTGATACTGTTCCAAAGCAGTTAGTCAAGTTTATTTATATAGCACATTTAAAACAAACTACAACCTTGACCAAAGTAAGAGCCAGACTGAGCCTGTCTGATGTGTAGGGGAAATTTATCCCTCTGGTTTAATCCTACAATCTTATATGCTGGTATGTGAACCAGTATGGACCTTGGTGCAGCTAAAAACATATATTACATGCGTTATTGAAACTCTTGTGTTATGTTTCAACATAATCGTTTTTGAACAATTTTTTTTATTATTTGTGACTTACAGATACTGACTCAGAAACCTGAAGCACATATTTGCAATTGTTCCATTTAATTACCAAATATTAGATTAGATTAGTGTAATGTAAGTATGGAAAGAAAAGCCTACTTGGTGCAGTTTAAAACAAATGTAATGTTGCCTTTGAGACACTCATTTTAGATGTCTGAGGACACCTAGGAATATGACAAAATAATAATCACATAGAAATTCCCTAATCACAATGCGTACTGAAACCTTCTCAACATTCCCAATCCTTCTACGTCCCGTCACATGTACATGTAATAATTCAGGACTTACTGTGGCTATTAGCTTGTCAACACAGTCAGGGGCAACACTGTGTAGGTGTGTGAGGTGGAACTGCAAGTGGATCTTATTGTTGAGCATATCCTGACACAGCGGGCAGCGTAGCATGGGCTGAACAGAGTGCTGCGTCATCACGTGCATTCTGAGGCGATTCAGGTCCGTGTTGGTGAACTTGCAGTAGGGGCACTGGTACATCTAGGGGTGGTGGCAGAGACAGAGCAAGTATTGGTAAAACAGGGATCCTTGTCTGAAAACAAGCTGTAGGTCAGGGGAAAGAGTGGAGACTACTCCACCCCTAACGGCAGATCCCTCTGATCACACACACATATGCCAAAGTGAGCAGCAGAGAGTTATGGCACCCACTTGAAAGTGGTTTCATTTGTCAAAAGCTATATTGATTTTCCAGCATATACACAATTAGCAGTGCTAGCCTAGAAGATTTGATAAATTAATTTTGAGCAGATCTAAAAGAAGAAAATCTGCATAATATAAAAAAGGTCAGTGCTGAAAATTACTTGTGATTTTTTATATTGAACGGGTTCACAAGCTTGAGACTTTTAATGATGTCTTGGTAATTAACGATGAGATAACCTTTAGCTAGATGCCTTTAATTCAAAGGAGAGCAGACTTTTATCAACAGCACAGGGTCTCAATATTTAAAAAAAATATGTGGTTTGTAATGCTGACCTGCTCCACAGTTCCCTTCTCAGCTGTCCTGGGACGCTTCAAGGAGAGCGGGCTCTCAGAGGTCTCTGAGCGGGAAGAGGGCCTTTTGGAGGGTAGAGGAGAATCCGACTGCTGCCGTTCCAAGTTGCTGGACACACCTGAAAATATTCAAACACAAACACATAAACAGAAGGATTAAGAGAGAACAGCAGATATGTCAAGACAATTTGAGAACTTGGCTGCTTGGTACCAGATCAATAGCATTGAGAATAAAGGGCTTTGGAATGTCTTTGTCAGATGTGATTTAAGTGCATTTAATAGGAAATGGGCAAGGACATTATTGTTATTAACAATATAGTGTTAAGGAATACACTACCAATGCTGTCTGATGGGCCATTTAAGTCTTTAGTTGTGGTATCAACAACATCATAAGAAAAAAAAAATGTCAGGGTGCATATTTAAGTTTCACATTATTAGAAAATGTCACATCACATAAGATTCTTACTTTGATTTTGACCATTAAATATTACCATATTTTACATGTTCACAACATAGGCCTGAAGCTCTCAAAATGTAACCACCTAAATGGGACTTTCATTTGTGTGTATTTGATTGATATTCTGTAATAAAAAAAATTGGTGCATAGTAATTACTGCCTTTATCACTTACAATGTACCGAGCTTGGCTCCATCCATCTGGAACATTTTTGTAGCAGGATCTGAACTTGATCAGTTTGATTTCATTGGGGTACTCATTATTTAAGGGGTTTTGAAAACTCAAAACTCTAAAAACTTCTAACTGTTCATTACAAAATATGTTATGAACATTAGTATACTTAGGATACCTAACTAAATCATATTTTGGTTTTAATGATTTATTCTGCTTAGCTTCATATATTGAAGTATTTATTCCATAACATTTGACTGATATTTGTTTGCATCAAATTGTATCATATAGTGCACGATGGCTAGAACAGGCCTCTCTAGAAAATGAGAACTCGTGGTTCAATGGGACTCCCCTGTATAAATCAAGGTTATAAATGTGTATAAATAAATAAATAAAAATCAAGGAATATATTAATGAATAAGTCAAACAATAGTTATAAGTGTATGTAGTATATGTATAGATTCTTAGGACAAAACTTTCAACACCAGCAAGAACATTAGGTTCTTCATAGAAGCAGAGGAAGTAGATACAAATTGGATTGTGTGAGACTTGACCAAAAGCATAAAATCTGAGGGGGGTCGTCGTCTTCCACTTTATCCGGGACCGGGTTGCGGGGGCAGCAGACTCAGCAGAGACACTCAGACGTCCCTCTCCCCAGACACCTCGTCCAGCTCCTCCGGGGGGAGTCCAAGGCGTTCCCAGGCCAGCCGAGAGACATAGTCCCTCCAGCGTGTCCTGGGCCGTCCCCTGGGCCTCCTCCCGGTGGGACGTGCCTGGAACACCTCCCGATTGAGGACTATACGATCGAGGCACGTGACGTTGCACGGTACGGCAGAGCCGGGGTCCCACCCTGGAGCCAGGCCTGGGGTCGGGACCCATCAAACAGCGCCTGGTGGCTGGGTTGCTCCTCGTGGGACCCGGCCGGGCCAAGCCCGAAGGAGAGACACGAGGCCATCCCCCAGTGGGCCCACCACCTGCAGGAGCAGGGAACTGTGAGGGACCGGTGCAAAGAGGATTGGCCGGCAGACGTATGCAAAATAGCTTCCCATCTTTTTAACTACATTAAAGTTTCTGAGACTCATTGGTAAAAAGAGAAAAGACTTATTCTATGCAGTTTTGCGTAGAACTAGTCTTTCAACTCAAGACAAAATTACATGCAGCATGGTCTTGATTAGTCATATCCAAGCATATTCATAAACAACATTTGATGTTTTGCCTCAAAATTAAAAAAGGCTACAGTGATTGTCAAGTCGGTGCTAGTCTTTTCCATTCTCTAAAGCTATTTCAAGTGTTTCACTGGCTCACACATCAAATTAGATGATAAATCCATTCAAATGCAAACAATGCTGAAATAACCAAAATAACATGCCTCTTTTTTCATTTTGCATCTTCAGAGCAAGGCCTCTTAAAAGAGCTCTAGCAAGGCACTTTAAAAGTACTCCACTTTAAACAGAAAGGGATAGACGACAGTTGGCACTCTAGAGGTGTAACTTTAGATGAACAGCTAAGTATGTGTTAACTGAAAAGCTAAAACCACAGAGAACCTGTAAAGGGAAACTGCAGTAGGAGCTCCAGTGGAAAGTGTTTATTGTGAAACTTAAGGAGTTGTCTCACAAACCCCTAACAGCCCCATAAAGAGTTAAATTTGGCCTTATTCGTACAGTTCCTTAGGGGCAAATTGGGAACGCAGGCCACTGGTAAGGGAGGGGTGGTATGGCAATGGGGGGGTCAGGTTAAACAGGGCTGACCACACTCCTACTCCAGACATTAAAATGTCAGCTCCAATCAGGATGAGGGCAGTTGAGGTGATTACCCAGTGGGAGACCTGGTTTAGGACGGAGGAGTCTGTAAGATCTCCCAGAGACACCGTGATCAGCCATGGAGACCTTATTAAGGGTCCAGTCACAGTCAATCCTATTAAACACATCCGCCAATAAACAAAGGAAATGTTAAACAAAAGGAACCTCCCATTCGTTGACATTAACCTCTTAGTCATGGCACTGTGCTCACCAATTCATCCTCCAACTCTACTCAAGTCCACCTTTTCTTCTCTTTAAAGTCTTCTCTTTAGATAAAGAAAACCATCCTATGTGGTCATACTTTAAAGAAACATGTTCTTTTTAAGTTTTGGGGTTTAAATTGCAGTTCAGGGGAAATGTTTCTGGCAAACAAATATGACTACAGCACTGAAGATCATAATTTTTAAAAATGCGTTTTTAACTATGCAATCATAGAGCATTTTCCGCTCTCCTTCATCAGCTCATTATTTCAACAAGCTGCTACTTGACCATAATTAACATCAACACCCATAAAGTAAAGAAGGATGCCTTTACTCCTTACAACAAAAACAGGATTAGAAAAAAAACAAATATAGAACTTAATGAATGGTTAATGTTTGTATTTACATTTATAGTGAATATTGCGTGACAGTAGTAAGGTAAAAATGTGAAGGTAAGGCTGTAAATACAGTACAGAAAGTATCAAAATCCCTTTCAGCCTTGTGATTAAGAGAATAAGCATTGCAATTATGCTTCCAGAGCTGCTCAATTAGCACCAGAGAGGTGAGACAAGTGGCTGTTTTTGCACTGAATGCTGCTAAAACCTTGTTTTCTGGCTGAGGTGCCTCATGGTTAAGTGTGGATGATAGAGAAGGCGTGTAAGGTGAGGACAGACGGAGGGCTGCACAGGCCTTACTCTGGTGAAGTCTCTCTGTCACGGCTAATTAGGACTACATAAACCTGATCTATTGCTTCTCTAAGGAACAGAGCAACACTATCATCAGCAGCCCTGTGACTAACATATAACTACTGTTTTCATTATTTTTTGTTGTCATGGGCAATGACAATTTCTGTAACAATGAAAAATCTAGAACTGGAATAAAATCTAAAAATATTTTAGTTTAAGTAAATGTCTTCCCCTCATTAATGTCCAAAGAAAGATATCAGATGTAAGAGTGGGTTTTAGATGCAATGAACAAAATGTTGTGCTCTGATGGAACTGTGCAGAGGACTACCACAGGAACAATGATTAAAGAAAACAGGAATAAAAGCTGTCCCAAGCGGGATATGCTTTAAATGTCAATGACTCACAAGTAGTCTTACTTTCTGGGTATAAAGAATATAAAAAACATTTTATTTACTTAGCAGATAATTTTATCTATAATGTCTTCGAAGTAATGAAATATTTGAGCTTCAATTCAATCAGAAATGGTGACAGAAAGATTAAGAGCTAAATATATTTAAATGGAGGAAACATTCTGAAAAATATTTAAGGAAAGAACAAGGTTTATTGTTTTTTTTCTAGTTTCATTATTGAATCAATAAATCATTCATTGGTAGAACAATAAATAACAGCGTATATATAGCGGCAAGACATGTATGCATTAAAACTGCAAATTCTCTACCCTCACCATAAAAGTCATTGTGGATTAGACCTTAATAGTCTAAGTTCTTCTTTCTTGACCTTTTTTGCCCTTTCAGAGAGCCCCCATTTTCTTTTTTTTTTAAAGATATGTGTTCGGCACTAGTGGCCTTTATTTTGTATTTTTCCTTTGACAGTAGGCAGACAGGAAAGAGGGGTAGAGAGAGGGGGAGACATTCGGCAAATGTCGCCAGGTCGAACCCGGGACAGCCGCTTCGAGGACTATAGCCTCTGCACATGGTCGCGCGCTTTCGCCCCTACACCATCAGCGCCGCACCCGAGAGCCCTCATTTTCACCCAGACATCTTCTGACAGATGCATAGTGCATCTTGTATGAACGCACCAACAGAGTACGCAGTGCAGGAGAGAACTGCAAGCCAATAGGTAATTATTAATTCATGTCCCTTTTCCGTAAACCAAAGGCTTTTCTGCTGTTGAGTCCCGTAAGTGAATTGGACTTTGGCACCTTGTCTCTCTTTCATAGCTGGACTGTATAATTCAAGCAGCAACTGGGGCTGCCAGCATCCTGCACCAGTCTCTGGAGCAAATCCTTGCTGCCTTGTTGTGCTTTCAAGGGGAAAAAGGATGGCTGCTGGACAGAGTGACTGACACAGCATAGACTGGATTAACCACAATAGGTAATCTCCCATTGAAATCTTCCAGAAGTGCAAAATCACAGCTGCCCCTAACCTACGTCCTTCAAGGGGTTATCCATATTGTAAAAATTAAATTAAATAGCATGCAAGGCTGTGCAAGATGGAAAAAAAAAAATTCCCTCCAAGGAGCTGAGATGAGGTGCACATCTTCTCTGCAGCTTCTACTGCTTCATTACAGTTGTTCCTGTCATGCCCTGGCAGCTTCAGGCCTATGTTGTTAACATCATAAACTCTCATATATTCTGTCCATGTCAGTAAGAGTGAGTATGTCTGAAGTTTAACCTGTGCATGTTGGAAGTCTAGGGTGCTCTGAAAAGCATGCCAGCTGAAACCTTTCACCTTCAAAGTACTGAGACCCTGTGATGCCCTTCAGCCTCTCACGCTGCGTGTAATCTTCACCTCTATTCCCATGCCGAGTTGGCTATTAATATGGAGATGATTCAACTCCCATGGTACTACAAGTCATTTTCAGTCTGTGCTTTGCAAACAATATTGCCTTTTCTTTATCCCCACTTCTAACTGGGTTTTTAATCTATGTCCTGAGTTAGAGCCCAAAGCAATAAAGGGCAGTGCTCCATTTCGTCTTTTATTTCTGTGGTAATTACTATGCAGCAACAACCAACAGAGAAGAATTCAACAAGGTATGTGGGATCCACATATTTTCTTTTTGCATAGAGCAAAAAGCTAAAATTTTTAGGGTATGAGTAAGTGAAAATGTTCAGTTATGGAGAGATTTTTAGGTGCAGTTGTTACTAATTTATAGGCTTCAATGAATGATAGCATGTGAAGTGCTTCACCTTAGCAGGACACAGCTCTGGATGTTAGAAACCTTGTGGTAGACTCATAAACACTGAGCTTTCAGGGAGGTGCCTTACAAACAAGGACAATTTATGGCCTATTATCTTCAAAGACAAAAGGAATTATAATTTGAGGGATGACAAACACTTGAAGGACATGACATGAATATGTAAAAATTTCTACTGCTTCATCTCCTAGGTTCCTACACCACTGAGGGCCTTAAAAGCAATAACAAATCAAAACTGCACTGAATGACCCACAATTTAAAGTGGTCATTCTAGCCTCAATAATCGAATTATAACCAAGCTGAGCCATGCAATTTTGACTTCAACAACATTAAAATAAAATCTGCATATACGCACTGTTATGTGGAGAACCATTCAGAACATTTGATTTGTGTGGTTCTGAATGTGCCCAGCCTGAAGGCTAACAGCACAAAGCAGAGCTTAATAAAAAATGAGCGGGCTGCAATGGCAGAGTGTTGCGTCTAGGGGATGCTAATCATCAGCTTCATTATCCAGATTACATGCAGCTGCAGCGACGAGCAAAGCACATCTGCTTTTCTCACCCACCTGAATGTGCACACGTGCTCGCTGGAGCACATCGATGCAAACAGCAGGTTGATATGGAGCCAGAAGCCCACACAGATCCTCACACACGCACACAAACGCATGCACACACAGAGGCTTGTTATTGTAAGCACATGTAGTGTGGCTGCTCAGTCCTCAGTCAGACAGCTATTCAGATTTAGTGTTGAGATTTAGCTGAAAATTATTTGGAGGCTCTTTTTTTTTATTACATCCATGTGAATAAAAATAAAGTAAGAAAATGAAGCCACAAACTGGCATTTGTGTGCAGGGCCATTAATTTAAACAGGCCAGCCATCTCTATTATTGACACTCATGTAAGATATTTGTAAAAAAAAAACTAACTCTAAATTGAGTGTTTAATTCTGATTTTAATGGTTCTGAATGCGATGTGTTTAGAGGTGGTACGATGAATTCTGATGAATTCAGAAAAGGGCATAGATATTTGTGCATGGGTTCTGTAAATACTGAATACACCAGTCAATCAGAGGCTAAATTTGAACCTGTTTGTCACATTTAATTGGTGCTACACAGAGTTGTGTCAGAATACACTTTGATACGTCTCCTAATAGTTTAGAGTAACAGATACTGAATTTAGAAGGCAAAACATTATGTCACAAGCATTTGTGTATAGACTTGCAAAAATGACACATATAAAATTTTAATTAGACAGATAAAGATATTTTGAGTTGTCTTTAAACTGTTCATTAATTTTCAAACTGTGGTTTACAAAATATCAATTAAACCATATATTTATTTTGTGCTCCATGTTAACCAATTGGAACCATTTGGTTTAGCCTACTTATAAGTCTTTCTGTTCCCCGAGGTGTTACAGTTCACAGAGTGCGGATGACCCACGCTGAAATATAATTTTTCACCCATTGCTTCCACCACCTTGCTCTGGCTTGTGTAAATTGAATATAGGGGAAGGCGTGGGGAGGAATTATTTATCAACTTCCACTAAAGCCAAGAACTGAGACTCTATACTTTCCTCATCTTCCTCTTAATGTAACCCCTCACCCCTGTTATAACTTTTAGTAAAAACCTTGGCCATACAGTTTATGCTAAATATCTTGGTGTCTGAGCCTGCAGGTGTATTAAGCATTTTTGGCTTTTTTTTTCCTTTACCATCACTTCAAGCTCTCATCCCCTTCTTTTTAACTCACACTGACTTTCAGTCAGGCGCACTTTCAGCTGCATTGTCATGGATTCATGCAAGTGCTGCAGAAAATGCATCATCTACTTTGATAAAAGGTAAGGATCCTGTTTGTATGCCTTTATCTGTAGATTCTCCGCTAGGGGAGGAATGTAGAGAAGAAAAGCGGAAGGTTTATTAATTATTACATGTTTTATACATATAATTTTAGATGATCCTTTAGTGGTGGCTGCAGCTAATGTGCACATGTCATTTAGAATTACTTTTCAATTTATATTTTTTCTATCTAAATCTGAATGCAATTATGATAATTCAAAAGTTGCACAACATATAGTGTTTTCTAGCAAAAGACATCTACATACATTGTATGCCTTTCTGTGTTTTGTCCCTGAGACAAATAAAAAGCAGTGGAACAATGAAGGCATCTTTCAAGAGATGACAGGCCAAATACATATGCATTTTACAAAGGCTTCTGATGTACCTCTAAATGATTTTAATGAATACTGAGGAGCTGTGCAACAATAAAGAGAAAATAAGATTGACAGTGGCTTTAAAAAAAGGGGAAGCTTTTTTTTTCCTGTGTTCACTAATGCCGTCTGTCTGACAGTGGCTGTCATTTGGAAAGGGAACAATGTTGCACTATGTTCCAACAGCAACATGACAATGATGAGAAGAAGTACTTCACTCATTCTAATGAAGGATTTTAGAAAGAGCTCGGGGTCAGACAGTGGGAGGCTAAGCACCTTTCTCACTGATAACAGATTGGCCATATTTTAACAAATGCACCCTCCGGATTCTTACTATGCAAGATTCTTAGACAATCAACAGCTCAAACAAGTGCTCCTTTGCTCAACAAATGCATTGTGAAGTTTTGCTCCAACAAGACATGCTCTCTGCATTTCTTCTGAATTGGTATTGTATTTTTAAACCTGCAGGAAGTTTGAAGTACAAAAAAAGAGCCCTTCCTATTAAACTCCAGCTGTCGACTTTTCCAGCACAGCCTTGAACCCACCACACCATCCTACCCACCCACCTTCCTTTCCACTGACATCAAACAGAACCTCAGACCTGGTTCCCTAATGCAATGCTATTTTTAACTAAGCGTTTCTAATAAGCTGCAGGGAAGATGTAAATTTTTCACATGCAAGCACATCTTTCCTTTGTGAAAACACAGAAACACACTTATTTGCTGATTAGTGACTGACAGAGAGGAGGAAAGAAACTGAATATGCTTGTATCAAATTGCATGCCTTTCAAAAAGGAGGAATCCTAATGCAAGGAGTCATCTTCCTGTGCACCACAGGTATGAGTGAATTATTAATCGGCCAGCTCATTTTAATGCTTTTTAAAGTGCTTTATTTTGATGTGCTAAAACATACTTTTAGCCATATTCAGTCAGGCATGCATATCATTATTTCTTCCATCAAAGAGGAGTGTCGCCCTTTCAAAGAGCACAAACAACTCAGCCTCATTTAAAATAGAAGTTCAAATATCAAAGACGTTTTACAAAGGCGAGGCTTCAAACACTGTGATAAAGTTTTTTTTAAATCTGTACTTTATAAAAAACTTTAGTATGCAAAAGGTGCGGATTGTTTTCCAGCTTTTAACCTGACTTGTGTAAATCAAAACGTCTCACAGTCAGACAAGGGAAGTTAGACACAAGAAGAAGTTAGACAAGTGAAGACCATCTATCTAGGCCTGTTACTGTTCAGTGTCATTAATATCAAAAATACTTTCTATTGAATAAGAGATATTTAAACTTGCAGCTTTGTTTGTGATAATGCAACCATTGAGAATAAACTAAGCATGAAAAAAGAGAACTGGAACCATGTTTAATTTTCCCATTTTAAAGAAAGGCAATGAAAGAAAAAGCAACGTAATCAGCAAACAAATTAAGCTTTTTGAGTTTGACGCACTTTGATGCTCTGATGCACATGCATTGTATACTATAATGGGAAATAACCTAGTTTTAAAGTGAAGTGAACTTGCTTCTCATTTCGTGGATATTAATTTTGTTTCACATTTCTGTCAATTTGAACAAAAATTCTTGTTCTAATACTTGCTCCAAACATTACTAGTACTAAATTCAGATTGTAAATATTAGTTTTAGCATATTAAGTTACAACACAATGTGTGGGTATAGAAACTCACCTATTAAAAGGGCTATTGTCTTAACAGGGAACAATAATAACGTATTGGCAAAATGGACATAATATTTTATCACAATATTTTGTGTCATTTGTTGGGATAACAAAAAAAAAACATAAAAAATTTTATCTCTCCCTCTGCATACAGTCAGAGCCCCATAAACACAAAGCCTGCTCTATAAATAAAACCTGCTCATTATTGAATAGACTACTTCACCATTAAATAATATGCAAAAATTGCATTTAGTCATATGTTTAAATATGTTAATAATATTTGCTCTTAAGAAAACAGAAGTGAAAAACTTATTTCAAATAGCAAAAATAACAACCACAACCATATTGTCAGATTTTAGGCCTATAGAGATTTGTAAACATTATTAATTATTATGTCAAAATAACAGTAAACAACACAACAATTGCCTCATCCCTAAGCATAACGTGATGTTGGCACTGCGATACTTGTTCTAGTTACTTAAAGATTTCCAAGTGTGCAAAAACTTACACAAAAATGGACTGTTTGATGAGATCTAAAATTATGTAAATATTATCATGCAATTAAATTTTTGGAAAAATCATCAAACTTATTTTGCCAGAAGACAAAAATCGCTGCATGTATTTAAAATATGTTATTTAATGTGGATTTAACAATAATAAAAATATAAGATATTAATAAAACAGAACCTTAACCTGAGCCTAGGCCCCTTCTAAAGATACACCCCCGACATACAACATAACGGATGAACATAGAAATAGCAATCCTGCTATGAGAAAAACACTATACATTCAGTATTGTCAGTGTCTAACTCTGTGTGCAACAAAGTTGAGAATATGGGAGTTTGCACACAGGCCCTTCTCATCTATTGAGCAAAAACAAAACAAGGGTCACATAACATGTGAACTTATTACATATATTGACAGCTTAACCAATCTGTTTTGTTTCTAGTGAACTTTGTAGTATGCAGTATTATTATATATTATATATGATCATTTTAAAAGAGTGAGGTCAGACGTAGATTTTTTAAACAAAAATTTTTATTTAAGTAGGCTTAATTTACTTAGACAAAAGGCCTATTGTTTATCTCCCTCAGCAGCATGGCTGCAACTCCTGTGTATAGTGCTCCCTGAAAAAAGTGTGAAACCTGGCCTTACCTGTCCCTTTGGTGAGCTCCTTCTCCCCCCCACTTTCTCTGTTTTTGGTTTGGTCCTCCTGGTCTGTGGTGGTCTCACTAGCAGCCTCCACATCCTCGCTCAGCTCTCCTGAAGGGGGAAGGAGACCGGGATATGTAAATCACTACGCCATCAGAATTGGTGGAAGCACTTAAAGGGACGGTAGCATTTTTTTTTCTATAGGAGCTAGCAACGATTACATTTGCTGACACATAGTTGCAAGGCTAGCAGACAAAGAGGACAGCACCTGCTTTCTATTACTGTACCATCTGATAACACTGTAATATTTAGTCAGGTTGAATTATTAAATCAGAGTTGAATCATGAGGGAAGAGGAAAACAAATATTGATTCATAAAGGAAATAATATTTTTTCTTATTTAGCAGGGATATAAAATTGCAAAATAAAAAACAAAAATACATGTGTCCTAGCCAATGGAAAAATAACTATATCCTTCAAGAAATAGACCTTATATCAAATCCAATTCTACCTCATGTATATTTTACTGTCCCCTGCAGCAATCTGCTAGATTACAAACCAATAACAATAACCCAATTTGTCTTCTGTTATTTTACTATAAAAAAATCATAAATATTTAAAACTTTCAGGCCTACAATTCAATGTATTTTTATGCCAAGTCAAAGTCAGAAATCCCCTGTAACCACCTTAAAAGCCTCAGCTCGATATATCAGGGCCATTTAGGAGCGTCGAACTCCAAACAATGGATATCCAATAACTCCATTTGTAAGTAACACACAGAGGAAAAGATAGCAAAAAGAGATAATAAAAAGTGCATCAATCATGTTTATTTCCCTCCAGTGCCCTATGAACATCCCCACTGCCTGTTAAGTTTGTTTAAAAGTAGAGAGACTTACATGCAACAGCATTGATTGGACAACAGTAAACTAGGCCGCAGTCGATAGGCTTTATCAGTTATTACACAAGTCAGCTAATTCTCAGCAAATGTACTTAAATGCTCTTTTGAAAATGCTTTCATGCCTCGGTCTCTACTCTATGAGCTATTGATGTATTGACAAAACTACAACAGCTACTGAAATATCCTGGTCAAGTATTCAGCCCTGCAGTCATTGTGCATCTAGTCTGAGCTCACCACAGGAATACCACGAGCCAAAACCACTTTTATGACGTTACATTGTCCCTCATCGCTCCCTTTTAATTCCCTCAGTTAGAGAACAGTTCTGCTCATCAACAAACCTACATATTTAAGTCAGGTTCATAACTGAGATACATAATATTATTTGATCGTTTTCTATGTGCTGTCTGTACATCTTCAATTAAACACAGTTTCATTATTCCAACGAATTATAATTTTATATACAAATGATGTTTCTTTGCATACAAAAACTATTTTATAAAAAAAAAACAAAAAAAGGCAATAATAGAATGGAAAACACCTTTTTATATTCCCAACCAGACAGGAGCAGCTCCATCCACTCCAAGCTTGTCAACACAGTTATTGTAGGAAACAGCTGTCTGAGAGGAGTGAGAAGTGTATAGATTTTGCTGTAAAACATTACTGGTAAAAGCCAATCCATTGATGCAGGGTTTAAATAATGATGTTTAAAAGGGAAGGCTGATACCAAGAAAAGAGTTACTTATTATAAAGATAATTTTTCTTTTTCTTTAAATTGTAAAACATTTAAATTCTATCCAGCACATTCCTGGCTGCTGAAAATGATACCACATGTTCCCGAGAAGAGTCCAAGACTTTCTGCAGATTGCTAAAATCCCTTCTATCTTCTGCCTGCAAAATTCTTCACAGCTGCATGAGAATTAGGATACTGTACAGCTGCATAGGTGCTCAGATTACAAAATAATCCCCAGGTACATTTTTTAACCTTTAAAAATGGGGCAAGGTGTCATTTTCCTGCTATGTGACACATGTAGTGAGACTAATTCCCCACCCACACATCAATACTTACTTTGTTCTCAAACATTACTGTGATAGGCAGCCTACATTCTAAAGCTATTTGGCTTTCTTGTAACCTCCCCCAAAACTGAGCACAAACACGTTATCTGCACATATGTGTACGAATGTTTCTTCCCCCATCATGTATTTTATTCTGCTTTATCAAGATGTTTAATCAACATGCATGACAATTTGAGCCTGCACAACACAGAGTTTCATGCATAATTTATACTGAAATGCAGATGTATGTTTCCAGCAGCGTTTTCACAAATCTAAGCTGCAAATGGTTTTGCCCATTTCTGGTCTCATCTACAACCGCATTACAGAATGATTAAAGCTAGGTCGACTTTAATTAATGAAAGGTCACGAGTGGCCTAAGAGTAGGATGCAAATGGAAGAGACACTAAAACTGCAGCTGCAGATTAATTCTGGAAATAGATTAGGAGAAACACTCACAGCAATGGCAGCAGGCCATTTCTAACCCAAATTTGAAAGATGTAAAGGACAATAGCCTCAAGGTTGTCTTCTAATTAATTGTCTTCATTAACCATTCTAATACAATGATATGAAACAGTTCCATTAATCTAATCATGCAAGCTGAATAAGCCCATTGCCGGTACAAAGATTAAACTCATCTGTTCTGAGCATATAAATTTCAGCCCTGCTTTGCCAGTCAGTCAGTGGGGACAGTTCATGTGCTCTCTTTTCCAGTATCTCCCAGACAGACACACACTCGCGCGCACAGACACACACACACAGACAGACATGATCCAGGCGCTTTGCAGCCTTCCCCTTATGAATTTTTTTCTTCCTTGCCAGTGACTGCAAAGGCCTGTTCAGACCCATAGGTGTCACTCTATACAAGCTGGGAGAGAGGAACTTGCTTGCACACATTAATGACATGCAGGGGGAAGGGGTCGAGCAGCATCAGACAGAAACACATGGGGAAAGGAAAAAGGGGAGAAATATGTGGAGATGACAAAAGCAGATGCTATGCAAAAGCTGTCCGGTGAAGATGAAACACTGAGAATGTAAAGATTACCTTTAGATGAGAGAGAGCGGTCTTCCTTTTCCCCCCGAAGAGCAGTGATTACACTAATGCTAATCAGACTGACAAGCACAAACGGCCTAATAAATAATTGATGGTAACCACTGCACTTTCCAGTATTCCTTCCCAGACTGTAGCAGCAGCAAGTATTAATAGTCACTCTGGATATCTTTCACTGGGTCAGGCTCCTCCTTCGTCCGCGGCCTCAGCTGAACATACCGCTATGATGGTAACTGCCTTTTTAAAGTGCAGAACAGCAGTCCCACCTGAAAACGGTTACGGTGGTTTTCAAACTATTTTCCGTTGCGTATTCAGTTCTCAGACAAAAACATTAATGTCTGGTGCAGCTCGACGTACAGGTATCCTAGATCACCACTGTGAAGGATGAGCTAAGCTTCTTCCTCTCCTGGGCTCCTGAGTTCTTGGAAAGAGGGTTGTGTTCTGCCTCCTTTTGGTTGTTGCTCTGTCTCTAAGCCCTCATTACTCTCATTATCAAAACTGCTGTTGTCAGTTTTAACCAGGTGTCACAGGGCTATACTGTAAATCAGGGAGGTGTGTGCCCCCCATGCTTTATCCCAGGGTGGACAGCTTCCTTTCCTTAGCGTTGTTCTGTTGGATAAAAAGCAATCTTATTTCACACTTCACAGACTCCATCTTTCTCCCCTACTTCGTCTTTTAAGCATCCCCCTCTGCCTCCCCATCACCCAGTACTCCCCTACCTTGTATTAAAGTTGGCCTGACTCTGGACTAGAGGGTGCAAAATGAAAGTGACAGGAGGTACCATGGGACAATGAGACACAGGACCCATGCTGAGGGCTTTCATGCATTGTCCGCTCCTCATATCAGCACCTCTGCACTCCGTACACAGGACCCCCCTGCCTCTTCAAAAGCAAAACAAACAGGAAAACCCTCCCAACTCTCGCTACCACCACCACACCCTCCTAACACTCTTAGAAGCTCTCTCCTTGAGTCTCCACACGGTGCACCTCAAAAAACCTGCAATTGATAAAAACATGACCAAAACCTAGCCAGAGAAAAAATGGGTTTAGCTTAAACAGTAATGTGACGTTATCAAAGACAATAAAGGTAACTTGCATTATATTCCTTAAAGCTGAAATAAAACTACATTAAAAACGGAAACATTGTATTGAAAATTGGCTGTCAAAACACTCAAACTGATATGTATGAGAATTGAAAATTCAATTCAAAATGAAAGTAATATTATTTTCAACAAATTAAAAAACCCAACGGTGTAATAATATTTCAGAAAACGCACCAAAAGGGAGGCAAACTGGCTCATGCAAAATGAAAGCCTATTTTGTCTCTATGCTTCATTTACATATGCCCTTTCTCCCTGCTCTCCCACACAGAGTCACGGTTTTGAAAGGAAAGAAGAGTAAGGCTACCTCAGTACTGTTGGTCAGAGTTACGTGTTAGATTCCTGACCTGTCTAAGGGGGGACTCGTCGGCCTCTCCCTGCTGACCCTGCTCCGACCTCAGGATCTAAATATGAATGAATACTTTGTGTCTTCACTGGACGAAAAGGTGCAAGGGCAAGGGAGGCGAAGGTGAAGGGTGGAGGAGGGGTACAGAGTTGGGGCAGCTAATAACTAAGAAAAATACTTTAAACAGCAAGTTAATCACAGACAGCCTTAGAAGCTGCCATAGAAGCATATCAGAAACTCCTCCTTATTTGAACCACAACTTTTTCTTTGGTATATGATCGTCACAACCTATGTATGTCCTCATTCTGATTCCCCTTGCATCTCAAAGTCAATATTTTTCTGTTATGGGAGAAAAAAAATAGATAAAAAACGTTCTTAAAGCAGCTAATTTAGCTTTTTTTTATACTCTTGATACTTCAGTCAATTAAAACTATTTTCCCTAATGTGTTATCTCATGGGAAACACTTCTAATTAGAAATACTACTTGCAATAATGACATGTTTAGACACATTACAAATAAAATAAAGAGTGCTGCTCCAGTTCTTTTGTCTTTTGTGTTTTACTCAGGTGATGAAGGCGAGGAGGATCTAGGTTAATGTGGTTGTTCACGGGGACTGAGCATTCAAGGACTGCTCACTCTTCTGCCCCATCTGATACACACAATACACACACAACCCTGACTTTGTTGAATGCCTAAGATGATGGCTGCTAACTAACACATATTATGTCCACAATGGGAGATGGAGGCTGTACACTTTCCTTTTCCCTGCTAGGACGACAGGCTAAAAGCCTGGATAAGGGACAAAAGCATCATCGGGCAATACTCTCCTATCTACTCCGCCTACGGGGACGTTGTCCTGCACAAAGAGTCACTCTGCCTCTTTAGTTACTCAGTACAGCAAGCCATCCCCCGTTTCTACACCCCCCTCGCCTAACTATGCATTTATGCTTATCATCTTCCACTTCTGCCTGCTTTTAAATCAACCTCTTTTTGTTGATGTGTCTTTTTTTCTTCATTTTCCTCAAGCTGAAACTACAGACCCCCTACTTTGATTGTAGCAATTCAAAGGGGCCAAGCACAACATGGACAGGGGGGATAGATGAAAAATAAAAAGGCAATACCGCTGTCATGAAGGGCAATCACATCAACTCTGAAATATTCACCAGTGGCTTGGAAAATGCAATGGTACAGTTATGACAGGCGAACACTCTAGCCCCCGTCCTCCCTACCCGACTCCCAACTCAGCCCCCACCGCACCGGCCCCTCTCTCCATCAGGGCGGAAGCACGGTGGACATTCTGAATATGTATAACCCGGAAAATTTATTGATTTTTCATTTGGCGAAAAGGGACACACAAAAATCACATAACCTGAAACTGTCACAACTCTTCTGTGCATAGCTCATCTCTCCTGATGTTTGGCTTTTGCCACAAACTCTCTTTAATTACCAGGTATAGTAAGCTTCAGAGCCTTTCTCCGCAGAGACGCAGCCACATACAGCCTGCTGGGCTTAACAAGACAGCCCACATCTATTATATATGACATACACCCAGCAGCTTTTGTTTCATATCTAACTAATAAGTGCACTGAAAGTGACTATACCCAGAGTTTGTTTTTTATTATACAAAGATGTAGCACAAAAAGCTTTCTTAAGGAAAGCCTTGAAAATTACAAAATGTAGCCTGACACTTTAAAAGGCCTTTTCATATGAAAAGATAATCCTGAATGGTCCAAGCACTTATTTCATGGGCTTTTTTGAAGCACTTTTGCTTAACATGAAATTCTCCCATTGATCCAAGTTTTTCCAGGTAGCAGGCATGTCCCCCTATGTTTCACATATGTGTGCACACTTGTGTATATCTATGTCCATTAACAGGTACTTATCTGTTTATCTCTCCTTTTAGGCACTGCAGACCAGAACAGTGAACTGTCTGAAAAAGATCTCTGTCTGTCGATTTATCGAATGCACCATTTACATATCTTTGTAGTGCTTCCATCTGCCTGTGGACTGTTCTGTGGTGGTATTAGCTCAGAAAATCAATGTTGCCATGGCGGGATGTATGCAGCCCCTACATCTGCACGTGCTTGGAGTCCGGCCTATAGCTCCCACATGAGTCCTATTTAAATAAGTCCTGCTGGTAGAAGACCCCCCCACCCCACTCCTCTCAGTTCTTCAAATCTTTGTAAACTTAAAGTCCACAAACATATTTCTCAGCACGCCTCCCGAGAGTAGGCGGGTTTGCCATCCTCCTCTGTGGTCATATTGCCTACCGTTTCCATCCAAAGCCCTGAGCTTGACCGTCTGTTTGTTTATGAAAGCGTACGCAGAGATAAAACAGAATTCAACAAGGTTATGAATACCAATTTTGCTAATCAATTTTATTTGAAATCTAAAATGTAGGGTAGCATGTTTGCTCTAAAAGGTCGAGCGGCCTGCTGAGTTCAGAAGTTTTTTGTTAGTAGAAAGGAAAGGTGGAGAAAGGTGTGATGTGTTTCATCTTATTTATTAATTTATTACACTTATTTCTGTTTGTTACATCATGCCGCTATACATTTATGGCTGGAGAAACCACACGAGGATAGCTTAGTGAATAAGCAGGGAAACTTTTCTTCTTAATACCAACTGGCTGGTTACTCATAGCTAATTGCTAAAGAAATCCAATGATTACACCGCAGAGGCACTATAACACATCCAGAGAAAGCAGCCACATATTGGGCAAAGGAGAAAAAAAATAAAAGCTCTCTCTACCTCCATCTATTCAGTTTCTAACAGAAATCAAACATAGGGAGCTTTCTTTTACCATTTGTCTTTCTTTCTGTTCCTCTTTGCATAGCCCATCCATTACTTTCACATGAAATATGAAAAGGCAATATCCTCTGTGTTTGTACTGAAGCGTAATGCGATTGTGTTGTCATTTATAGGAAATAATCACAAACCTCTCTTTCATTTTCCAGTTCAAATAACCATGAAAAATTAGCCTTCAATGTCAGGGAGGACAACAATGGGATACACACAGACTATTGCTCCAGCACTGCGCTTGACATTTTGCCTTAATAGGAAAACGGCTGGTTGTTTCTATCTTTCTTTATTCCCCCAATCTTTTTCTTCTGCTAACCTCATTTTTTTACCTAATTAAAAAGTTCTGCACTCAGATCTTTGCAAATCTTTGTCTTTATTCACCAGGGCAGGTCTGTGTGTTAAAGGAACAAAAAATTGGAAGGTTAGAAACTCTGGTCCTGTGCACACAGTGCACCCTGCTCATTAGCACCCGTTCCGCTGTCCGTTAATGGCCGATGCAGAGGGAGGATGTCTCCAGACAGCCGCTAAGGGGCCCAGGTCGCTGTGACTACCGTCCAGCAGCCTGATAAATAAATAATTCAAGAGCTATCAGACTCTCTGGCAGCAGAGCGGACCCAAAACACACACTCAGGACATGGCTTGTAAAGGCCTTCCTAACTGATCAGCATTTTGTCCTTACAAACGATGTACAACTAGATATCCGTACGAGATCCAACACAATTAGTCTGAGGATCCTTTTAATTCAGGGAATCTTTATTTCTACTCTAAGCAGCAAAGTGATAGTAATTACCTTGTATGTTGCTACCAATAAATGTGTAATAGGTAGGTTGTTTTCTACTTAAAATAAATACAAAATAGCCAACCATTTATTTACTGCAGGTATAGCAAATGCATTTAAAGAAGTGTATTTTAGGAAGCATCATGATTGAAAAAGGCTGATGAAAAAAACACTTAACAGCTTTAAACCCTCAGATACACAGAGATTACTGGTAGGCTTGCAAACTTAAATGAAACAACAGCAACACTGATCATCACCGATTGGGCATAACACTGTGACCATTGACAGATGAAGTCAATAACAATAATTACTGATCATGGCAGCTGGCAGTGGCTAGGATATATTAGGCAGCAAGTGAACATTTTATTCTTAAAGGTGATATGTTATAAGCGAGAACAATGAGTAAGGCTCAGGATTTGAGCAAGTTTGACAAGGGCCACATTACGATGACTAGGCGACTGATTCAGACCTTCTCCAAAACTGCAGCTCTTGTTGAATACTTCCAGTCTGCAGGGGTCAGTATCTGTCAAAAATGGTCCAATGACGGAAGAGAGGTAAACTAGCAACAGATCATGAGTAGCCTCAGCTCTAAAAAGCATGAGGGTATTAAAAACTGGCTCAAGCGCCATGATCCTACAGGTGAGCTACAGGTCCTTCTCAAAAAATTAGCATATTGTGATAAAGTTCATTATTTTCCATAATGTCATGATGAAAATTTAACATTCATATATTTTAGATTCATTGCACACTAACTGAAATATTTCAGGTCTTTCATTGTCTTAATATGGATGATTTTGGCATACAGCTCATGAAAACCCAAAATTCCTATCTCACAAAATTAGCATATCATTAAAAGGCTCTCTAAACGAGCTATGAACCTAATCATCTGAATCAACGAGTTAACTCTAAACACCTGCAAAAGATTCCTGAGGCCTTTAAAACTCCCAGCCTGGTTCATCACTCAAAACCCCAATCATGGGTAAGACTGCCGACCTGACTGCTGTCCAGAAGGCCACTATTGACACCCTCAAGCAAGAGGGTAAGACACAGAAATAAATTTCTGAACGAATAGGCTGTTCCCAGAGTGCTGTATCAAGGCACCTCAGTGGAAAGTCTGTGGGAAGGAAAAAGTGTGGCAGAAAACGCTGCACAATGAGAAGAGGTGACCGGACCCTGAGGAAGATTGTGGAGAAGGGCCGATTCCAGACCTTGGGGGACCTGCGGAAGCAGTGGACTGAGTCTGGAGTAGAAACATCCAGAGCCACCGTGCACAGGCGTGTGCAGGAAATGGGCTACAGGTGCCGCATTCCCCAGTCCTGGGCTACAGAGAAGCAGCACTGGACTGTTGCTCAGTGGTCCAAAGTACTTTTTTTGGATGAAAGCAAATTCTGCATGTCATTCGGAAATCAAGGTGCCAGAGTCTGGAGGAAGACTGGGGAGAAGGAAATGCCAAAATGCCAGAAGTCCAGTGTCAAGTACCCACAGTCAGTGATGGTCTGGGGTGCCGTGTCAGCTGCTGGTATTGGTCCACTGTGTTTTATCAAGGGCAGGGTCAATGCAGCTAGCTATCAGGAGATTTTGGAGCACTTCATGCTTCCATCTGCTGAAAAGCTTTATGGAGATGAAGATTTCATTTTTCAGCACGACCTGGCACCTGCTCACAGTGCCAACACCACTGGTAAATGGTTTACTGACCATGGTATCACTGTGCTCAATTGGCCTGCCAACTCTCCTGACCTGAACCCCATAGAGAATCTGTGGGATATTGTGAAGAGAACGTTGAGAGACTCAAGACCCAACACTCTGGATGAGCTAAAGGCCGCTATCGAAGCATCCTGGGCCTCCATAAGACCTCAGTGCCACAGGCTGATTGCCTCCATGCCACGCCGCATTGAAGCAGTCATTTCTGCAAAAGGATTCCCAACCAAGTATTGAGTGCATAACTGTACATGATTATTTGAAGGTTGACGTTTTTTTGTATTAAAAACACTTTTCTTTTATTGGTCGGATGAAATATGCTAATTTTGTGAGATAGGAATTTTGGGTTTTCATGAGCTGTATGCCAAAATCATCCATATTAAGACAATAAAAGACCTGAAATATTTCAGTTAGTGTGCAATGAATCTAAAATATATGAATGTTAAATTTTCATCATTACATTATAGAAAATAATGAACTTTATCACAATATGCTAATTTTTTGAGAAGGACCTGTATAGTAGTTCAAATTGTTGATAAAAAATAAATACTTCTTGTAATTGGAAGGTGTAAGAATACACAGTGCAATGAAGTTTGTTGTCTACGGGGCTGCATAGTTGCAGGACAGTCAGAGTACCAAGTGCCAACGGGCATGTGAGCATCAGAACTGGACCGGAAACCAATGGAAGAAAACGTGGCACCAGAGTGCACTTTGGGAAGATGGCAAGCCTGTACAGGCAGTTTGATGCTTTGGACAATGTTCTGCTGGGGAAACGTAGGTCCTACTATCCTTTTGGCGGTTACTTTAACAAGTAGCACCAACCTAAGCATGGTTTCAGACCTTTCAGACTAACAGTATTCAGTTATGTCTTTGGACTTTTTAAGCAGAATAATGCACCCTGCCACAAAGCAGAAATGCATCAGGGACATAAAAAAGAGTCTAACGTGTTAACATAGCCTTCAAATTCCCCAGAGCTCCACCCAATCAAGCATCTGTCCACCTCACGACTTACAGGACTCAAAGGATCTGTTGCTAACATCTTGGTGCCAGATACCACAGCACACCTTCAGAGGTCTAGTGGAGTCCATACCGCACTAATAAGGGCATAGCTACACCACAACTAAATGTCCATTCAGATACGGTGCTTTGCCTCTGATCATTTCTTAACAATCCTTTGCTAAAGTCTAGCGGTGATGAAAACAAATCTCATGAAATTAGCAGCATCTTTATTCACGTGTAGTCATCTACTTACACATAATTCTCCCTCAGTCATTTACTTATTTGATTACACAAACACCTTTCAGTTTTAATTAAGGAACACATGTTACATTAATATGCTGGAAACAGTATTTCTCACAAGCACAAGTACATTTGTTTTGTTTTCCAGCACAAAGATTTTTTATCATACTTCACCTAATCATAGGCGTTAAAGCATTCAGGTTTTTTTTAATATGTCTGAGAATGACAGTTGATAATAAATGCAAGCACAGTTCACCTGACTCCCTTTGCAACCACAGACAGACTATATCTGATTATTAGAGGATGGATTATCCAATAAAATAAGGCTATTAAGTTTAAACAGATGTGATTGTATGCAAGCAAATTTGCTGTAAATCTGAGAAAAAGAGCTGAAACCTCCTACAGGGGTGGAACTGTGCTGCCCGCTGTGCTGCTCTCCAGAGAAGGAGCCTTGGAGTGATTACAGTCAAACACTGCAACTCAGTTAACTTTGGCTCAGGCACAGGAGAGGGAGAAGACGAGGCAGGAAAGAAAGAAAGACAAAATAGGAACAGATGATGTGACTGAAATGCAGGCCATATTCAAGAGAAAAAAAAACAAACTATGAACTAACTTGTAGTGTCTGATATTGCACTTGTATCATTTACCAATTACCAAAAAGCCTCAACTCTCCAGTGGCAATCATGGAGGTCAAATGATTTTTTGGGGGGTTTTAAGGCTGTCTGATGTCCAAAAGCTCTAACACACCCCTGCCTTGGCAAAAAAAGAAAGTTTTTCCAAAATACAGCTGAGAACAGCTCTGTAGGGGAGCAGATATTAAAGAGACATTTTACATGTCCTTGGATTCTGAAGTAGAGGCCAATTAAATGGCTTTGCAGCATCCAATTTGTGCTGAGTGAACAGGTAGGACTGGTGGGGTGGGGGGTTGGCAGCGGGCGTAAAGAGGACAGATCAGAACGCACTCTCAGGAACGTGCCAGCCAACTCTACTCTCAGTGGATTTCTGAGTTGTGCATGTTTGCAAAACATTAGAATGATACAACACATTATTTAAGGTAACGTTAACTTTTACAGAGAACCATTGGTGTTCTGAGCTTTACTAAGTACCCATAGTATACCAGCCCTTCCAGTCCAGCCCCCACTCTGTTTAATGCTGACTGAGCACAGACTTATGGAAATGAGTAGATCTGGGAGGTAAAGTTCATACCCTCTCAGAGGCATGGTCAGGGAATTAACAACCTCTCCCCTACAGAGACTTCTGCTAAATTGGTACCATGTTTTACCACATCTTGCATTTTTATTGCATGTGCATATAGTTGTTAGTGTTGCTTTTGTAGTTTTTTTCAATATAATAAGAGCTGTTATTGTCCTCACAGCAGAAGACTCTTTTCACTCATTAGCAAAAGGTTTGAGAGCTGGGGGTGAGAACCCAATAAGGTACAAATTTAATTATTCATCTCACTGGTTGGCGTTTTGTTCCAACTATAGAGCCTAAAGGCAGGGCCTCTAACTAGCAAAGGGCTGTCTCTGGAGAACTGCTGGAGTAAACAATTGAAAAAATGTTATGCTGAGGGTGTCAGTTACCAGGAGAAAGCAAACACTAATCACTAAACTAATCATTAAAACACCCTGCCTATGATAATATGGCTCTCTGTGGATTTGTGGTTCCTCCTCTGTGTACTGATCCAACATCGTAACGCTCCAACATGCTCTCAGCCTCAGTCCTGTCTCTAGTTTATGAATAGGCACCGATACAGATCCGTTGTCTTCATTCAGCCATGGTTTCTGTTGGCTCAAGCCAGGCCCGGTGGCCTCCTGAGAAGGCTGTGATAAGAATTCATTTCTTCCCATTATGTGCTCTAGTCCACAGCCTCAGTTCATCAGTTCAGTGCAACCAAGTCAATGAAAGGGCCTGTAATGAAGCAATCAGATGCAGCCTGGGTTTCTGGGCCCAACACTCCATTCTTGGCTACCAGACCCCATCTCCCACTGCAGAGCATGGGGCTGGGCTGGAGGGGGGTGAGCTATAGCAAGGGAACAGTGGACATAAACTGCACAGAGAAATTAATTCAACACCTTGTCTTTCATAGACTGGAGCATAAGCTGCTCTAACATGTGTTTCACACCAGGTCCGCTGGCACCTGTGGTTTGACAGAATCACCCGTTTTAAGCAGGCTTCAGTGTTGCCACTAACCCAGCCAGTCAAGTATGGCTGGGATGCACTGTGTAATTTAAAGTTCAAGACAGTTTGGTACAGATATCTGCCATCATCGTCACTGTTTGCTTTAATGCGTTTTTGGATTAATCAGCTCCTGCCTTCACTTTTTAACATACACTCACCGGCCACTTTATTAGGTACACCTGTCCATCTTGGTAATGCAAATTTCTGATCAGCCAATCACATGGCAGCAACTCAATGCATTTAGGCATGTAGACATGGTCAAGACAATCTGCTGCAGTTCAAACCGAGCATCAGAATGGGAAAGAAAGGTGATTTAAGCAATTTTGAGCGTGGCATGGTTGTTGGTGCCAGACGGGCCGGTCTGAGTATTTCACAATCTGCTCAGTTACTGGGATTTTCACGCACAACCATTTCTAGGGTTTACAAAGAATGGTGTGAAAAACGAGAAAATAGCCCAGGCTGGTTCGAGGTGATAGAAAGGCAACAGTAACTCAAATAACCACTCGTTACAAGCCAGGCATGCAGAAGAGCATCACTGAACGCACAACACATTGAATCTTGAGGTGGACGGGCTACAGCAGCAGAAGACCACACTGGGTGCAACTTCTGTCAGCTAAGAACAGGAAACTGAGGCTACAATTTGCACAGGCTCACCAAAAATGGGCAACAGAAGATTGGGGGATATTTTCTTGGCACACTTTGGGCCCCTTAGTACCAACTGAAAATCGTGTCAATGCCACAGCCTACCTGAGTATTGCTGCTGACCATGCCCATCCCTTTATGACCACAGTGTACCCATCTTCTGATGGTTACTTCCAGCAGGATAACGCGCCATGTCATAAAGCACGAATCATCTCAGACTGGTTTCTTGAACATGACATGAGTTTACTGTACTCAAATGGCCTCCACAGTCACCAGATCTCAATCCAATAGAGCATCTTTGGGATGTGGTGGAACAGGAGATTTGCATCATGGATGTGCAGCCGACAAATCTGCAGCATCTGTGTCATGTCAATATGGAAAAAACTCTCTGAGGAATGTTTCCAGTACTTTGTTGAATCTATGCCACGAAGGATTAAGGCAGCTCTGAAGGGAAAAGGGGGTCCAACCCGGTACTAGCAAGGTGTACCTAATAAAGTGGCAGGTGAGTGTATCTTCAACATGTGAAAACTAAAAGTTTCTTTTGATCTTCCCAACATTATTTTCATTTTCCTTATAGGCTGGAGGAAGTTAGTGTTATCAGCTTTATCAGCTTCTTCATCTTTTACACACACATAAACACATACAAATCGAGAGAGAGAGATAAATCTTTAGGGTTTGTTTCGTAGAGTGATCAGGATTTAGCAATAACGTACCAAGGCCAAAACACACAACAGACACTACAAAGTTTGACAACACCAAAGATGCATCACTAGGATATTTAAAGAATGAGTTAGATTTTCCATCTCAGTAAGCTTTTATTAAAGTGTACTTCATTCACAGTTAAACCACTGCCATCTTTGGCCAAAAGACCCCACAGCTGGATTCTACCTGACAAGAACTCCTTAACAAGCAGCAGTCATTAACCTCAGGAGCAGGCAGCTGCCATGTGATGTAGTGTTCTCGGCCTGCTGCAGAAGGGCCCTATTGATCCCAGACATACTTGGTGCCTTCCTGGATGTTTATAATCAATATGCAAATGGCCAGCTGCATTGATTCGATATTAATTTTCAATTAGGGTATTCTCAAGGGGTCCTGAGGGGTCAATACAGAACCATTCAAAGGGAAGGCTTGAGCAAGTTGCAGGCATTGACGTTCCTCCACCCAAGACAACTTACTTACTGTTTATTTAGCCTGCCCTGCTGTAAGTCCCGATTAAGGCTTTAGATAATGGCCAGAGAGACAGATGGACCTTTCTGCACTTCTGCAACACCCATTAGATAAACTGGATTTTGGTCTAACGGGCTTGTCTGAACTAATAAGTCATTATTTAACACATAGTTTAGTTTCCTGTTTTATGGCAACACTATAAAAAAATGTATTTCCATATGTTCATTAAAGACTTTCACCACTAAGACGTACATTTATGAGCACATGTTAATGAGCAAGCATACAACAAATCATAAATTTGAGTGGTGCTTGTAAAGTCATTTAGGGAGAGTAAATAGATAAAGGAAAATAGCAAACAGCAGATTTTGGTATTGACTTAACTTTAATTGCTTTCCAAAGTTGGATCGTCAGCAGAGCAAGAACGGCTACAGTTGTAGCAGTGTTTGATCAAGCGGATGGACAAAGCTATGAACATCTAAATTCTATTTTATCTATGTCATATAATTGAAATGAGCAAACACAATAAGGGTGACTACGTTTTTTGTGTTCTCTGACAACAAGGTGGCATTTAAAACCCTGCTCATCAGCTGGAGGTTTCACATAATGGTAAGGAAAACTAGAAAAAAAAAAGCCTGAGATGAAGAAGAGGATCCAACCACAACTTCACTTCAATTCTCCTCAAAACACAAATAAGATTAATATGATTTGGCTAGACAATGAATTAAACAGGTTTAACTGATTTCAAGAGATGAGTTAGCATTTCTTCAATGTATTATTTAGGAGGATTGTTTTCAGAAAAACAATTCTAATTTGGCTGATAACCTCCAGCATTGCTTCACATTTTGTTTTAAATGCTGTGAACACTCTGGGAAAGATTACAGCTTTACAGCCATGTAACTCAGAGTTCACTAAAGACTATGCATGTGAAAATTGCCAAGAGTATAACAGAGATAACCTAGTTGGACTATTTGCCAGGCTCTCCTGAAGATGCACTGCCTGAGGTAATTGGTTTAGGGATAACATTAATTACCACATTCCTCATTAATGGATGAAGCCTTTATTGGTTCCATTGATCAGCTGGACCTGTTAGGCATCATCCTAAGCAATGGTGGATGTAACAAGCTTAAATATTGGCATACCAATTAATGCAATCAATTCCTGTCTAGCAGTTACCATGCATCCTACCCGTTTCCCTTTTACTACACCTGCTTATGATTGCAACTAGCGTTCCTCTATCATGGAGGGCTGGAGTAGAGACCCAAGTCAAACAAAGGTTTTGGGAAAAGAATAATTTAGCTGAGTTGTTCGTCTGACATATAAACCATAAAACAAACAATTTAAACTTCATTTAAAAGTTTTGTTCAATAAGGTCAACTTATTTGAGTGGAATTAATCAATCCTGGAAGAACAAAAGAAAATTTGCACTTTGTGTGAATTATAATAGTTTAAAATGCAAATATAGAAACGTTGCCTCCAGAGATTTAGTTGTCTCCTTTTACAAGTCTTTGACTTAAAAGACAAATCTTAAGGTTGAAGCCAACTCTATTTTTTAAGATCAGTGTGCCTTTTAAGAAGGCACAGATTACAACTTAGAATCCTTCCTATGTCATCCATGCTCAAAAAGGGGTGACAGGCCTTAAAGACTAGGATGGGTTGCCTCGTATAACATAGTGAAGTGGGTAGAACATCAGCAATGAATGAGGGAGTCGGGTGAGATAACTGAAAGCACACCATGACAAAGTGGAGGGATTTACCGTTGGGCCCGCAGCACTTCATTTGCCTAATAACAGATCATTCTATAAGAAAGTGGCTGTTCAGAGGGGGATATCAACCAACGAGGATGTCTCACTCACAGAAATCCTATTTGAAGACAACACCTTCTGAGCACTCATCCTCTTCCATGCCTAAGACGATCCAGCCGCATGACAGGGCCCATTAATATGACACCCTTGTAACCTTGCTCTTTCTGCCTCTCTCCTCCAACAGCAACAAAACCGATAGCCAGGGAGGAGGGGCATTATGTTATGAATGAGCGTGTAACAGGAGGGGCGGTGTTCATTTTGAAAAGATGTTTTAAATATCCTCCTCTGAGCCACCTGAAGCCACCTTGCATGAAGAAAGAGTTCTTCGTTCACAAATATCACAGAAATCTTCTCACTTGTCATACTTCTCTGGCTTTTAAAGAAACCTGCATCGCACATTACATAAATACCAGACACAGGCCCTTGAATGCACTAGAGACATGCTACAGATTCATTTTTATGTCGGCAAGAAAGGTAAATATAGGCATAGGGAAGATGATGACAAAGAGTTATCAGCAACTACGCCCACTGCACTGTAACACAAACAAATTCCATGATTATTTCTTTACCAGCCCCAAGTGTAAAAAAGCAAAAATCAGCCTGTGGGGTTTCCTGGGAGATGCACAGAGACAAGGCATTTATTGGACACTGTTAAATGTCGAGTGGGGGGCCAGGCGAGCAGGGTGTTAGAAGGAGAGCTCTTACTTACTCTGTGCGGGACCTCCTGTATGCCCACACAAGTGGGCTTAGCAATTAACAATTTCATGCTGATTGCCTGAAGCGTGTTTTGCTATGCCATAAAGATAATAGTATGAAGGGTGTAGCAAAAGCCCCCCATTCCCCCTCCTCAATGTTCCTCTATTGCTTCCATCTCTCAATTCTCTCCTGTGTAATTCAAATGTTAAAATGGTGCACTGCCTGCTTGCTTTATTAAAGACTGTCTCCCTGCTTAGAGGGCGCGTTTAAGAAAAAGAAAATATAAAGATGACTCCCTGAAGAGTAAACAGGAATGATTATTAAAGGGAAAGAGAAACTAGAGTCTTGGTCTCCCACTGGCTTCTTGATTTGAAAGTCTAATTTGGCAACTGCACACAACAGGCGTGCAGGTATACAAAACAAACCAGATCCATTTTGAAGCATGCTCGCCTTGGATTCTGGTGGCAGCCCTCTTCTTCTTTCTCTCCCTCAACATGGCATGACAGCAATCCACTTTGACCATGGAGCTCACCACTGTGCAACAGGAATATCTGTGCACCAGCCAGTAAACCCGCAACTCGTGTTCAGAGCAGACAATATCAAAGAGTCTCATAGGGGGGAAAGAACATAAGACATAAGTAGTTGTAGGAAGAAGGAGAAGTAATGTTGACTCTAAACAGAAATACAGGTTGGATTTTGAGCAGGAGGCTAAGGCCTTAAAAGGATTTATACTTTTTGTTTTTTTACCTAATAAACCCAGTAATAATGAATAATGTTGGATCTCAGTGACTTTTAGGTAAATATTTTCTACATGGTATGAAGAATTCACCACTTACAAAATTATTTAGACCTAATATTTCAATTGATTAATAAAATATGGGTACTTTAAAGATCAGATCAAGATTATTTTGGTCTCTTTGACAGTATAAACAGTAAGCAAAATACATGGAAGTTCTCCTTTTTCTCCTAAAAAAAGTTCTCCTAAATGGATTGACATCCAATTGTCATCCATTTAGGGCAATATAAAGGCATTAATTCCTTTCTTTCATAGGGTTTAGATTAATCATTAAAGTTAGATGTACTGTGCATTAATTACTCTAGCAGAGACATTTTAAAATTTGAAACACATTGGTAAAAAACTGCATTAAGTCTGCTAGTCTTTGGAAACCACATTATTGACAAACTACCCCAGGGATCTTTGCTGTCACAATGTGAAAACATACCCTAAAGACATGATGGGTAGTTATGGACAATAGGTTGCAGCAGCAGTCCGTCTGCCACTCTGGCCTGTCCTCATTGACCCCCACCTCCCCCTCACCTCCCAGGCTTCTGGTTGGCTTTCCACCCCCTGGCTGAGCGTGAAAGTCCAGCTGGCACACTGACAGCCTCTGCACCTCAAATGAACAAACTGGAGCTGCATTAAAGTCTCCATAATGTTTATAATGAGCTCCTTCCAAATGTGCATTCTAAAGAAGAAAACACACACACCACGCGATAAGAAGAAACATGTTTTTGTGTTCATTTATAAGATATAATGTCACCCCCAACACCCACCTCCACACAACAACACACATGCACAGACTTATAAATTGCAGTCACATCCCCCTGCTAGAAGGGGATGATAATTGCGGACGGCCAATAAATTACTGCTGCCTCCACATCAATTATAAGCATCACGTCTGGCAATGAGGAAAATGAGATCTTGTGACAAATTTCATGAGGCTTGGCTGCCCAGCAGCCTTTCTTAACATGCTACAGATAGCAATCCCTTATCTAGCCCCTGTAATGGGGAGCTACGGATAGAGAGATGGAGCTGCAGCCATTTAATTAAAAAGCTTGGGGTAGGGGGTGGAGAGGTGTAATTCATTGAAAAAGCACAGGAAGGAGACAAAGCCTTTGTCTGCAATACATATTTTGCTCAGTATTGTTACTCATCACAAACAAAGTTTGGATAGACTGGAAAACAACTCTGAAGATTTTCTCAGTCTTTGAGTACATTTCATACCATTTTTCCCATTTTCATTCTTTGTTTTCAATATTTCCCATGGGTGTGCCTTTTTTATGTTTTTTTTTTTTTCTTTTAGAAATGGATGACTGCAGTGGACAGACAGTGGCAGTGAATGAAATGGCCCCTGCACCTAATTGTATTCCCACCTGGGAAAGGCAGACAAGGGCGGAGGTTTCAGGAGCACAGCAATGAGGATTTATGGCAGAAGGGGAGACGGCAAAATAAAACACCGAAAGGGATGGCCCTTAAATCTCATTCCTGGTGCAATATTCATTGTAGTTGCAATTGGGTGTGCTGATAGAGCGCCGGGGAAGAAAAAATGGCTGCATGTGTTCAAATTATGGCTGTACTCTCTACTAATATTTAACATCATTAGAAAATCATTAGAAAACCATCATAAAACCTGGGATTATGACCAGAGCATTAAACACAATGATTATTCAGTGTTCCTTTCCCGCTTCGCCTTGGAAATTAGATTTGTGCCGCAGCGGCTATGTAGGGAAAATGTATGAATATTTTTCATAATTACGGAAACATTTGAAAAACATTGGCTTGCATGAATTACTATACCATTATAAAGTCATGTTTGTCTGCCCAAAAGCAAAGCTTTCAATGAGGCTTTGCATGAGATATCATTAAAGCAGTTGCACAGGGGGCTCGGTAATACCAATATATTAGCAACTTTTAACCTTCCGAAGCTTATGCAGTTAGATGGCAGCAGATGCTTGAAAACCGTGCTCAAGGAATGTTAATGAGATTTTTTTGTTTTGAACATATTTTAGTTGTCTTCATGCGAATCACTATGATCAGACTGCGGTTTTAAAGGTGGTGGATGTTAAGAGAAAAGCTGCATTCACATTAGGATAGATTCAAAGCAGATAAGAAACTTCAAATAATGGATATGATCTTTATAGATAAACATCTAAAAAGTGGGAGAGATCTTACAGTTTGGCTTTTCAGGCCGCAAACAAGACTCTTCTTCTACTGTACGCTGAGGAAAAGGAGGCCCAATATAGTTGAGTCTTTACTTTTTGGGATTTCTCGGCAGCCCCATTATCAACAGCAGCCATCAGCACTAAGATAAAAGATCCTAATGGAACTGGCCCTAGTAGAGATGAAAGGTGCAGATATGGCACACTGTTATGAATCTCTAATGCAGCCCATGTTTCTAAGGTAATGACTGACTCTCAGGCCTCTTACACAGACATATCTGCTCAGGGCGCAGACAATAAAGGTCGCCGCTTTCTTGTTAGTAAGCCGTTAGATGGAAGACCCTTTCCCTCCCTTTCCCTCAGAGAACTGCCAAAACCCACTCTGTAATGTTTTTGGTGAAACAAATTTCTGGATTTACTCTAAATTATCTAATGAACTGACAATCAGTTCAAAACAGCCATTGAATGTGTCTGGAAGTGGTTGCAACTCCTTAAATAAATACCAGCCACCATGATTGCACCTTGAAGTGGCAGATGACAGTGTTGGAATGCAAAACCAGTTTCCTTTTAATCCAAGTTTTTTCTAAACTCTAAACTGCACTCGTTTTACTGCAAGTGAAGACCATAAACATATTTTTTTTTGGGTCACCATGAGCAGGAGGCTAATGCAAGAGCAATCCCTTGTCAAGCTTTCCAGACTAATTGAACTGACACTTATGAGAACCAATCTTTTTTTAAACGCATTGCTTGGCAGATATTCTGGCTTTTGTCCCTTCAAAGTTTGCCAGAAGGAAAAAAATAATGCCCTTTGAACAACACAGAGAGGTGAAAATACATGGTGAGAGGAGTCTTTTCTCCAGTCTCTTTCACAGAACCTAATGGATTGTGAGCACTTAATGCATTAATCAATCAATATCTCTCACTGTACATCAGTAGCGTGACTAAGTTATGAATGACCTTTGGAACAAGAAAAGGACACTTAAACGCACACAAGATTGCTCTTTGGTTACTGACTTGGGCCCGGTTTTTACCATGCGTGATTACACCTTCATAAGTCACAGAGCTGTTAACAGTGCACTCAATACACTGAGGTTAGTTGTTAGACCATTTCATCAAAAATTTGCCTGTGATAGACCATAACATCAGCCTCTTTAGAAATGTGCTTCATGTTCTTCAATACATAAATCTATACAGTTCTACTCTGACCAGCCATGCTATTATGTACACAATATTAGGTAGGTTCCCCTGTTTGAATTTGGAGTTGCCTTAATTCTTCATGTTGTATCTCATCTGTTTTCCATGTATTGTGCATTCAGACATTACATGCCTTGGTTCCTGTCAGTGGTTACTTTAGCTAATATTGCCGTTACATTATTAAAAGCCAGTGAAGCATTTTCATCCACACAAATGCTGCTCATAAAACATTTTCTCTGTTTTGATGATTGTGTGTGTAAATCCCAACAAATTAGCGGTTTCTGGAATACTCATACAAAGTTATGAGGCACCAACAACCATTCCACATTCAAAGTCACCTAAATTCCTTTGATTCCCCACATTTTGATGTTTGATTTGAACTTGAGCTGAGTTGTAGCCATCTGATTGGCAAAATGTTTCATTTGAGCAGCAGTACCTAACAAAGTGCCTGGTGAAAGTATATCTACGTGCTACATCATACAAAATCTGCAGAAGGAAAAATCTGCAATTTTATGCACTGTAATCCAGTACTAAAAGCAGTCTTAATTACTTGGCAACATAAGATTTGCTTTGCTTTGACTTGTTCCTTCAAGTAATCATGAATGGTGAGAGCTTTTCTTTGTGGCATGGCTCATATAATTACAAAAGTGTCACCATCTTCAGATAAAATAAATGAAGTATTGTAAAAAATAAATATTGTAATTGTTGCAGATTTAGAGACATTTTCAACTGTTCCCCAATCATCGGGGGGGGGGACACCTGTCCTGACTCTGAGTACAAGAGCATGGAGGTGAAGTGAGACAAAGTGGAACGGACACGGACAGGAGCTGACTGCAGAGTCAGGAAAAATAGAAGATCCCAGAACAAGAGCACAAGCTAATGCTATTGTGGTCAATGAACAATGGCCTTAAAAAAAGTGACTGCATAGGACCCTCAAACAAAGAAGCCATCGCCATTCACTCTCCCCCATCTAATTAGATTATTTTAGCCAGTTTAACATGACAAAAAACGTCCCATTTTTCCTAATTCTGACTGCCGTCCTGGCCCCTGTATCACCTTAAATCAAGTAAAGCCTCAGAGTCTGTGCTCATCTTTTAGACTGACAGCGACTTGTGACAAGGATTCAAACACATCCACTGTGTTCTCTGCTTTACATTCCATGCACAAATATGTGCTCCATCTTAGCTTTCCCAAGCGCTTGAAATATTCACCATATACATGACATGGGCTCACTTCCCAGGAAACCCCCACTCAACCAGAAGCTATTTTACAGGTTTGACCAAAATATATCACATTCAAAAACTGTCTTCTAAAGGATTTCATATCCTCAAGAATATTTCATATCACATTACAAATAAAACTGGATGTATTTCTTCATGGAAGCAAAACCTTGTTCTCAACAAATTACAAAAATGTATATTCATTGTAACAGTCACCCCCAGCATTGCTTTGGTAATAAAACAGATTGAAAGGGGGAAAACATAGGTAAAAACATAAACTGGTAATACCGAAACCCTAAAGTTATTTTATTTTAGATGGTATATGATATAACAACCTTCTTTTATTAGTATTATACCACTGATTTGTGTATCTGTGTATGCTAAATATAACAAAGTTCATTGAGGACATATACAACATCCTTATGCTTTAAAAACACCAAACTAAATAAGATTTATGAGGTCATTATTTAGTGACAAGAATAACAGATGCCAAAATATTTATGGATTTTTAATTTTCCAAATCAATTAAACATCCAGATGATAAAAGGCTTAAACAATAAATGTAGAAATATTTAAGGTTTAGCAGTTTGCAAAAATTTTCAAATGGAATTAAAACAGAATTTGAATTTTATCGTTTTTCCCTTGTATCTGGGATATGCATTTAGCTGCAAAAACATGATGAATGGTTTATCAACCACAAATTAGTAGCATAGGAAAATAAAACGAAAGTGAAACTTTTCTCCTTGTCAAAATAACTATTTTTCCAGACAAATCATTATCAATCCATCTAGAATAATTACTGAACTCCACGCAATTTTAATAAAACAATGTATTTTACAACATCACTTGGTTTAAGCATATTCTGATAATAAAAAAGGCATCCTCGCCTTAACGGTCAATTCTACTTTGCTGCCGGATTGACTTGATGCATCCTGCTGCATGCTTACTGGGCAACAAGCATGAAAATTGACAATTGCTTGCTATTTAGATTATGGATCAATTCATCTTATTGCTTGAAATGACTAAATATGCAGAGACCAGTTGAAAGCAATGTGTAAGTCAAGAAGAAATTGAAGACTGAGACCCTTTTCTCTCCTAAAATCATTACTTTTTTGCCTGTGAAGTTAACAGAAAGAAAGCCTTTCCAAATGCAAACAATCATTTTGCTGAATCTACTATGTCCCTCCTCAGTAAACAATGACTGAGACATATATCAAGCTACAGTGAGCGAACTATGTACATATTAATATTCATGTCTGCATGGAAACATGAAATTCTTTAAAAACTACCTGAGAGTATATACGGCTAATAAATACGGACAATAAATAAAATGTATCATTTCATTTGATATAAATAATATATGATCGGTTAAACAATTTTTCTTTGCACTCAAACTCTTTGTAAAGTCTGAGTGTACACTTGTAGCGTAAATGCCAGGCTTAATTTACTTGCCTAATATAAATCTCGTTCATCGCGTTGCTCATCCGAGCCGTTGAGTTTAAAGCCAGACAAACATTAACAGGGATATCTGCTGGACTAAAAGGAACACCGAGAAAAAATGTAAAATAGAAAAAAGCTATTTGGTCTCAGATCGTCTTCTGTATTGCAGAAAACATTGCAACAATTCTTTAAAAAAAACCTTTTATGGAATAATTGCATGTAGTGTTGTTGAAGTCTGTGTTTATAATCGAAAATAAAGTTTCTGAAAACTTTAGAAATGAAAGTGCTGTTTGATCAGTGGCATCCTCCTGTGGCGTCACTGCCTGTATCACAACCAAACCTGGTAAGAAAATGTTTGTTTGCTGCCAGCATCCAGCTGAGGGAAGACCTGGACAGTGGGGTGTTTAAGGAAACTAGTTAAATCCAGAATAATTTCCAGTATCCATCTGTGGAAAGTCCCCCCTAATGTCACACACCAACACACTGTGGAGCTGTCCTCCCACTCACATTACCTTTTTTGTGTTTTTCACCAAACTCATCCATTTCTCTTCATCCATCCTCCTCTCACCCTCCTCAGGTGGTGTGTAGTGTGCTGTCAAGCACTGCATGAATCAATGACGGGTGCTCACGCCCACAGGTAAAGGTTAGAGAGGTTCACTATTGAATTATTTCTGCACTTCTCTCATTGCTGCCATCTGCCTGGCTGCTTTTAGTTGATGTGGTTGAGGCACTGGAGGGGACTCTTTGCTAATGCATCGGAAACATGAATGCGTGAGTGTGTGTGTGCGTGATGGTGTGTGTATGTGTATGTTCCTGTTTAAATGTGTAGGGACTGTAATGATGTTTTCTTCGCATGTAACTAGCATAACATAAAACTGCACATTAACATTTGTTCACAAACACCCTTCTGCATGCTCAGTTCTCTCCTTGTGTCCATCTATCAGATAGCAGATAACGATTTACAACATGTGAGCTGTTAGCCAGTATTTGTTTCATCTGCCTTTATTCTAATGGAGCCTTCGGAGTTTGAGGCCAAATAGGGCATCTTTCACTCTCTGCTGTTGTTTTGCTGTCAGCAAAGCTGATCATCTCTGCTGGACCCCAAGCAGCACAGATCATGCCCTTTGATCCACCAGCTATCTCTGGGGGGCAAAAACAGCCTTATTAAAAATGGCTAAATAAAACTTTTCTGCCTAGACTCAATAGTTCCCAAACTTTTCCCCCGTTTTCACCCTGAGGTCGCCCATGGTCAAATTGAGCTGCCTAATTCTGACAGCGAGAAGAGTTGTTAAACCCAATACCACAACACTGAAACAAATGAAGCAATGCAAGTGTATAACAATTTATTGGTTGTATTTCCTAGATTACCTAGCATACACTTGCACCACAATCAATATAACAGATGAGAATAGGCTGGATGTAGAGTGATAATGTGAGCCTTAAGGGAAGGTTCGCGTAAGGATTACGGAGGAAACCTTTAAAATAAAATCAAAAATTACAACTACTATACAAAAGTAAACGAGAGGAAGGGTACATGTGCTTTAGTGTAAACATAAGCGATCATTTTTACCAGTATGGACCATGCAAAAGTCTTGAGACATTTCTCATTTCTTTACATTGTCTTTCTGAAAAACTACATATTTAAAATGCTATTTTTTTCTCTGCTTAAAGACTTATTTAACATAAGCCTGTCAGAAATAGTCTGTTCCAATTTCCTTAGTTAAATCTAAAAATCTCAACACTTATTAAAGTTGGACACAAATTTGTATTTCAGTACCAACAAGGTGATTCCAAAAGAGCTACAGTGCCTTTAAAAAACTATTACATTTACAATATCAACATTAAAAACACAAATGTCAATGTATGTCAGTTACATTTTATATGATAAAGAAAGTAGAGCATTACTGTGCAGTGAAAGTTAAAGGTAACATGGTTTTCTAACGTTTTTACAAATAAAAAAGGGAATTTGCATTCAGATCCCTTTACTCTTATACTCCTAAAATCCATCACCCTTAAATGCCTTGTGAAGTCACCTAATAAGTAAATAAAATCCACACGTAAGTTATTTTATCTCAGAATAGATACTGCTCTTCTGTAATAGAATAAAAGGATTGTCAGAGAACATTGGTGAACATACAGCATAATAGAGACCAATGAACACAGACAGGTCAGAGATAATGTTGTGGAAAGGTTTGAAGCAGAATTAGGATATAAAGCAATACCCTAAACTTTGACCATCTCACACAGCAATGAGTCCATCATCAGAAAATGACATGAGTTTGGCACAACAGTAAATCTACCAAGACATGGCCTTCCTGACAGTCTGGGCATAGAAAGCATTAATCAGAGATAATTTATAGACTTGATCTACCAAACTTGTGGTTTTCAAACAATAAATTCTTTTTTTTTGTATAAAAACAAAAACAGAAAATGTTCCTCTAACCCATAATTATTCTCTACTTTGTACTGGTCTATCACATACAATGCAAAAAAAGTAGACAGAAGTCTTTGGTTCTGCTGTAAGCAAGAAAAAAGTTAAAATAATATAAATACTTTTGCAAAGCAATGCACTTACTTAAATCTTGGCAAAGATAAGATAATCGTCATAAGGTTTTTTACAGCTCTAAAATAGTATTACAAATATTAGAAAATTTTGCAATGGTGATAATATCTGTAAATATTGTGAGGACAATATCAAGCTGCAATATATAATTATTTTCTTCTTTGCTCTCTTTCTCATCTGTGCTTCCTACACTTTGTGACCTGCAGCATTGTGGGTAATGTCATATGTGCCCAGTGTGTCAAACTGGCAAAATATTAGCATGTATATTGCAAGTTCATAACACTTGGAATACATTACCGAACAATTATTGCGCTTCAAACATTACTTTGCACACATGGATATTGCGATGATGATTTATTTGGGATATACTGTGCAGCCTTTCTTTAAGGCACTGTTTTTTATGCAGGAATTTCAGACACTGTTTATCTACTATAGATGTTGGACTCTTCTATTGTCCTCCACCTGTCCACTATCCTTATGTACACAATGCATAATATGCTGTAATTGACATGGACAAGGACTTAAAAGAAAATTTGTGAAAGGTCAACCTTTGTTCAAAGACAAAGTCAGAATGCTCTTCAGAAAAACGTAAGGAACAATGATTTAAACTACTTAACAAGATTACAAGGTGCTCTACCTCCTTTGATGCCAAGGATGAAGAAATTAATGGTGCTTTAAAACTTTTACAATGTAATATGTTTATGCAGACTAAAGCTGAACAATTGGATATGACATGAAATAACAGATGGTGCTTTTTAACTGCCATTACATTTATATGGTTGGTTGGTTTACTTGTTAAGATAGTTGCATAAAAAATAATACATACATAAATACCAAACTTTCATCTGAAGGGAAATGTGTTTCTTTTACATCTGATCTACCTGTGACAGAGACATGACCGCTGCTATAATTAAACTCATCACAACCATTATGTCTCTGGCACCTAATCTATTCCCTCATCCGCTGTCTGTCTGTAACCACAGACTTCCCGCCTCAGCCCTGACTGACAGACCCTGTGGAGGCTGTGGTCACTCTGAGTGACTGACATGAGAGGCAGCGGGGCTACTGCATTACCCCCTTCCCCTCCCTGTGAGCTCCTCTGGATCATTCAATCCAGCACCTCACACCACTGATCACAACCTCTGCTCCAGTATGCAGCAGCAAAGCCTCTGGCCCCCGAAAATAGAACTCATTAACACGTTTAGTAAGTACAAATGAGATGACAGTCTGCTGATGGACTGTCTATCTTTTGGATCAGCTTTCAAAGAGAGCGTGCAGTAATGACAAGAGAAGAGGAAACCAATATTATAATGTGCTTTCGGCCTCCTCTAAAAATTATCTCGATGACAGAGAGAGCCTCCTGCAGCCACACATGGCCTGAATTTTAGTGCAGACACCTAGGTGTCAGAATCAGAATCAGCTTTATTGCCAAGTTCGTACATACAAACAAGGAATTTGACTCCGGTGCACTTTGCTCTCTGGTTTTGTTTTTGCATTACAGAATATAAATATATGCAATATACAAATATACACATATATAAATAAAAAGTGCATTTGCAACATCTGTATGCTGTTGTTTTGTACTCTATTGAATGTTCATCAGAGAAACAGCCTGGGGGAAGAAACTGTCTCTGTGACGCTGGTTTTAGTGAACAGTGCTCTGTAGCGGCGACCTGAAGGTAAAACTCTGAACAGTTTATGTGCAGGGTGTGTGGGATCTGCAGAGATTTTAGCAGCTCTTTTCTTGACCCTAGACCTGTATAAGTCCTGGATGGAGGGAAGGTCAGCCCTGATGATTCTCTCTGCAGACCTGATTATGCGTTGCAGTCTGGACCTGTCCTGTTTTGTGGATGAGCCAAACCACACTGAGATGGATGAAGACAGGACAGACTGAATGATGGCAGTGTAGAAGATGACCAGCAGCTCCTGTGGAAGGTTGAACTTCTTGAGTTGCCTCAGGAATTACAGTCTCTGCTGGGCCTTCTTTCGAACAGTGTCTATGTGTGAAGACCATCTCAGATCCTCAGAGATGGTGGTTCCTAGGAACCTGAAGTGGTCCACAGCCGACATGGTGTTGTTGAGGATGGTGAGGGGGGTGTACGGGGGTGGTGTTCTCTGAAAGTCCACCACCATTTCCACAGTCTTGAGTGGGTTGAGTTCCAGGTAGTTCTGACAACACCAGTGTATCAGCCGATCCACCTGCTGTCTGTATGCAGACTCATCACCGTCCTGGATCAGACCAATGACAGTGGTGTCATCTGCAAACTTAAGGAGTTTCACGGACGAGTCCGCTGAGGTGCAGTCATTTGTGTAGAGGGAGAAGAGGAGTGGGGATAGAACACACCCCTGGGGGGCACCAGTACTTATTGATCTGGTTCGGGAGAAGATGCTCCCCAGTCTCACCTGCTGCTGTCGGTCCGTCAGGAAGCTGTTGATCCACTGACAGGTGGAGGCTGGGACGTTGAGCTGGGTGAGCTTCTGGTGGAGAAGGTCTGGTATGATGGTGTTGAAGGCCGAGCTGAAGTCTACAAACAGGATCCTGGCGTACATCCCTGGGTGGTCGAGGTGTTGCAGGATGAAGTGTAGGCCTAAGTTGACAGTATCATCTGCCGACCTGTTTGCTCGGTAAGCAAACTGCAGGGGGTCCAGCAGGGGGCCTGTGATGTCTTTCAGGTGCTTCAGCAGCAGCCGCTCAAAGGATTTCATGACCACAGACGTCAGGGCTACAGGCCTGTAGTCATTTAATCCTACGATGGTGGGTTTCTTGGGCACCGGGATGATGGTGGATCGTTTGAAGCAGGATGGGACCTCACACTTCTCCAGTGACTTGTTGAAGATCCTTGTGAAGGTCGGAGCGAATTGATTTGCACAGGCTTTCAGGCATGATGGGGAGACCTTATCAGGTCCTCCAGCTTTCTTTGTTTTCATGTGCTGAAAGAGCCCATTTACATCTTCCTCGGAGATCTTTAGTGCAGGCAGAGGATCTGAAGGTAGGGGGTTGGTAGCTTTGTGGGAAGAACTTGTTCCTGAATGGGATGTGGAGGAGATGATTTTAGGCGTGAACGGCTTCCTGTCATGTCTGCAGTTGAAGCCATTCAGACGGGTGGCCAGGCGAGGATTCTGTTCAGGATTGGTGGGGGCGCTCCTGTAGGCAGTGAGGTTTCTCAGACCAGTCCATACAGCCAAAGTGTCACCAGTAGAAAGGCTGTTCTTCAGCTTCTCACTGTAGCTTCTCTTGGCTGCTTTGATCTCCTTTGTTAGTCTGTTCCTGGCCTGCCTGTACCGCGGCCAATCTCCACTGCTGTGAGCTTCTTCCATTTCCTTGCGCAGGTTCCTGAGGTGTGGAGTAAACCATGGCTTGTTGTTCCCAAAGGTGCAGAAGGTCTTGGTCTGCACACACATGTCCTCACAGAAACTGATGTATGATGTCACCACATCAGTTAGTTGGTTTAAGTCAGTGGCTGAAGTTTCAAAAACAGTCCAGTCTGTGCATTCAAAGCAGGCCTGTAGCATCTGCTTTGATTCCTCAGTCCACTTCTTAACAGTGTGAACCGTGGGTTTGGAAGCTCTTAGTCTTTGTCTGTAGCTTGGGATGAGGTGGATTAGATAATGATCCGAAAAACCCAGAGCGGCCCTGGTAACAGCATGATATGAGTCCTTTAAAGCTGTGTAACAATGGTCCAGTGGGTTTTGGTCACTGGTGGGACACTTAATATGCTGTCTGTATTTGGGGAGTTCATTGGAGAGGTTTGCAATGTTAAAATCTCCCAGTATTATGATGAAAGAGTCCGTGTGTATTTTTCTCCATGTCTGTAATCAGCTCAGCAAGATGTTTTTCCGCGGCAGAAGTGCAGCCATGCGGTGGAAAACATGAGCCGATTATTATAAACGAGGAAAACTCTCTCGGTGAATAAAACGGTTTACAGTTTATATAAAATGACTCCAGATCAGCACTACATGTTTTCCGCAGAACATTTATGTCTCTGCACCAACCTTCATTTATATAAAAGCAGATCCTGCCTCCTCGCTTCTTCCCCGATAGCTCCGCGCTGCGATCCGCTCTGAACAGCTGGAAGTCCGGCACAGCAGTGCGCGGTCCAGGATGTTTTCACTCAGCCATGTCTCGGTGAAGCAGAGAACCGCTGATCCGCGGAGGTCCGAGTTTTTACCGGTGAGGAAAAGCTGCTCGTCCATCTTGTTGCTTAGAGAGTGGACATTTGCCAGATGGATTGAAGGCAGTGGTGTTCGTAGTCCTCTTTTGCGGAGCTTTACCAGCGCGCCAGCACATTTCCCCCTCCGGCGCTTGCCAGAAGCTCAGTGAAACTTGGATCGATGAAAGATGGTGAAAATATCCCTAGAGTAGACTCTCTGATGTTGAGAAGTTCCTCTCTGCTGAATGAGACCATAGAATTGTGGCCCGAGACCACAGTACTGTGGCTCAAAAAACATAAAAACACACAAAATACACAAACAAAGAGAGAGCGAAGCTCCGAGGCGGCCATCGTCGGCGCCATCTTGGTTCAAAGTGTGTGCTTCATTTATGGGTATGCGAGTTTGCAAAGTAAAATCTGGTGCATAGTTACACCCACATGACATAACTCACAGTGAAATCACACACAAGCCAGAAAACATACAGAGCACAAACAAGGAAGTCTTGGCATGTGCAAGCCTCTCCATGTTGAGCTGCTAAACTAAGAGATCACACTTTTCTCAATCACTTTACAAATATTCTGTTCATGTCTCCGCATATTTGCAATACTGCTCATCTTTTGTTCATCTCAAAACCAAATGTATCTGACAAGGCGTACAGACCAACATTACCCAATACCCACAAACTAAACACCAGACATTCTTATGCACAGCCTATCCTAGAAAAGAGTAGTGCTTTTGGGTCAATTGGCAATAACAGGTGGGGCACGAAAGGATTTCATACCAAGCCTGTGAAAGAGGAGGCAAGAGACTTCCTTGTGTTAGTTTTAGCAAAGGGGTCACATAAATGCACTGGAAAATCTATAAAGCCATTATTTTGGCTTTTTAATAAATGTCCAGTCTTCTGTAATGTTTTCAAAATGAAAAGTAATGTATTTATGAATTTCCTGGCACGTTCTACAGACAGCAAACAATTTCCTATGATGCCTTGATGCCCTTCGGACAAGGATTAGAAGGCAGGCGACTGACGGAGGCCTGACTGAGCTGTGGGCCCTCTGGGGCCCTGCTCATCCAGGCCTGCAGAGCCCTCATCCTCATATCCACTCTACATCACCAGGGCAATAACAGCCTTTATTAAAAGCGCATTGCAGCAGTGTCTGTCCATACAACTTACTTTCAGATTGCCCATAATGTGGCATGTAGAAAGGGCCTGGTGGTTGGGGGCTACAATATCCTGTTTCTGGTGTTTACTTTGCATTTTAACAAGCATAAATAAAGAAGTACATTGCAGAAATGGCCACCGTCTGTTTTACTCTTGCCTTTGGGGAGCAAAAGCTCAGACTCTAGACCTTGCATGCCATCTGAGCGTGGCCTGGCTCACCTCTGATTTTACCTGGATTTCACAGCTTTAACACAGCCACAGGTCATGCAGATTGAATGAGAGCTGGACAAAAAAATAATTCATCTTTTATGTGTTTCAAAAATCATGAAAGGCAGAGGATAAAACAAAAGGATATTTAGCATTTTAAGCTTTGTAAGTGACTACCTCAAAACAACAGTTTTATTATCTGTGCTTTATAAGGCCATCTTCCACATTTAACTGTTTATTTTTTTAGGTTTTTAAGAATTTTTTAACTATTCAAAACCTGCTACAACAAAGTAGAATACATTCTAGTTTAATGGATGCTTAACGAAACAAAAAAAAAAAAAAAAAAACAACATTTGAAATATCAAGTGATTTCTCATGATCATAATTGATAAATTAGGCATTTTTAGACCTGTATTTATCAAATTTTCACCAACCAAAAGGATATGGATTCTTTGCATTAAGAGAAACTTATGGAAGAAACTAACTAAAAACACAGATGACCCATAAATTATATGTGAATGCTTAAATATCACCCTTGATACACACATTTATATTGTGTTTTTTTACAATAACCAATAATCAGAAATCTGAATATAAAAAAATATCGGTTTGGCATTAATTGTTTTGTATGAGATAAAAAGAAGGTTGTATGTGCATGCATCCTTTTTTCTCAATAATGCAGACAAGTTCTGAAAGTAGTAAATAAAAGAGATGCTGATCTAAACGAGGCTTATGCTCTGTTCACAGTCAGTCATAGGCTAAACAAAAGCAAAGGTAGCACCTCGGAAAACAGTCCTCTACCCTAAAATTCTCCAGTTTTTACATCCACTTAGACAGGACACAATAACTAGTGGCTTCCCAGGTGGCCCCATCCCCAGTCTTCTGCTTCCCAGCCTCCATGGCTTGCAGACAGGGATTTCCTTCTGCAAGCCAAGAGCCAAGCCGTCACAGCCCAGCGATCAAGGGCCTGCCATCTGTGACTGAGGCAGATTTACAGCAGGAGCTAATCCTCACTGTCAGCCACGTTTGTTCTCCATCTCTGCCTCCTTCATACACATGCATAAAAACGCACATTTACACACACACCAGAAAAATACTAATATTTCACCATCGTCAAACACTCTGCGCCCCTGCTTTTGTTTCCTCGTCTCTTTCATAGGCAGACACAAACCAAGCATTTACTCTTCAGTTCACTTTGCACTTTTTAAAGTCATGCTCTCATTCTGCTCTATGCTAAAAAAATAATGGTAAGTAAGGTGCTAAGGAACCCCAATGTGTCACAGCACTATATATCCTGGTGAGTATCATTCAAATGAAATAGGTTCATCATAGGCTTGAGTGTCCCGATAGTTCTCACAGCCACCTAAGCATGTTTTTTGATCCATTTTCATTCTCTTAGCATCCATATGTCTATCATCTCCTCTAAATGTGTCCTCTTATACCATTGAAGCCCCATGCATGTCACCATCCTTTTTGAATATATGTTCATACTCAGTCACTTTTCTTAAAACTAGTGGTTGGTACTGGTGTTTTGGTTTAGGTCAAAGTTGGGGTTTACTCGGCACACATGGCAGCTTTGTAGGGATGAGGTCCCTTGGAGACCTCCTTTGTTTCCCCACAGATAAAGGGTTAAAGAAGACAAATTTAGGTGGGGCCACAGAGCAACATGCCTAAACAGCACATTTATAGTTTTAGCAAGAAATCAAACAATGCCTTTAGTCTATTTGTATTCTAATTAAAAATAACACTAATTTCTGTTGTAATTGATGCAACCAATATTTTCATATTGGCTGTATCCTCGTGGGAAAACATGATATACATAGATGTATTACATTTATAGTGCTCAATGACATTAGTTCAGAATTAAGCTTTTGGGATAAAAGTACATTTTTAAAAAGTGATGGATTTCATACCACCTATTAATATGTGCAACACATGTTTGTTGTTGTTTTATTTTGAAGGGTATGTGGGGGAGTGAGGTGCAAACTTGCCACCTAAACCAGCAGATAAATATTTCCAAGATCACATCAGTTGGCAACATGACCCATCCTGGGTAAGCTCACAAACCAGTCAATGTTCAACCACTACATCAACTATACATGAACCACGAAAAGACCAAAGTATGAAAGAAGTGATAGAGAAGGGAAATTACATATTGCACTAAAGAAGAAAAGGTTCAGCCTGAGATGAGGGGGTGATGCTTTAAGGCAAACTCCACAAGCTGTGGTGATCCAGAAGAAAGTGCAGAGTAAATGCTTTTGGACCTTTAAAGATGAAGACTGTTACTGTGGTTATTAAATCAAGATGAATATTTCTACACTTTGTGTAAAACAAACAGAAATGTTCCTAAATAACGTCTGTAAAATAATAATGCTTGGTCACAATCACTGATCTTGTATATGATCAGGAATTTGGAAAGGAAAATGAAAGTAAAAAGTAAAACTATATTACTCCAGATATTTCTTTAAACATTTTTTCCTATATTCCTATATTGGAAAAAATCTTAACTTAATCTAAATGTTACAAAGGACAATGCCTATGCCAAAAACAAGTAGGTCGTACTAAAGCTTCAGATATCATAAAAGCAAGAAAATCAAATTATAGTTTCGTTGTGATAATTTAATGAAAGGGCTTTTTTTGCACTTTGTGTAAAACAGAGATACTGCTGCAGTAAACTACAGTAAATAAAGCTTGGTTATAATCACTGATCTTGTTCATGATCAGACAAAAAGATGACTAAAATGAGTATTAATGTCTTAAGTCTGCTCCCGCTAGAAGATTTTTAATGGATTATTTTTCCTAATTGAAAAAAAAAGCATCTTTGACCAGAAGAGAAACTTAAATTGTAGCAACAAAATATGAAATGCCCATGCCCTACCAATAGGTGGCAATAATACCAACTGAAACACACACACACATAAACACATAAAAGAATAAAGGAAGTGATTTATCCAAAACAGAACAGGCTAGCTTTAGATTTATTTGTAACAAAATTGGGGTTAAAGCAAAGCTAACCAGACAGAGAAAAAAAAACTTAAAGGATTTCAGTTTTAGTCCACTAAGAAAGCAAAAACAGCCGCAACATGACTATTTTTTAAAACATACGTTTTTCAAGCACATGCAAATGCTCAAAGCACTGAATTTCTAAAAATCTTTGCTTTGTAAAGTTGTTTTAATGAGATTTTAGTTGTTCTCGCGAAATGTGCAGTTAGCATGTGAAAACAGGTGAAAAGTAAGAGGAAACCTTTAATTACTAACATATCAAAATTAGTCTGGACAGAAATAATTGGAAGTTTAGTAAAGCTCGAGATTTTATAAACAAAAAAATTAAACCAATTTTGGGGTCATTGGGTGGTGTAGCGGTAGAGCGGGTGCCCCATAAACAGAGGCTATAGTCCACGCCACAGCCGTCCTGAGTTCAATTCCTGACCTTGAGACCTTTGCTTCATGGTTTTCCCCATTCTCTCTCTGCCCATTTCCTGTCTGGTAAGTGTCAATAAAGGCCTCTAGTACAAAACAAAACAAAAAAAAACATTAAAAAAATCTATTTTGTCATTGAATAATCATTTTGTTAGGTTCTAGTGGTCTGTTTTAGTTAGTGAGGCTTCTTGTAATTTGATATGGTTCTGTATGGCTGTAAGCATTTTTACATGTGTAAACTGCCTGACTCAAGGCTTGAATACCCTGGATACAGAAATGGCCATCTAAGACATAAAAGCAAAAAAAGTTGCCTATCTTTAACTAAAAACAATATGCAAACAGCATAACTCTTCTCTCTCTATCCTGAAAACAATAATAACAAAAAATCCCAACCCCCATGCCTTTTAACCTAAATGGCCCTTCCTCTTGCCTTTGCATGTTCGCCTGTCCACTGTACTGTAGTCATTAACATATTTGGAGTGCAGTGAGCAGAAAGCTTAATTGTCCCTAATTGCTCAGCTAAATATGTTCTCTAATGATTTGCTTCAGATCTGTGACTGCCTTTTGCGCAATTTCCCGGCCGCTGGCTTCATTATCCCTGCCTCCTTGGAACAAAGCGTCTTCACAGGCTGGCCCTTTTTTTTCACCCACATAACACAGACAACGAGTATGTGTGCGAGGGAAGTAAATGGTTCCTTCTTGGAGGGACACACAATAGAGGCCCTTTGTCAAGACACAGAAGTTAAAGTGATTAGAAAACCAAATCTCTACTAAGAAAGCGTGTTAATTGACCACAGCTCACTCCTCCTAATCAGTCCATAATAAATGGACAGTGGAGACACATTGTTTCAGCCAAGCTACAGTTGAGGGCAGTGATTTTTGGTGCACTTGTTTAGAAAGGCGCTGCTGTTGTCCAGCTCCTCCTCCTTTATACATAATGCTTTATCTTAATGTGCCTCTAATGGCTAAAAAATGACAGCTTCCATTACCAGGGAGTTGTCCCTTAGCAGGAATATTTTGTTGTAAATCACATTTGTAGCTAAAATTCAATCAATAAGTTATGCATATTATGCTTATTTTGTCCTTTAGTTCAATCAGGGTAAAAAGCATATGTAATGATGTCCAAAAGTAGGAATAATCAAACAAACAACAAAGTAAAGCAACAATAATTAAAAAAAGAAAGGTTTCAGGTACACACATTATCACTTAAGGCATATGGAGTTTCTCAACTGGGCCACTAGATGAGAATTCACTTGTAAAACTGCATAAAAGAGTACAAAATAAAGTCATTCACACATAAAGAGCCAAGAAGGTCATGTTCTGACCTGTATCTGAAGAAGGGCATTTGCGGATGGTGAAGATGGAGCTCAGGTCCTCCTCTTCCTCTGGCAGGCCCTTCTGCAAGCGTTGAAGCTTCCTGAGGCTCTCGCTGCGTTGGTGCTTCATAGAGCGCACATGTTGGATGAGGTTGAGCTTGGCCTTGGTCGAGTAGTTGCACAGCACACAGTGATAGTAGCAGGCATCCCCCTCCACCGCGTTTTCGTGCTGCTGCAGGTGCTGAGGAAAAAAGAAGAACGACAGAGTGAAAGAGAGAGAGAGATGAGAAAGAGAGAGAAGAAAGAAGTTATTGTGGATGGCAGATAGCTGGCCAGGCACCACCGACTCACTTTCACTCACACAGCTGGCAAATGAACAAATCAATTCCCAATCACGGCCCCGTTGTTTAACATCCAGACCTCTTTCACTTCAAGAAAACTGTTTGGACTGCACACTTGTCTGAGTGAGTGTCTGTATCATGGGCTAACAGGACAGGAGAAGCCAGGGAGGCACGCAAATCTCAAGGGGCCTAAGGGTGGGCAGGAATAGCATCAGCCATCCTTCAGAAGCCGTGGGTCCGCAGCCTCAGAGACGGAAGGAAGCATTGATTCCCTTCACTCAACAGAAGCTTCCCGTCTCTGAAAAAGGAAACTCCAAACATCTGCCTGTTTCACGCATGGGATACTAAATATTGATCATAGCGAGTTAAACTCTCACTCTCATAGAGGAACAGAGGCAAAACCAGCCTGTGGTGAGGCAGAAGGGGGGACTGAGTGCAATGTGAGGGAAAAGAGAACATTCCCTAGCAGGAGGACAATCTTCGGAAAACAGGAAATCAGCATCAGTATTGACCCCGACACTTAACAGCATGCCCTGTCCGGCTTCCAGTCTGTCCCTCTGTAGAGTCACAACATGCATAACACCCCATAGAGACGCCGTGCCACCACAACCACTCGTCACACCGCCAAGCTCCAATCTAATTACCTCCTGCATGACTCAATCAATGATGCAAGGCCGACACAATATGGCAGGGCCTGGTGTGAGCAGCGGAGTTATTGACCATTAACCTAAAGCATCACACTGATGCATGTACACAATAAAAGTCCCTCACTCGGTATGTGTCACGCTTGTCGTTTGTCACACTCATATGAAACTGGAAAGTCTTGCTGTGGATTTCTGGGGCTACAATCAATGTCAATACCCATGTTTTCCTCTTTTACCTTCAATTTTCTCCTCCGGCATAGATAGTGTAAGACATGTTTTGAGAGGGAAAAAATATCTTTGTTAACTTCAGCATGTTCTGTCCATTTTTGGATGATTTTTTTGTTGTTGTTGTTGTTGAATATAGTTAGAACTGCTGAAATTGCCCTTTGTCTTAAAATGAAATTGAGGTTACAAAGTGAAAAAGTGAAAGGTTGTCCACAAAAAGACTTCTATTAATGTCTAAATGTGGTTAAACGGTGGTTTCGGTTGATCAAATGGGCTAATTTTCAATTACCTATATGGGCTAAAAAACATAAAATAAAATGTCAACCTATTTTTCTGGGATAAATAAAGGCAAGGACTGGCCATAAAATAATTGTGCATAATGTGCAGTGTTTGAACGGAATGGTTAAACAAACATAATTTAGTAAAAATGAAAGAAAAATTTTGCAATCCAATAGTAAATTAATTTTTTACAAACTTAACAAAGAAAACTAACCCTGGGAGAGATTAAGCTTAATGCACCAATGAATGACTGCTTGCAACTGACTACTGAGTATTTTTATCCACACCTTAAGAATAAAATCCTTTAACTTTATTTGTCCCAAACGTTGCATGATCCCGCATGATCAGAATATGGTTTCTACTTATGAAGAAGAAAGGTAACTATCTTTTTCTGAACTAGATGACCTGTTTTGGTGGCTGTAAGATTTAAAAAGGAATAGAAATTTCACACATTTAACTACATTGTTTTCAAATCAGGTGTTGACAGCCTGGTGTAGAAAAAAGTCATAACAATATTATGCCTCCCTAAAACGCTCTAGTCCCTTTCTCCTAATTTTTAATTTTCTCGCAATATTGTAATATTGCCATGGGGTTTTCTGAGCTATTGTGTTTCATTCTCTTTGGTTTCACATTTCTCACTTCTACACCTAAAATGTGCATTAAGACACTGCTTCCAGGAAAAGGAATAGGAGATTTTTTTTTTTCTCTTTGTGAGCCCCACAGCTCAGTCTAATAGAGTTATTAGGTGATTGTAAAAGGTTCTGTGTGCTCTCCTTTCTCGCCTCGTTTTAAGCCATCGATGATGTCATGAATAGGTGTTGCTGGATACTGTGGGGGCCCTCCTCCTTCTCCTTTTCCTCTCTATACAAATATTGCATCAGAACTAAGGTAGAAGTAAATCTGAGACAGATTCAGTTATAGATGACAGCAAATCAGTCAAATTGCTTTTAGTCATAACAGATGTCTTGAATTAAAAAGGGCTGCTGCTGCAAATGACTCAAGGCTCCAAAAATCTACAAGAAGACAAGTTTTAAAAAATGACAGCACCTGACTGCAACTTCAAAGCCAGTCACATGAGAAACGAAAAAAAAATCCTGGGAGTTTTATAGTTCCCAATAAAAAGCACAAGGTTTATATAGGAGTGAACTCAAGACCGCCTGCCCCACAATCGACCATAATTCACTATAAACCTGACTGGTCAGGGAGATGGTCTCAGTGGGCCAAAAGCAGCCTGCCCCGGTGTTTGCAGCTCTGTCTACTATCTCAAATGATTACACCTGTAAACCAACACTTTCACCATCTCAGCACCGACCATGACCTCCAGCAGTCTGGGGCATTTCAGCGTCAGTTACAGGAAGGGGATCATGCCAAATGAAGAGCGAGGTGGTTGCTGCTCATTTTGCATTCAAGACTGGAGACTTGGGAAAAATTGTGCATTGCATAAGAGAGCAGCAGTGAGACAAGCAGCAGCCCTCTGATCATCACCCTCACAAGCTATCTCTGGTTCTTAGTGGATTCCTTGAATTATTCTTGTGAGATTCCTGGGATTATATCTAAAAGCAAAAATATATACTGGATATTCTCTCAGACCAGTTCCAGGTTTCACTAAGACATCTACACTTTAAATGTGAAACATAATAATGCATGAGACGGGGCTTGTGTCTGTTTCCTATGAACCTGCAATGAAGTCCCTGGTTGATAAATCACCTCCAACTGGAGAGGAGGAATTTGGCAGCTTAATGAAAAAGTCATGTTGGTCTAGGATGACTTGGACTGCCTGACTCTGGGGTCTGTAACTGCCCTATCAAGGCCCAAACAGAAGGGGAGCTGTGGAGCATGGGGTGAAGGTTGGGGGTGGTTCTGATTGCCTTGGTTGCAATGATTTCAGTAGCACTTAACTGTGTGGGAATTTACAGCATTTATATAGTGGGTTTTAATGTAGGACTGGCTATAATGCCACAAAGGGGAGAGATACAGAGAGAATAACCATTTAATATGTGAGGTTCAATAAACAAAATAAGTTCACAAATATAAGTTTATTGCTGATAACTATTTAAAACAAACTGCCATTTTCATAAGAGACAGAACTGTACACATTAGTCCATCAACAAGGTTGTAGCCAGATCAAAGAATCTTAAAACATTCCTAGCTACCTTTTAAATATTTAAAGGTTTGGAAAAGTATATTTCTTTTACCATTTGTTACATTATAACCACAGATTCATTTTAATTTTCGAGATTTTATGTGACGAACCTACGCAAGAAATGCACATTGATAAACTGGAAGGGGAATGATTCATGGTTTTAAATTTTTTTTCTAAATAGAAATATGAAACGCATGGAATGCATTTGTATTCAGCTTCCTGAGTCAATATCACCTTTACTGAAATTACAGTTTTAAGTATATTGTGGTTTGTCCCTACAGTCCTTACATATCTAAAGGTTTTCCTCAATCTTCTTTAAAAACAGCACATTTTCTCAGACTGGATGGATAGTTTGTGAGCATCAATTAAATTCTTACTTTAGTCTTTTTTAGCCATCTTGGTTTAGATTGAGTGTTGCATTGGTGTTCTGTGAGATGTTTTAAAGCTTGGGATATTGTTTTCTAACCTAACCCTGCTTTGGATTTCTCCACAAGGTAGGTGTGGTTAACTAATGTTCTTAAACAATCCTCAGAAACTTTCACAGAATCGATGTGTTTATACTTACATACAATTACAATTAGGTGACTTCTGGAGGCAGCATGTTGCACAATATTTTATTAAGCTGTATGGGATCAAAGCAGGCTGAATACAAATGCATGTCACATTTTTATGATTTAAATTAGTATGTTTATGGACGTTCCCAGTTTTAAAATGTCAAAAATGATGCACCCATCTCCTTTTACATCAGAATTATGGACTACTTTGTGTAGTCTCATAAATAAACTCACAGTAAAATACTGACATTGGTACTTGTAATGTTTCAAAATGTGAAAAAGTTGAAGGGGTGTAAATATTTTTTTTTTGCAAAGCACTGTAGATTTTCATAGTGCTAGAAGGTCCAGTTCTCAGCTTTATTTTATTTTCATGGTACAACATTGTTATCAGGGTGTTTTAAACCTCTCTCCCTTATGAAGGACCTCACCTCTCGATGTGGAGGCTGAAGCAGTGCTCTCTGCTTTTTCAGGTAAAGAGGGGACCGGGGCGGTGTAGGCACCACCCCATCCTCTCTCTCACGACTCCATGCTGCTCCTTGCTCTCTGAGTGGGCATACACATGCCTGTATCAGTTACTACACCCACCCAGGGCACGGCATACATCTGCATTTCCATCCACTTAAATGCAAAGTAAAAGTGCACCTTTAACACAGAACAGTGTGGTTGCCGGGAGAGTCCGGCTAATACAAGATTAAGGGGGTATTACTGGAAGGGTGGAAGGGAGAAAGAAAGCCGGTAATTTCAAAGAATGGCTCCCAAAGGAGCCGGTAGTACAGCACGCGCCCGCAACAAACACATGCAAAAGCATAGACAAAACGAGCATCAGAAATGTCCACACACAGAAACGCACAAACACACACACAGTCACATGCCATTATGATCATAGCCTAATTTCCACCATTAAATTTGGCAGTGCTGTTAATACAAAATTAATGCATTAAAACAGATTACTATCTGTGAGCTAAATAGCTATCAATTCCAAGGGAGCTGCCAAATTCCCTGTGAGAGCCAGCGAGTATCTGCTTGGATATTGCTTTGTAATTGTCTCACTGGTTCTCAGCACTAAAAGCTCTCCTCTGACTCTATGTCTATGTGTGTGAATGTGTGCACTTTTTGAGAAGCATACATGGTTCAGAAAGCTACAATTCACACCTGAAACCATGCAAAACACTGTAACTGGGCAGATATATGAAGATTATGTAATTGAAATCAACTAGATAGAAATCAGATTTTGATTTCCTGTTAGAATAAGTCATACAGCACCTTTTGGTATTCAACCACAAGTGAGGTCATAGTGATAGTTATAAACTATGAAATTACTGTTTTTCTAAATGTAGAAAGACATGGTAATGTTTCCTGTTGTGTTGAAAAGCCCACAACAGCAAGAAGCAGAAGAAAATACTCCTTGGCGGTTCACTGTGTGACAAGTGTGGCCATAGGACAGATATAGAACTTAGAGTAGTTGAACCAAAGAAAGTACCTAGAAAGTTAGTCAACCACTCATACCTTGTCTGAAGATCAAAATGTGGACATATCTAAAAATAGAGTGATTTATCAATCTGAACTAAGTTTAGGAATAGCACAAAAACAAAATAAAAAACTTTAAGATAGTACTTTTAAAGAAGCAGTATATTTGCTCATGCTAAGAGATATTGTTGGGCTCTTGATTATTCTAAATTTGTGCACCAGGATTCCCCTGAAACACAAGCCAGTTATTTAGCAAAGCAGTGACTGGAAGCGGTGAGTGCTTGCAGTTTTGAATGGTGATGCTCCGTCTGCCAGCAGCACGAACAACAGCTTAAACCACAGAGGCCCCCACTGAGTGCCAAGTGTGGTGACTGCTTTGAATTAGGCACAGCAAGTTACGACACGCCTAAAAGTAAGATTGTGGCTTAAGGGGACTGTGTATTCGAAGCGCAAAGTGCATACCTACCGCTTCCTGAACCTCATCCCCACCCGTGTCCTTTCGTTCCCTTTGCTCTTTAATCCCAGCCACCCCTCCACAGCATCCTGTCCCTGTGTCTCAAAGCCCATAATGTGTTATTTTACTGCAGAAATGATCCATCACTACTGGTGAATAAAGACAGCCTGTATATTTGTCTCTTGGAGTGGATACAACAATGTAACGGGCCTCTGTTCCTAAAGGAAATCTAGAAAGGTTAAGATGGATAACTGTAGGTGTCCTAGGAGCGAATTACTTAACATTGGCCATAAAAACAACGTTCTTTTTGGAGGCGTGGTCATGGATACACTTAAAGACAATACAGCTATTGGTGTTTCACACCCACCACTCTTACTTACTTTTACATTAAATAAAGCAATAATTATTGAATTCCATTTGAATGAGTAAGATGCTAGAAAGTAAACAATGGGAACATAATTGCAGATGGAAGGCAATCAATGCAGCCAGTCATTTGGGCCAAGTTGATTGTGTAGGCTGCCGCATATGTGCTCCGCATGCCAAAGTGTGTGTGAACGTTTGTGCAGCCATTGCAAATCTAAGGTGAGCCAAAGGGGAACGTGTGCTGTGACAAGGAGCTGAGTAATACACTCTCCAACATGCACGCACAAAACAAGAATTGGGTAATCCCTCCTTCAATAATGACCCAGGGCTCTAAACAATAGCTCTCAATCAGCTGATCAATGTGTCCACATAATTCATGTGCAGCTCACTGTTTTTGAAAGGCTGAGGAGAAGCAGGATAAGTAAGCAGGCGGTTGAGAGATCAATGCCCTGTGTAGTGATAACGAGCCTGGGTCTATGCCCACAGGAGCCCCACACTAGCGCCCAGGGTCTCTCTCATTAGGAACATTTGGATAAGCATGGCTCTACAAACATAAAGCACACTTTTAATCATAGACGGATAAACACATTTTTCTCCCTTTTAATGAGCTGGGTCCAGCTTTTGTGACATACAGAAATGACTCCAAAACAGGCGGGAAGCGATGTTAGTTTTGAAAGTAGAAAGAAGTGAGTGAAACAAATTAAAAGAAAGCTGCTGGCCTCCTCTTTCAGTGACTAATTAACAGCTTAATCTCCTAGAGCTTTTATGAAATATATGCCAGTAGGAGCTTGCCTAAGCTGTAGTACAATAAGATTACCTGCAGATGGAGGGAGCAGGGTGGAGTCATGGGGTACAACTGTTACAAGCATCTCATATGTAGTGACAAGGTACCACCTGGAAACCAGATGAGGCAAATTGTGACGTGCCCAAAAACAAGAATCTTATCAAAACATTAATTAAGTTTTGAACCACAGAGTCAATAACTGCCCATATACAGCCAAAAAAAGACGTTTTATGGAATTATACTGGAGCAGATGTGGATATTAAAATTTTACTCAAAATTAAAACTGCTTCTTTGTTTTAGAGGTAGTCTAACTAAAACTAACACACATTGATTAGGTAAAAATGGCATTCGGTTCAGAAAATTTGGTTTGACTATCATTGGATTGCAAGAAGCATCCATCCAGGAATTGCCTTCTGCCAAAACTGGACAATGAAGGTAATGGGGAACATCTAGACATCTCTCTCCCAGCTATGCTCTCTAGCTCATTCCAGGGGATTCCACGATCTCCATGCCAGAAGGGACTTACAGTCCCTGCAGCAGGTTCTGGGTCTGCCTTTGAGTCTCTTCCTTTTGGGGGCATGCCTGGAAAACCACCAAAGAAAGGAGCCCAAGAGGCATCCTGGTAAGATGCACAAACCACACCAACTGACTAATTTCACTGTGGAGGAGCAGTGGTTCTGATCTGAGCTCCCCCTGAAGATAGTTTCTCATCCAATCTCTAAGACTTTAAATGTAGGAACATAATCTGAGCCACTTGTATCCAATATCTTTTTCTTTTGGTCATGATCCATATCTCGTGACCGGTTGAGGATCAAAACGTAGTTTAAACCGGTTTAAATGAGCTTCACCTTTTATTTTTGCTAAGTTCTTTCTTCTCCACGACAGACCAGAATGACAGATTGCTGCAGATAAGGCCCCGATCCATCTATCCAACTCCATTCTAACTACATTCGTAAACAAGACACCCAGATACCTGTAACCCTCGAATAGAGGCAGAGACTCAAGAAACAAACAATTTGAAAATCAAGTGTCCATTAATAAACTGAAAAACATTTTATTAGTTTTTCTTTAGGAAAGAAAAAACTACTAGAAAAACCTCAAGGGCAAACCCAACCTGGTTTTTCAAAATTCTTTTACAAACAAAGGTGGTATCAAACAGAGGTTCCCATTGTGTAAATATATATAACTCCCAGAGTTCAGTCTAAGAAATTGGGCCAACAGAAGTGTGTCACAGACATTCTAGATGGTTTGCCACATCCTCATGTAAAGATTTATTATTTGCATTGCAAAGCAAATACCTGATGAAGTTAGTCAATTCAGAATTAAAACTAATAAGCAGACAAATTCTTAGTCTGCATCTGCATGTTTGACTTCCTTAAGATCTAGAGGAATATCCCAGGTTTTATAAAGCACAACATCAACCCTGTAAATTCATAGCTATCTGGAGATGTTAACTGATAATGACTGTTTATAAATAAACAGTTACTAAGCTGACCTTTTCATCAATGATGAGTTATTTGTCATTTTGTTGGCATACACTGGATGCAGCACCCTGTTGAGGTGCTTCAAAGGAGAAAGCTTGTTAGATGGAGATGAAGAATGAAAGAAAGTTTGGTAACGGCTAAAGAAAAAGGGAGATGGGGAGTTGTGGGATTGCAGGGTGCTGGATTAAGATTCAAGCAAACACCACTTGTAATAATTAATACAGTCAATGAGAATTAAATTCAGAACAGGAACATTACCCAATCACAATTAGCCCTTGAGAACAAACATCACACTGCAGTGAATGCAGATCCACATGCCATATCGTCCTGTGAGAGTTGCTGGCTGAAATCACGGATTGGAGGGGTGAAACTGAGCATGTCTGACTTGGACATCTAGGGAGTCACTATTATAGATACATTTCTCCTTCTTCAGACCTATTGTGTTCTGTCTCAAATGTTCCCACAGCAGCAGGGGAGACTTAAAAAACCTTCTAAATAGCAGCTGCACCCACATTCTTCCTCCCGAGCCTTTTGTTATTAGCCAATCTGCTCTTCTACCTTTCACACTGACAAAACAGTGGAGAGAAGACACAGAATCCAGTCTCCTCAGGCTTGTATTATCTCGTTCTCACCCCTGGCGTTCTCAGTTTGGTAGTGTAAATATTTCATTAACACATAATTGGTTGCAGCTTCAGGCTATGCAATAAAGCTGTGATAGCTGTAACACTGTATGTTTTCTGACTATCCCATATTCCTTTCTTATGTAAAATTCATAGAAATATGTTTTGGTGAGAGGAGGTTGGGTGTGAGATTTTGTGAGGGGGAAATGTTTGGTTTTTCATGCACTGCCCTCACACAACCTTACTAGAGACACCAGCTAATTAAGAACAGTGATGATGTGCTCAGACAGTGTCAATATTTAACCCAGCCTTACGAAGCTATCTTTATTAGCAGCACTACACTGACAAAAGGAGCAATGTGCCCTTTGAGAGGTCTTCTTCTTAAAATGAAAATTAATGAGTGGGATTGAGTGGAGGTGAATATACAGAGTAGGTGGATATGTGGGCTCATCTGCGTGGTACGAAAAGTACCTTGCTGGAGTGAAATTGCTGTTGAGGGTTCTTCAAGTAGTTCAAACAGCAAACACCCACCCTTTCACCTGTTAACTCTTTTCTACTTTCAACTAAAAAGCTGCAAACTAAATGAGTATATAACGTAATTCTCCAAAGCATTTGGTGACCAGTCTTTTAAACTCCTTGTTTTGATTCTTGAAGTCTTGAAGCCATTACATCCATGAACTAGAAGAATCCAATCCCAGACTGACAAAAACCAAATTTTCCGATTGATAATAGCATTTATAATAGTGCAGTGTTGGGGAGCGTTGACCCTGTGGTGAAAAAATTTTCTCTGCAATGCCTATTGTCTTCATATGAGCATACCCAGCTCTATTGGCAATAAACATTGCTTTGATAACACAGATTTCTTTACAGAGTCACTGCTTGGCCCATTCATTAGCTGAAAAAAATCACTTTACATGTAAAAAAGATACAAAAGTTCTTATTGATCAGGATGATCAATTAGGCATCAATAACCTAAGCCTTCATCTTTCCCAGTGGTGTGTAATTGCTGCTAAGATATAGTTGTCATAACTAAAAATCGAACATAAACCAGTCTAATTAGAAGAACCATATTACTTTGGCCAAGCTGGCAAAAAGCTTTTTAAGCCCCAGAAAATGTTGATAAACAGTTAGCTGAAGCTTCCTAAAATAACGCCCGATGCCATTAGCAAGTGTCATCATGAATGACATTCTACTGGCTTCCAGGACATCAAATATAGAGCATAACAAGCCAAAACAACAGCTTTGGCTCTCTTTTTAATTTTAACATGCTTTGGACAACCAAATAGGATTTTTTTTAAATGTACAATGAGTTTTCAAATATTGTGTAAAGCTCTGGTTCTCAAACTGTAGTATGAGTACCACTCGTTATACAGGTCCTTCTCAAAATATTAGCATATTGTGATAAAGTTCATTATTTTCCATAATGTAATGATGAAAATTTAACATTCATATATTTTAGATTCATTGCACACTAACTGAAATATTTCAGGTATTTTATTGTCTTAATACGGATGATTGTGGCATACAGCTCATGAAAACCCAAAATTCCTATCTCACAAAATTAGCATATTTCATCCGACCAATAAAGAAAAAGTGTTTTTAATACAAAAAACGTCAACCTTCAAATAATCATGTACAGTTATGCACTCAATACTTGGTCGGGAATCCTTTGGCAGAAATGACTGCTTCAATGCGGCGTGGCATGGAGGCAATCAGCCTGCTTCGATAGCGGCATTTAGCTCATCCAGAGTATTGGGTCTTGAGTCTCTCAACGTTCTCTTCACAATATCCCACAGATTCTCTATGGGGTTCAGGTCAGGAGAGTTGGCCGGCCAATTGAGCACACTGATACCATGGTCAGTAAACCATTTACCAGTGGTTTTGGCACTGTGAGCAGGTGCCAGGTCGTGCTGAAAAATTAAATCTTCATCTCCATAAAGCTTTTCAGCAGATGGAAGCATGAAGTGCTCCAAAATCTCCTGATAGCTAGCTGCATTGACCCTGCCCTTGATAAAACACAGTGGACCAACACCAGCAGCTGACACGGCACCCCAGACCATCACTGACTCTGGGTACTTGACACTGGACTTCTGGCATTTTGGCATTTCCTTCTCCCCAGTCGTCCTCCAGACTCTGGCACCTTGATTTCCGAATGACATGCATGCTTTCATCTGAAAAAAGTACTTTGGACCACTGAGCAACAGTCCAGTGCTGCTTCTCTGTAGCCCAGGTCAGGCGCTTCTGCCGCTGTTTCTGGTTCAAAAGTGGCTTGACCTGGGGAATGCGGCACCTGTAGCCCATTTCCTGCACACGCTTGTGCACGGTGGCTCTGGATGTTTCTACTCCAGACTCAGTCCACTGCTTCCGCAGGTCCCCCAAGGTCTGGAATCGGCCCTTCTCCACAATCTTCCTCAGGGTCCGGTCACCTCTTCTCGTTGTGCAGCGCTTTCAGCCACACTTTTTCCTTCCCACAGACTTCCCACTGAGGTACCTTGATACAGCACTCTGGGAACAGCCTATTCATTCAGAAATTTCTTTCTGTGTCTTACCCTCTTGCTTGAGGGTGTCAATAGTGGCCTTCTGGACAGCAGTCAGGTCGGCAGTCTTACCCATGATTGGGGTTTTGAGTGATGAACCAGGCTGGGAGTTTTAAAGGCCTCAGGAATCTTTTGCAGGTGTTTAGAGTTAACTCGTTGATTCAGATGATTAGGTTCATAGCTCGTTTAGAGACCCCTTTAATGATATGCTAATTTTGTGAGATAGGAATTTTGGGTTTTCATGAGCTGTATGCCACAATCATCCGTATTAAGACAATAAAAGACCTGAAATATTTCAGTTAGTGTGCAATGAATCTAAAATATATGAATGTTAAATTTTCATCTGTGCATTATGGAAAATAATGAACTTTATCACAATATGCTAATATTTTGAGAAGGACCTGTATGTGCAAGACAGTCATATTTGATTTTCAGGCTGGGAATGGCCCGAAAACAGCTTACTTTTCCATGTTTCTGTAAATGTTTCAAACATCCAACGTAGAAATCATCTGAATAAAATGAAATTCATAAATACACTATATCCTTATAATCATGCAGTTGCATAAAAAAAAAAATGTTTTTTTCATGACTTAACATCAACCTCAAAAAAGTCCATACCCTGTTGTACTACTATTTTAAAACACTTATAAGGATGGTGGTACTTGTCATAAATCTTTAACAATCAGTGGTGTAATGCAAAGATACATAGCCGACAGAGTAGATAGTTCATAGGCTGGCATCGCTGCTGAGCTTCCCCTCAGCTGCCACACCATATACTCTGCTCAACCGTGCAAAAAATCTAAAGCTATACTTCAAAGACTACCTCTTTTACCTTTCCTGTTTATTGATTAAGTAGGACTCTTGTTCAGTAATTGTGCAGTAAATCAAGCATGGTGAGCACTAATCTCAACTCTGGGAGGAAAGTGTTAAAGGTAAAACCTGCTGAAAAGTGCATAATTACGGTGCTGTGTTTTGTCAGGAGAGAGGATATACTCCTCCCTCTCACATTTCTCGCTCGCTGCTTGCCTGCACAACCAGAGGCAGCCGGGAGAGGGATTGGCAGAGGAGCAACGGGAAGCGTGTACAGTTTCTAGCCACCTCTTGCTCCCTCCCTTACTCTTTCAATCCCTCTCCCTCTCCATGCATTCCCAACCAAAGCGCCGGGGGCGCCATGCTTGTAAAGAAACCACAGCCTTTTGAGTGCCTCTTGTATTTACAAACGGAGGCATGTTGGAATCAAAGGCATTACCACATGACATAAAACATTAAACAGCTGGCAGATTGAGAATTTATATACTGAATAGATAGTGAGTGGGGTAAATAGGAAAAAGTGCCTTAGTTGGATAAGTTTAACTAGCTATACGTGGTGTGAGAGCCAAACTTACCCAAACCAGAGTACAAGAAAAGGAGTCAGCTGCAGAAGCTCCCTTATTTCCCTTGCTTTGCCTCCCTTCTTAACACACAGCTCAGGCTATACTCCAGGTGGAGACAGCTATCACTTTCCCATCAACTTCCTGTTCCTCTTGTCTCTCCGCCCCCCTTTTCTCTCCACTCTCTCACTCCCAGCTGCTTTAACTTTTTTTTTCTGTGCCATTTTTCAAGTAATAAGCTGTGCCTCTTCCCCCATCTTCAGAAATACTAAACCCTGCAGTGAAAAATGTTCCTCTTTCACATCAACCCTCTATCCTCCTCCCTGAGCAGTTTCCTCATGTTGCTGTTCTGCCTAATTTCATCTCAGTTTTTAATTCTCCATCATCAGCAGGGATCTAAAAATAAATGATAAATGGAATAAGATATTTTATAGTCTTACCTCTTATCTTTTCTTACAAGGGTAATAATAAGGTAGTTAATCCTCTAGATCCGACTCAATTTGATTAATCAGCACATACGGACAATCAAATAAATGATTAATATTCCCCGGTCATGTGGTCGGACAGTTACCTCTGAAACCATCAGTAATAATTCAGTAACCCTTCCCAGACCACAGGCTGCACCTAGTCAGCCTCACTCAACATCAGCCCTCTGATGTTCAGCAGGACTTTGAACTCCCCGCACAGAAGCTCAGAAACACCATGGGGGGAAAACTTTCTGCAGTCTAATGCCCTCCTACAATGCCTGCCTACCTGATCAGAATTACCCACTATTGAAGGCACAGAGGACAGAGTTTATCTAACAGCTGGTAAATTTAGATAGATAAAGATCTGGTGAACAAAGCAATAACTGGAAGAACAAATCCAGATCTATTATCTCAATAACCCAGACATAAAGAAAATGTATTCTATGTATTTGGACACACCTTTGTCATTCAATGGCTTTTCCCTATAATTATTATTACTTTCTACATTGCAGATACATAGTGAAGACAACAAAACTATGAAGCAAAAGTAAATAGAATTATGTAACAAACAATAAATTGTGTAAATAACTGAAAACCTGCCTTAAATAATGGCTCTCCGTTGCTACCGCAGCAGAACCACATACTTTCAAGAGCACGTTACATAACAAGTCCTTCAATCTCTATCACATTCACCATCCTAAATAATCACAGGCCCATCATCTCATTGCCATCTTTTGCATCTGTCTCTCTTAATAGTGTTTAATTAGGTGAACAAAGCAGAACAATTTTTGCTGCCTTGTATTTGCCAAACGTATTCACCGACTGGTGAAGCTGCATACTGAGATATGGGCTCTATATGAATATGTGATTTAGGGAAGATTTAGAAAGGTTACCTTTTTTTTTGTCTGTGTTTGCAAATGTAAAGTTATGAAAAGTCTGTTTTCTACCACCAGTTTATATCCAACATATACAGACTGTCATAGCCACACCCTTTGCTGTCCCTAGTTTCCTTACAGGACCACCTCTGATAAGTTGGTTTCTTGAATCAACAAAAGTACCATCAATGTACCATGAATGGATATTTTGAATGCTTTCATTAGTATTTTGATGGTTTATTTTATCTTTAGTGTTGGAAATCACCTTGCCATCACTCCAGACTTCACAAATTTCAGACACAATGGGCACTTCTTGCTAGGCCGCTCCAAAATGTTAATATTACTTCCACTCAGAAGAAACTTGTTGGTAAAGTTTAAAGATGAATTCAAACCTAAACTTTCAATGGGTATGAATAATTTTGGGGCTTAAATGTATAGGAGGGTAAACGAAACTATCAATCAAGACTGAGCCCTTTGAGGGTATTTTTCCACCAACCAGTTCCAGTTCTGAACTTTTTTAGAACCATCACAGAGTTTGCATAGATCAACATGCTGCACAGAACTGAGTTCACAGTCATTACTTTATGCCTGGTCTCTAAATGTCATTGCAAACTCGGGTCTTAAAAACTGTTGGTTTTTTAATATCATCATCATGTTGTGTTTAACTCTCATTTTCAGCACTGCTGCTACTGACACCTCAGATCAGCTGGTCAAGACACCCACCAACACTGCTTGTTGTTTAAAGCAGCATTAATAAATTAAGCTGTTAATATCGAGGCATCTATTTATTGGGGCACTGAAAGAAATTATGTAGCTTGATTTTGATTTTGGTGAACTGTTAAGGAGGCTGTTGGACCTCAAAACACCCATCCAGGGATCAATTCCAGACCTTGGGATTCTGCATGTCTTCTTCCTTCTCCATCACTCCGTTTGCCATCTGGTTAATGTGATTAAGGATACTAGTGGCACAAAGTCTTAAAAAAATAAAAATATAAATAATAATAATAATAATAATATATGTGCAGTCTTCTTTCATTTGGTACAAGGAGATGGTTGAACTGAAGAAGCATTTAATAAATGAGATGTTTACAGTGACTGCATTATGTGACTCTGACTTGGCTCTACACAGTTGTTAAAAACAAAACTGGTACTTTAACAGAACCATAAAAGAAGTAGCTCTAGCACCAGCTCTGTGTTTTTTCAGTTCTTGCCAACACACACTGTAATACATAGCTTTGGCCTTAGCAGGTATGAGCACTGTGTGCAAGTGGCTGAAAAGCCCTGGTTTTCGATATAGGCGTTGGAGTTTACTTTGATCTTGATTCTTGCTTCGCTGTTTATAAATTGGTTACACAAATATTTATGAGCAGAATGAAGAAAATGGCTGGTCTGGTTTGTCTCTCTCTCTCTTTCTCTCTCTCCCTCCCTCACCTCCCTCCCCCTGTGTGGCTGATGATGAGGCCACCGCAGACGCAGAGCGAGCACATAGGCCCCAGGCCCTATCCATCATATCTGCTCCGTCTCTGGATATTGTGTGACCCCCGAGAGGGTGGACCTAACCAAAACCAAGAAGGAGAAAAGATGACCCATTTGCTATGACTAAAAAATAAACATCTAAAGATGGAAACTGTCACTCATTAGTGGTCTCATTTATGGGAAATTGTAAATAATTGTGGAAGGAGCAGGAACATATTGCATAGACCAAAAGCTGTGCATGTAAAAATGTTTGTCAGTGGGCACATATTTGTGCTTGGGACTAATGTTATATTAGTTACTCAGTAACAAGGTTCAATATATTAATACCACTATTTTCAATACAAACAGCCTCTGCCTCTTCTTTAGCTCATCTATCAATTTATGTCAACAACACATACACAATGGAACAGGCTGTGAGTTTCTGGATCCATACTCTTTAATTGCTTCCCCCTGCCCTGACCTCTGATCCAGATCACTCTGATATACAGCGTCTCTATTAAACTGGGAAGTAGGAAAATATTCTTCTAATGACCCTCAGTTCTGGCAATAGCACTGAAAATGGCGAAGAGGGAAAAAAATCAATTTTCTTTCCTTTTTGCCCTTCACTGACTCTATTAGTTCCTTTTTTTATTTAAAGGTTGACTCCAAAAACGTGGACGGAGTTCGAGCAAAACGAAGAACACATTCCTATGCAATGGAGTTTCCGGAGATTAAATTTAGTTATAAAGAGCCAATACAGTATGGCCAGAAAGGAAGCTTTTTTGGGTATTATCTTGACTGTCCTTCAAGCACACATTGTGTTTCCTGATCAGATACATTAAAAATAAGTCAGCCTGCCTTTATCTGAGCTGTGCACAATGTTGATCCTGCAATCTAGGCAGCAGATAACAAGGTTTAAGCAAAAGTAAGATACAAACTCTTACAGCCAGAAACTGCACAGAAAGCATGTCAGTATACATCTGTCCATGCATGTGTTCACTGTACAGTAAAGGCTGATGAATTGCGCGTGTATCCATGGGCAGATGTTGGGTGGAGAAGGGATGGTAGTGGTGGACTGGCTTGTCGATCGATGCGGTGATTGGCAGTTAATGGCTTTTCCTGTTCTGCCTTGGTAACCCTTGCCTGATGGCTGCTGGGTCTGATCAGAAATGGCAGATGGTGTTTGATTTTCGTATATAAACCTCTGACTTTGCGGAGATGCCTTCATTGTGTTTAATGATTTAAAAGTTAAGTTGAATACTGGGAATACTCCAATGTTGGATCTCTCATTTATAAAAAAGCCCTAACCTCCCTTCCAGATGGAAGGGCTAATCTCTTTAAACTATGTGCACTGATTGTGAGTAGTTTAATGCCATAAGCCCCTCTTCTCTTTAGTGATAAATTATCAAAACAGGACTCATAACACATGCTCTGATCCATCTTCTGTTATTCAGTCACAGACATTACCTAGAACCTAAATGTGCAGCTCAGTCACATTCCTAATCTGACAATTTAAAAAGGAAAAAGAAAAAAAAGAAAAATTGCTTGACATAGCAAAAAATAATCCTGAACATCGAAAGATCTATTGCTAATTTATTCTAAAAGTTTGTGGTTGAACAAGTCAGGTTTGATAGCAAAGACTAAAATCAACAAATAATGCTAAAAATGGGGGGAAATTAGATGAAAAGCTGAGTTGTTATATGAGAGATGATGACAGAAGTGTACAAATTTCAGTTCTGATTATTCAATAATTTCATACCCTGATTAATCTTCCATTTTAAGATTCTTAACAATTTTTTAAGATTAAAGCCTAATTATGTTTTAATAAGTGACATTATAATAATGACATTTTGACAACATCTTGCTAAAGGTTAAAAACTCAAAATGATAGTAAAACCCTTTCAGATTCTCAATCGAAAACAAATTCTTTGTAGGTTTGATCATTAGTATGGATGATTAATACTTTGGACAAGTCATTGTCAGTGTGTGTGTGTGTGTGTGTGTGTGTGATAGAAAAATATTCAGATAGAGAGATTTTGGTCCCACTGGAATAGGGAAATTAATACATTTCCACTTCAGAAACATAAACAAATAATACACTATTTTGTTTACAAAACTTAATAAGTTTCTCTCTCCCTCGTGGCTTTCTGAATGCAAATTAAACTCGGATCATTTGAATAAGCATTTGCATTCCAGATCTCACAATTTCATGTCCAAACTTTAACGGCTCCCAGCGTTCTCATTTCTGCTGCAGCTGCACAGGCAGTCCTTATGGCCCAGATTAGTTTAACATGATTCACTTCTAGGAGAGATAAGTTTGGGAAATTCCTAGTTTGTGAGAGAAACCGGCCATCTAAAGTTGAAATCCGAGTTTAATTTATGACGCAAGCATTCATTTTTAGGGAAAACTGATGAGTGAATCTGGTGACATTATTGAAAAAATAATGTTTTATTGGTGGGTCAGAGAGGGATGTTACAGTATTTTCTAGAAGAAAGCCAGGATGTCAACCGATTATAAAGTCCCACTTGAGACGTGCAAGGAGCACAAGATAAAAAAAAAGGACTAAATAAATGACAAATGTTCAGAACTACTTGTACCTACAAAACAAAGGGCTGTGCTACTTTGTCACAGCATTATCCAGAGGTTTGCTACAAAAATGAACCAAGCTGAGGTTAAGGTGAGTATAGATGAGCGATGATTTGTTGGGGAGGGGCTTACAGGCAGGGTACTTAATCTTTCTTTTTTCTTCAAACACCACTGAGTCTATTCTGGGAATTAGAGTGTCATGAAGGAATGTTCGAACCATGAAGTATCGGCGCTCTTGAGAAGCTGGAGAACTTTCTTGTCCCCAACCTTTTAGGATATATTTCACTGTCGCCTTGTGCCATTAACTACCCCTCACCCAAGTTTAGAACTAAATCTTAAGTTCGCTTGAAGTCAAGATGATATTGTTGGTAAAGTTAAAATTTGCAAATATTCCTTTAATTAAAAATAATTTTCTCCTAACATTCTTCTTTGGTGAAACTAAGTAATAGCCTTGGTGCCAACACCTTGACTCTGTCCTTTGTCTCCAACACACACCCTTCACAAGATCATAATGTTGACATGGTCAAGATGATCTGCTGCAGTTCAAACCGAGCATCAGGATGGGGAAGAAACGTGATTTAAGTGACTTTGAATGTGGCATGGTTGTTGGTGCCAGACTTGCCACACTTTGGACCCCTTAGTACCAATTGAGCATTGTGTCAACGGCACAGCCTACCTTAGTATTGTTGCTGACCATGTACATCCCTTTGTGACCACAGTGTACTCATCTTCTGATGGTTACTTCCAGCAGGATAACGTGCCAAGTCATAAAGCACGAATCCTCTCAGACTGATTTCTTGAACATGACAATGAGTTCAGTGTACTCAAATGGCCTCCACAGTCACAGACACCGTCACCTTTGGGATGTGGTGGAACGGGAGATTCGCATCATGGATGTGCAGCCGACAAATCTGCAGCATCTGTGTGATGCTATCATGTCAATATGGACCAGACTCTATGAGGAATGTTTCCAGTACCTTGTGAAGTCTATGCCACGACGGATTAAGGCAGTTCTGAAGGCAAAAGGGTGTCCAAACTGGTATTAGCAAGGTGCACCTAATAAAGTGGCTGGTAAGTGTATATACAGGTCCTTCTCAAAATATTAGCATATTGTGATAAAGTTCATTATTTTCCATAATGTAATGATGAAAATTTAACATTCATATATTTTAGATTCATTGCACACTAACTGAAATATTTAAGGTCTTTTATTGTCTTAATACGGATGATTTTGGCATACAGCTCATGAAAACCCAAAATTCCTATCTCACAAAATTAGCATATCATTAAAAGGGTATCTAAACGAGCTATGAACCTAATCATCTGAATCAATGAGTTAACTCTAAACACCTGCAAAAGATTCCTGAGGCCTTTAAAACTCCCAGCCTGGTTCATCACTCAAAACCCCAATCATGGGTAAGACTGCCGACCTGACTGCTGTCCAGAAGGCCACTATTGACACCCTCAAGCAAGAGGGTAAGACACAGAAAGAAATTTCTGAACAAATAGGCTGTTCCCAGAGTGCTATATCAAGGCACCTCAGTGGGAAGTCTGTGGGAAGGAAAAAGTGTGGCAGAAAACGCTGCACAACGAAAAGAGGTGACGGGACCCTGAGGAAGATTGTGGAGAAGGCCTTGGGGGACCTGCGGAAGCAGTGGACTGAGTCTGGAGTAGAAACATCCAGAGCCACCGTGCACAGGCGTGTGCAGGAAATGGGCAACAGGTGCCGCATTCCCCAGGTCAAGCCACTTTTGAACCAGAAACAGCGGCAGAAGCGCCTGACCTGGGCTACAGAGAAGCAGCACTGGACTGTTGCTCAGTGGTCCAAAGTACTTTTTTTCAGATGAAATCAAAGCAGCACTGGACTGTTGCTCAGTGGTCCAAAGTAATTTTTTCGGATGAAAGCAAATTCTGTATGTCATTCGGAAATCAAGGTGCCAGAGTCTGGAGGAAGACTGGGGAGAAGGAAATGCCAAAATGCCAGAAGTCCAGTGTCAAGTACCCACAGTCAGTGATAGTCTGGGGTGCCGTGCCAGCTGCTGGTGTTGGTCCACTGCGTTTTATCAAGGGCAGGGTCAATGCAGCTAGCTATCAGGAGATTTTGGAGCACTTCATGCTTCCATCTGCTGAAAAGCTTTATGGAGATGAAGATTTCATTTTTCAGCACGACCTGGCACCTGCTCACAGTGCCAACACCACTGGTAAATGGTTTACTGACCATGGTATCAGTGTGCTCAATTGGCCTGAAAACTCTCCTGACTTGAACCCCATAGAGAATCTGTGGGATATTGTGAAGAGAACGTTGAGAGACTCAAGACCCAACACTCTGGATGAGCTAAAGGCCGCTATCGAAGCATCCTGGGCCTCCATAAGACCTCAGCAGTGCCACAGGCTGATTGCCTCCATGCCACGCCGCATTGAAGCAGTCATTTCTGCAAAAGGATTCCCGACCAAGTATTGAGTGCATAACTGTACATGATTATTTGAAGGTTGACGTTTTTTGTATTAAAAACACTTTTCCTTTATTGGTCGGATGAAATATGCAAATTTTGTGAGATAGGAATTTTGGGTTTTCATGAGCTGTATGCCACAATCACCCATATTAAGACAATAAAAGACCTGAAATATTTCAGTTAGTGTGCAACGAATCTAAAATATATGAATGTTAAATTTTCATCATGACATTATGGAAAATAATAAACTTTGTCCCCGTGCATGCGTTGGTTCTCACCGGGTACTCCGGCTTCCTCCCACAGTCCAAACACATGCCAGTTAGGTTAATTGGTCACTCTAAATTGCCCTTAGGTGTATGAATGAGTGTGTGTATGGTTGTATGTGTGTTGCCCTGCGATGGACTGGCGACCTGTCCAGGGTGTACGCTGCCTCTTGCCCATAGACTGCTGGAGATAGGCACCAGCTCCCCTGTGACCCACTATGGAATAAGTGGTAGAAAATGACTGACTGGCTATATATATATATATATATATATATAAAGCGAGACAGATGGAGAGAGAGATTTCTTCTATCCAGCTCTTTTATTTTCATATTCTATTTTATCCATACAGGAATAAAAGGAATAATGAGAAAACAAGGTGAGAAACAATCTCTTCCAGACTGCCTAATAAAAACCGCGTGACACCCTGGCCTGCACCGCTTAATTACAAAAGGATGAAATCTGTTCTTCTCCATCTGGAAGAAACATTGTCTGCATATCACTGAGAGATTTCCAATTCCCAGCACTGGACTGCAGCACACAGCAATTAGGCAAAACATGGATGGACAGCCAGAGCAAGGTAATTCAGGAAGAGATGGCTATTCAGTATTTAAATGAGAGCAAAAGTCAGAGGCTACAAGATTTTAAATAAAAACTCTTGACTCTGACACCTTTTTTCAGGGGTCAGTCTTTGGTCGTGTTGACTTGGAGGCAAAAACTACATTCTTTAGTATTTTACATCATCATCTGCTCACACAAGCTGCAGCACTCATTGGTGAAAAATGCAGATTTTAAGTCCATTAGCTACAGAAACTTTGTGACTGGAAGTTGAGCGAGAAAAGTTAAAGGGAGTCACACAAGCAGGGGAATATATCTATCCATATGTAAGATTTATCCCTCCCATGACTCTACCCAAAATGCCAAAACCAGAGAGAATGGGTCCCAATGTACTCATTCCTGCAGCCAGGACTTCCTCTTCTCTTCATATGTCGCTTTAACCGAACCTTCCTTTATGTCCAGCTCCACTGAACACAGTCCTCAGAACTGAGTAGTTTTGTGGCCCTGACCATTCTGAGGCCATTAATCTGGTGGCTAAGCCACTGATATATTGATGGCATGGAGCCGACAAGCTTGTCTGCCTCACTTTCTCCATCCCTGCAGCTTAGGAGTTAACTAGATTCAGAGGAACTTCCACCTGGCCTCATCAAGGGAGCATTTACCTGCCAATTGCTCGTCTTAGTATCTAAAGAGCAGTAGGCAGGTTCTGTCAGATGACAGGAGCTTCAGTCGTCCTGTGACAACTAAACAATAAGATCCTTTACATGTTTCTGAGTTTAAATTAACGTGCATCAGACAGGCTCTCTACACATTTTTGCTTTTCAGAGTCAATTTGCAGAATAAATATATTTGTACAGTTGTCTGTTCTTATTAAATTTCTGATCCAAATACTAAATGAGGCAGAAATAGTCTTAACTTCAAAATGATTAGTTCTCAGACTTGTACTCAGTTTTTCACTATGAGCTCTATTTTTATAATGCTTGTGAGTTGAACTTACCAAGTCAGCTTTTATTATTTGAAGTTATCTTAAAATAATAGATAATGTATTCCAAAAATGGAAAAGAAAAGGCTTTGTCTGGCATCTAAACAACACTGAATATAGGAACCACAATTTTAATCTAAGAAAACCTTAATTTTCTAGATCTCCCTTGGGAAAGAGATTTTCTATCTCAGTGGGATATTACTGGGTTAAATTAAGGTCAAACACAACAAATATAAAAAAAGTTTAAAAACCCGTGAAAACATTTTTGCGTGCTTTGCTTTCTTTTTTTCTACATGTATACAGTCTGAAAACAGACAGTTTAGGACTGTGTAGAAACACAGTGTGGGAATGAGGACCTATTAATAACAACAACAGAGAAAAAATGTTAATTAACAGTTTATTTTATCTTGAACTTATTCTTTAAATTATAACTTATTTTACTGCAGTTTGTAAACAAATCTGTAATCGCAACTAAAACTGAAGAGGCTGCTAAATGCATGGAAACCCACTTGTTGAAGAGAACATGGACACCATCTTCCAGGGACCTCATCTGCGGGGATTTTGTGGAAGTTTTAACAACAGGAGACCATGACTGATACGCCATGTCGGTAACATCATCCTTACAGGACAGAATCAGGTAAAGCTATTGTACAAGATTTGATATAGAGAGCATCCAGTAGGGGCAGGAAGAAGTTTCTCCAAGATGCAATTTTCCCCTCAATAAAGCTCACAACTCCTAAAGGGAAGAACTTAATTTTGTGTACTGTCATAAGAACACTACTGCATAGACAGCGTTGTGCATCATCTTGTTGGATAAAAGACCTGTTGATTTAATACAAAAAATCTTTAGGATAAAAATGTTTAACTGTTCCCTTCAACATGCAGACTAATGTTTTTTTGTTTTTTTTCCCGTGTCCTGTCTTAGCATTTCAGGCATACCATACAGAGAAGCTGGCTGCCTACATGTTCCAGGGCAGTTTTGCTAAAATAATATTTAAAGACAAAATCCTAATTGCGGAATGAGCAAGATAAGGAGGGCACATTACCATTCCCAACTGGTGAGTTAGCCCTTTGGAGGTCAAGAGGTAGGAATACCCACAAAAGCCCTGCGTAGCCCCTGTAGCCTACAGCCGGCCAACACATGCCCATAGGCCACCCAACAAGAGCCCACAACTCTGGATGAGGCGCGAGCACCCACAGAACCACCCCACCAAGGATAGGCCGCGCCTGGCGGTCCCCCGATGGCACTATTAGAGACGCCCATGCCATCTCCACAACTTCAGTTCACTAAGCAGACCAATGTTTCTAAGAACCAAAAGCAGCACTGCATGGAGTCATCATTTTCTAAACGTACAAAATCCCTGTTTGATGCTCTGAAAGAAGAGACAAACATATTCTGCTGCATATGGGATTGCCGTCACAGCAGTCAGTCTGCTGTGAGGAGCTAAACGCTGCTGTAATCAGGTGCATCCGTACTGCTCAGATCAGAGGATGGTGACAATGATCAGAAGTTTTTAATCCTAGACACATCAGACTACTCATCTGTCTTTTTTCAATGTGACATGTTTTCCATGGCAAAATATTTTTTGTTACACCTCTGCATGCTGACACTTTGATTTGCTGTAACAGCTGTGACGATATGGAACAAAGACATATTTACTGAGGGAAATAATTAGTTTTCTAGCATGGACGAATTAGGGGAACATACTTTGTTTCTATAATGTTTCTTTTTTTTATTCTTAAACACCAATCACCCCTTGCTGCTGATCAAACTCAAATAGCAGGATCACCTGGAGCACAGTGCCTTGGCACCCTTCCCAATAGGAAAAAAGAAAACAAATCATTAAGAAATGTCAACTATTATGGCTGTAGATAATAACTGCTAAAATTATGGTAGCTTCATGGTCAAAAGCATAATTTTTCTGTATAAACATATTTCTGTGCATCTTATTTGTTTGTATTCACCATTGATGTGTTAGTCTCAGGAATATCCTACAATGGGCCTTTGTGTGTACAATTAACGCAACCAGCAACAACAGCTGTGTTACGGGTCAAACCCTGACCCCTTCCTTGGCCTTCCTGAGGGGTGGGAGCTTAAAAGGTTGTAAAAAGATCCAGCACCTCACCAAACACAAAGCCCTACCAGCCCTCCTTTACTTTTTACTCTTGCCAAAACACCCTAAATTTTAAGGTATATGCCAGTCCCTCCTTGTTACAGACTAACACTGGTTTAGGTAGGATACTGGAGTTCAAATCCCTGCAGGCAACTACTAACACCCAGCACATGGTATCCCTGGTTATGGGCCATAAAGGTAAATATTGTTTTTTTGCGGGCATATCATGTTCACAAATCTGTATTTAATATGAGCTATTACAACAATACATTTCATGATTCCTGTGACATTTTAGATTGTTTATGAGCATGTGCCTGTCTGTCTCGTTGTGTGCATTCACACGCTTGTGCATGTGAAAGGAGAGAATGGTCTGTCTCCCAGGATGTGCAGCTCACGCTTTATTAGAGCAGTAGTACCAGTAAATCAGAGCTCAGCTCTTCCTGGAACTGCTACAACCTTTCCCACTGAGCACTATTACTGAACAATCATAGGCTAGCCATGATAATTAGCAAAGTATCTATCCGTCGAACCCTCCTGTAAACCACCCCCCCCCCCCCCCCCCCCCCCCCCCCCCACCCCCGTTTCTACTCTTTCTTCTTTCTGTCTCTTTTTGAACCCATCATCTTACTAGAAATCTGAGTGATTAAGACAAGGTTCTCATGGGAGATCACTTTGAGGACATTTCACATTATCTGTCACAATTTTTCCTTCGATATTTGACAGAGTAAAATCTACTTCAGGTCTACAGGTGCATCTCAGTAAATATCACTGAAAGCTGATTTATTTCATTAAGTCAATCCAAAAAGTTAAACTGTTTTATGATATGGATTATACAACAAGACTAAAATATTTCAGGCATGCACATTATTTATGTTCATTTTGATGATTATGTCCTCAAGAACAACCCAACATTCTATTTCTCAGAATAATATTATTACACAAGACAAATAAAAACTGTTACCAACACAGAAATTTGGCCAACTAAATTTCTAAATTTCGGTGGTCTTTTGAAAGAATTACTGTGTCAGCACAGAGTGGCATGAAGCAAGGAAACCAGGTGTTGCTTAAAAAGTGGTCCTCAGCTTGTTTATACTTTTGCCTCTGGTATCTTTCATCGTCTTCTTGACTATAGTTTATATATTTTCAAGGGGATTTAAGTCAGGCCAGTTTTCTGGCAAATCAAGCATGGTGATACTTCACCTTATTTTATACAGGTAAGTTTACTGAGTGACACATCTTAGATTAAAAGCAGCTACCTTTGGCAGTGTCCTGCTGGATAAATGAAATTAGCATCTCCAAAAAACGTGTCAACAAAGGGAAGAATGAAGTGCTCTAAAATACCTTGATAAATGGCTGCACTGACTTTGTACATGGGGTCACTGTGGACCAACACCAGCAGAAAATATGGCTCTCCAAACCCTACTGACTGTGGAAAATTCACAATGGACCTCAAGCAAATTGGATTTTCTGCCTCTCCCCTCTTTTTCAAAATTTTATTTGCCAGGTGAGATTGAAATTAGACTTTCATTTAAAACTTTGGACAACTGAGCAATAATCAGGTAATTTTACTCCCAAGCCTAGGTATGATAGGTTTAACATATCTGGTTCGGCAATAGGCTTTGTATTACAATCCTTTCAAGGCTGTCGTTATCCTTGTTTCTTTTGCACCTTTGTCTGAAACCTTTTTTCCTTCCACTCAACTGTTAATATACTTGGATTATATTCTCTGTTCTCATTGCACCACCACAGAGAAAACTGTAAATAGAAAAGTGTTTGAGGAAAGCTAAAAACGTCAGCCTACCAGACAGGTCATAACAGCTAAAATAATATTGATGTGTCAGATTTAAATTTTGAATTATGATGAGCTAATCTCATCAACTGAGCCCTTGTTTGAGTGAATTAAGCTTGGAATACAACAATAAACTCAGTGTTTTGTTTTTTTTTTCAAACTTCATATAACAGTAATTGAAAGGAGTTTGGAGTCAATCCCATCACTCATGATCATTAAAATGCAAAGTAATCAACGATCTCATTCCACAGTCTGCTGAGAAGGATAATCAAGGAAACACTTAATGCATGTAAAAACTAATCCCTTCATTTACGTCAAATCCTTCATTCCTCGATTATCAGTTATCGGGATGATTTGCTCTCTGCAGAAGATTGACAAATTATTTTTGGTTTTACTTGCTTCATTTTAATCAAAATAGGAGATAAAGTAATTGCAGGTAACTCCTAAATTGTTAGCTCTGTTGATGGACAGAATATTGGATGAAAAGTGATGCCTTTTGAGGGGATAAACAATGGATTTGAACGAGCGTATATGGCAAACAAGGAAGAAGAAAATATTTTACAGTTAGGTGTGCTCAATAGAGCAGGACCAGGCTATAGAAAGGGATGTCAGGACTTTCTCAGTTTAAGATTCCACGTTTGATAGTGAAGGCACTTTCTCCCAATCTTTCCGTAACCAACTGGCATCTGGAGTGGATTTTGTGCTAGCAGACACCAAGGAACATGATTACATTCGGCTAACTGTGCTCTAAACTGATTATGCATGTGCCAAGCTAATGGACTACATTTGCAAGAGGAAAAATAACATCCAATCAATCTCAATTACTGCCGATTGCACTGGCCCCCGAGACAGGGAAGGTAGCCAGCAAACCCCACATCCCCCCATGTGTCTCCCCTTTCCCCCAACCCTCCAATGCAAGCGGAGGCCTAAAGCTAGGCCTGGTTAGGCCCTGCCCTCTGCATCTAGTCAGAGCACCCATGTTCTGGAGATAGATTAGACAGTCGCTTCCACACAATATCATAAAAAATGATTGCTTCACAGGTAAAATATTATGTACATTTCCAGCTGCAATGCAGATTTAATCAGGATCAATGTCACAGTTAACCTACATGTATATGTATTTTTAGAGTTGTGCAAACCTATGATGATAAGCTGAGGTTATCTGCACAGCAAAAATAAAATGGGTTTGAATTCAGGAGTGACAATCTTAGACTGATTACCATCATGCTCTCATCAGAACCACTAAATCCCCCATGATTCTTTGTAAAATAAGTAGGTGAAAGAACGCTTCAGATCACACAATCCAGTGGGCAGAGCACATTTCTCATAAAGGGTGTATTTCAATTGAGCCACAGTTTAGAAAGCAGACAGCATCAGCCCCAACTGTGCGGTGGTCCAGTGGTCAGGATAAGTTGCTGGATCATTCTGAGGCCTCCTAAAACATTCAAATACATGGGGGGTGGGGGGGGGGGGTATTTTTAGAAAGCCTAATATGGCCCACATACCACAGACTCTGAAATTATCCCATCTAACTTAGCTCTCAGTTTAAACCTTCCTTTTTAATTCCAGTAATTACAGGCTCCAATTTATATGGAGCTGCACACACAAAGGCCCTGTTTAATGCAAACCAGTCTGATTTGGATGAAGTGTCCCGAACATGTCCCACATCTTACAGCCTGTTTATGCTGAGTTGATGATTTATTTTGTCCCAGTTTGGACTTTCTCTTTTTTTCTTATCCATGCATATACCAAGAGGCATTTGCAGCCATTTGTAGGCAAGGCAGATTTTTGCCTGTCAGTATCTCAACCATGACTGTAAATCTAAAGAAGTCAGAAAACGGTGCAACTGAGAAACCAATGTGACAACCATGTATTTGTCACATTGGTAAGTCATAAACTACTGTAATGACTCTTTTTTTTGACTTGTGCTCATCTTTGTTTCTAAGTTGTGTAGGGGATGAGGCAGAGCTTACAAGGACTAAAATTTTTTCTGGTTTATGGAGCAGGTGATGTCTGGACAAACACACACAGTCTTAGTTGGAAAACCAGTTGGTTTTAAGAAATATGGAGCCATCTTAAGAAGCTTAAGTCATAAAAAATGCCTGGATGTGTTGTACATATTTAATCCTCCAAAGCTTGAACTCTAGCGTGACATATATATTTTCTCTCCTTAAAAGCTTGCATGAAGAAATGCGTGAAAAAAGAAAACCCTATCAGTTTTGATTTTTAGAGTCATGCAAAAAATACAGCACAACGACAGTAAGCTGTACTATATTCTACAAGAACAATATTTGTCTCTGCAAAAGTGTGAAGATGAGAGATAACATGCCCGAGTCTGTTTACTTGTATTAAAGATCACAAACTCGTTGTAATTTTGGTCCTGAAGTTCAAAATAGCACATAATCCCAATTTTCCAGAAATACAAAAAAGAAATAAATCTTTTAACAAACCTTGTTTTTGCTACCAATAAATGACAAACCAAAACCCTCCCTGGTCCACTGTAACAGATGCAGTCGAAGCACTCCATTTCACCTGCCTTTTAAACAAAACCAAAAATTGATTACCCTATTTTTAATTTTGTTTCAGTACAAAAACACTTTAGGGAAGAAAACATGTGTGTCATTCCCGTGCGTCCGAGAGATCATTTGTCATACCACTGGGTTTTCAAATAGATGGGATTTTTAAGAGGTTTAAAATGATTTCAGCTCAGTTTGTTTGTGTAATTAAAACCCCATGCTTGAGGCCGCAAGCATGCCTTGCTTGCCCTCATCTTCCACCACCACATGCGCACAGGAATGCAGTAATTTAAATAAATTCCTGTCCACTATTAGAAACTCAAATGGGTAATGGCGATAAGGAACCTCCCAAAAACAGTAGAAAGATGGTGATTTTCCTGTATGTCGCTTGCATTTACACCACATATGTGTTGCCAGTGTTTGTGTCTTGTGCGTATGTGCAACCATGCCAGTTTGGGTTAAGCACAGACTGGCCAAAGCCGCAGACACACAGGATAGGTACCTAAGTGGAATCAGGCCTGTTAGATTTATGGCCATTTGTTCGGAGAGTGTTCATCCACTGGCTATTATGGAATGATTAGAGGAGAAGGTGAAGCTCCAAGTCCAGCAAAAATCAATACGGCTGTCGAGAACAATTCAGCCCTTCCCGCTCAAAGCAGTATTAGCACCAAACCTCTGTCTCCTAACACTTCTTCATTCGTCTACCAAGTGATTTAGTCCTAAGCTTCCAAGCCAGCTTGTCCTGCTATGTTCGTCTCAGGGCAGTAGCGTGCCCAGTTTCAGTATGACAGCTACACAACAAAGTTGTTATTCATGCCTCTAGAGAACAGCTGGCAGTGATGTTGGCAACACAAGAACATTTATTAAGTCTTGCCCAGGCAGATGGAGTTAGTATGGATATTATTTGCATAAGCATTTTACCCTTGGTGCAAAACTCTATAATGTTGTAGAATTTTTCAAAGAAGACAATTAACAACCCTATGTGTGACAGAATCATCATATTTCTCCCAGTCATGTTTAAACTTAAACCAATGTTTTGCAGGACACTAGATTAACAATATGGCAAAATTATTAATTTAGCTGAAAAGTATTCATTCAGCTGATAAACTTAAAAGCAGAGTCAAGGCTGAGTGGTGGGGGTGATAAAAACAACTAAAGGACCACTAACCTTGTACAGTTTGAGGCTTGCCTCATGCCGGGAATTGACAGTGTGCATCCTCAGCTTCTCCAGGCTGTTGGTGTAGTAGTCACAGGCATTACACTTCAGGTGCACTGGATTGCCTATGGCCACACACTTCAGGCGCCATTCATTGCCTTTGCCCCCTTCCTTGATGTGGGCCACGAGCTGGTATTTTTGCACGTGCTTGTCTGTTTTGCAGTGCAGCTGGAAGTTGGCCTTGAGCTGAGTGGTGTAGTGGCACAACTTGCATTGATGAGAGTCTCCCACCACAGCACGCCACTCCTCCTCTGGCAGGCTCCGTTCAGCTCCCATATGCATGCCAAGCACATCCAAGTTGTCAGTGGTGAAACGATTGCACACAGCACACTGAAAGAGCTTGAGGGAGGGATCTGTGGTCTGTGATAGACTTTCTCCAAGGGTCATCAGTTCCTCAGACACCAGCTGCCCACCACCAAGACGCACATCCATTGGGATTTCCCCACCTACAAGAAAAAACAAAAAGAAGCAAGGAAGATGTAGACAGCTTATTAAATTGATTGCTAGTATACATTTAATAATAGATTAGATACTGTTTAAACCAGATGTTTACAAAAACTGTATAAAAAAGCAAATAACCCTTTTTTTATCACTATATGAGATTATGCTATATGATTTGAATTAAATATTTTGTGTATCCTTCCAAAAGCTTCCCACAATTGTTTACTTGAATATTGGCCCATTCCTCATGACAGTACTGGTAAGGTTTGTCAGCCACCTTGCTTACACACACCATTTTACCTCTGCCCTCAAATGTTCTGTAGAATTGAAATCATGACGTTATAATGGCGCTTCAAAACATTAACTTTGCTGTCCCTTGCCACTTTTGTAACTAGTTTGGCGGTATGATTCTGGTCATTGTTCATTTGGAAGACCCATTTCTGCCCAGGTTTTCACTTCCGGGTTCATGTCCAAAGATGTTGCTCCATTGTACCTATATAACTTTCCTCATGATGTCATGTATTTTGTCAAGTGCGCTAGTCCCTCCTGCTTCCCCAAAACAATCATGCTGCCACCCATGAGCTTCACAGTAGCGATGGTACTCAAAGGCTTGCAAGGCTGCTCCTTTTTTTCCAAAAGTAAAACGATTCTATTTCCTATTCTATTTTTCTATTTAGGTGTTAGTCCCTAAGTTCATTTACAAACTAATTTGTCATTTTATGTTATTTTTTGAATGATGATTTCTTCTTTGCTCAGGGGCCGTTCAACAAATGTCAGTACAGGACTAGTTTCAACATAGATAACGACACTCACTTACCAAATTCAGTCAGCATCTCCACATGGTCTCTTGTTCTTGTTTTGGAGTTAATAATAGCACCAAAGGACAATAGTCTCTGAGACACACAACATGCCTCCTTCCCCGATGGTCTGATGGCTGGATATTTCCCCACTGCTTATGCTTGCATGTAATTGTTTGAACAGAAGAACGTCCCACTTTCAAGCATCTGGGATGAAGCTGAGTTGTTGAGGTCTAAAGTTCTCTTCCTTATATATATTTGCTAATTTATTTTAATTTTCTAGTGATGTGACACAAAGAAGCAGATGTCCTAAAATAATCCATCAGAGGTTTACAAAAGCACGACCTCATCACCTGGGCTTTCCCGAATAGTTTAAAGGCATAGTTATTTTATTGTTTGTGAACTTCTGACATTGAGCATAGTAATAAAACATCCTCTAAAAAAACAATGTCATTATTCTGGTATATAGCCAATCCAAATAATTTGGTAATAACAACTGACCTAAAAAAGAAAACCTGTGTATTTTTACACCCTGAATGTAAACACCTAGTGTTGACTGTTTAATTAAATGTTACAATTATCATTTATCTTAACAGATTAAATCTCTTTAGACTACATGCATATATGCCCTGCCACGAAATAATATACTCAGTTAGTGAAGACTAATTTTAAAAAGGAATATCAAAAATGAGGTAAGAGGTTTCCCTTTTGCCTTCACTTTCTGTTGTTTAATCTTTCACTGCCCAGACTGAGCATGCAGGCCTGTCCTGGCCAGGCTTTACACTAAATTAATACCAGCAGGTCCTTTTCATGTATTGCTGCGGGAGGCAGGCTGTTCTTGGACTTTTTTTCTTTACCTGGGCTTTTATAGCAACGAGAGAGAAACCTCAGAGAAGTCTGAAACCTCTAGCATTGCTGCTTATGCTCACTAACAGATACACCGACATGCAGACACACTATGCTAGTACTGTTCTGCATCTCATGCCTCCCATTCCTCTGTGACTTCATGCCTCATACCTATATGGATTCATTAATTTACTATAGATAAGGATCCTGCATCACAGGGAATTTAGTTGTAGGTCATTAGTTCAAGGCACTGATGTAAAGCTTTGCATCTGTTTTCACACATTACATTAATATTAAACAACACAGCTGGAAGAAATACACAGTATGTCAGCCAACCAGCATTTATGTTATAACGGGTTTTTACAATCCATAAATTACCTTTTATATTTAAAAACTAGTACATTTAGGTAAAGATCTGGCTGCACTGTATCACTACTTAACTGTGTTGGCTAAATTACAAACTGCCACAAGTCACCACTCTCCCAGGCCTTTCTTCAATTGTGAAGATCATCTTCTTATATCATCATTTCAGTACAGCAAGTAAATCTTGGGACTAAAAATCACCATTACTTTTAGTCTGAAGCTCAACACTAAAACTACTTAGCAGTACAAAAAGAAAGCCAAAGATACTGAAGGTCATCCATTTTGGTCTGAGATAACATTAGACAATATGTTCTCTAATAGGATTTACACAGCCCAGTAGAATGTACTGTTCAAATAATATTAAAATAGGGTAGTTTTCTTCATACATTTATTGGGGAATGTGGTCTAGGATTACAAAAAATAGCTCTTCTGATCTGTTATTTAAAGTAATTTGATCTGCTTGCCCCCCTTCCTCGCTTCTCTATACTATGCCCTGATAGATGCATGCTTACGGTAAGAGACTAACTACTCGGAAATACTTCACACAACCCCACCTCAAATAACCTAAAGATCTATCTAAAAGATGATGGGGAGAAAGAACCAAATTAATGAAACTCTTGTATCATATTGTGTGGAAGAAGGGGTAATGGTCAGTAACCCTGCGGGACCCAGTGGTAGCAGAACACAGACGCTGCAAGAACAGAAAGTAATGGTTTGAAATCCACTGGGAGCAGGCAAAAGTTGGATTAAAAAATGTCCTTTGCTGGGCTCTAGTATGAGATGCTAACTCACCAAGACTGTGAGAAGTGGAATAATCTATTATTCTTGGGGTTTCTTCATCACACAATACACATTTTGCAACAGATCAGCATATTATTATATTATAAAATGGCTGTGTGAACCAAAACGTTTTATGGATAAGGGTAGAAACACAATTTAAGGCTTAAGCAAACTAAATTTACAGTTGTCAGTTCATCATATCAAGCTGAAGAAAACGGGAATATATGGTCCTTTTTACTCCTAATTTTGCCTGTGCTCAATTTCAAATGTTTTCCTGCCATGTTTTTATGTAAAATAAAAGATATGTCTACAATAGATTTAAAATCAGAATTAGAAACATAAAATCCGTTTCAATGTCCTTTAACTGGTGGGTAACTAAGATGATTTTTCAAATAAAAAAAACACAAGAAATTACTCACCAAGTGCAGGGGCCAAGGTAGCCATGCTGGGATCCAGGTGAAAACTTCCCATCAAAAACTGAGCCTCAGGTCCAGCTGGATCAATCTTAAGGCCTGGTGGAAGGCTCATGTTCTGGGTCAGGTAATATTGGTAAAGCTCAGCCTCAGATGGTGAAGGCATGGCTCCTAAGCCAAGTCGGCCATGCTGCATCTGAGTCACATTTTGTTGGAGGAGCATCATGTTGTGCATGTGCTTCTCACTGGTCATGTGGATGCGTAGATTCCGTGCAACGTTGGTCTCATAGTCACACACTTCACACCGCCAAGTAGGTTTGCTCTTCGGCTTAGTTGGCGAGGGGGCTCCACATGGTACAGACATATGAGTGGAGGACTGCGTTGGATGATGGTGAGGAGTGTGATGACTGCTGGCCTGGGTCACTGAGGGCACAGCCACCACTCCACCTGGGTTATGTCCAAAGCCCTGGTCCTGTCCAGAGCCAATAGAGCCTCCATTTTGTAGTGTCTGCATGTTGTTCAGGTGCTTATCCGATTGCATGTGGATGCTTAGGTTGCCCTTTGTGGTAGTGGAGTAATTACACACCTGCAGAACAAAGCATTTTTTCTCTTTAAGTGTAATAATGACATAGTAACATAATTCTTAGATACAATTATATTAAATGAAAACTAAATTTATATGCAACTCTTAAAATGGAGCATAGGCATCTTTACTGGCTACATACCTCACACCGGAAGGGCTTGTATCCACAGGTGTAGCTTTCTCCACGAGCCAGACGAGGATGACTCTGACCGCTGCTGCAATACACACAGGAGCCTCCAGAGTCTGGGTGTTTCTCTTTCATGTGGGCCTCCAATGTCTGCTGGTACTTATAATGCCAATTGCATTTGGGACACTTTAGTGTCTTGCATGAATTGCGTGAATGCATCATGGTCATATGACCCCCCAAGGAGCGCGAGGAACCCAGAATGGTGTCACATTTAGGGCACTCTACTCCACTTCCTCCACTCCCACCTGGGCCATGGTTTTGTGAACACTCACCCATCCCTGTTATGTCACAAGAGCTCCCTGGGAGGGGGTGGGAGTGACCATGAGATGCAGAGTGGAGGTGATGATGATGGTGGTGTATGTGGTGATGATGCAGAAGGGCTCCATTTTCCTCCTCTCCTTCTGCTGAGCAATCATTTGGTTCTGGAGCTGTGGCACTATCTCGATTGGCACTTTCATCAGCAGCAGCATTGGTGGACAGAGGCGAGGAAGAAGTGCCAGCAGTGTCATCCTCGCTCATTCTGACCGCAGCTGCCGCTATTGCCACAGGAACAGTTGCTCCCTGGCAGTTAAAGCTCAGAGGGAGCTCTGATGTTCTCCCCCCACCATCTGCAGCTGAACCCTCTTCCTTGACAGAGGAGGAAATGGAAGCAAGGGCTTTGCTGTTGAGTGTGGAACTGACTGCAGAGGTGCAGGCAGAAGGCTGGAGAGTGCTACTAGGCATTAATAAAGGAGATTTGGAAATGCTTTGGTTTGAGACAGCTGGTTCCCCCACCTCACTCCCACCGCTGCTACTGTTACCACCACAGGCCACTGCAGTACTTTCTGCCTCCACCTCATCTTCCTCTTCCCCTAATAATAGTTCATCATCTTCTTCTGAGCCCCCGAACTGGTTGGATAGCTGCACATTGCTTTCATGTCCCTCAGTTCTCCCATCTTCTCCCTTGCATGCCAACTCTTTCCCCACAGGCTCCTCTATTCTCCCTCCCTGTTTGGGCAGGGCACTGGAGTCTTTGGCAGAGCCTGGAGAAGAGGTAAGAGCGGATGCTTTGGAAATACTTAGTCCACCTAAAGAAAGAACTGGACAAAGTTGAGTTTGTTGCTGCTGTTGTTGCTGAAGGCCAGAGTCATAGTCTTTGTTCAGGAGGGTCTCACTGCCCCCACTGCTATTTCCAGGATCTAGATGGACACCACTAAATGTGCCATAGAAGCTCTGTCCAGAGTTCATAGGGAGCAGCGTAGGTGGCAGAGGAGTGCTCTTATTTTTTGGTTCCAGGAAACTAATGAGGGGTTCCTTGTCCTTCCCAATGCCCTGGATGATGGCAGAGGCATGCTTGTCCCCTAACAACTGCCGTTCATCATCACACAGTGTCATGCGGTGATCATGGACAGCATGAGTGGCAAAGGAACGAGCATAGCCAAAAGACAGCTTGCAGAGAAAACACATGAGAATGGGTTTACCCTTGCCATAAAGGGCTAGCCCATCAAATTTGGAAAAATCCACGTTGTTGGGAACATCTTTGGATACACAGGACTTCTTGGCAGACCCATCGCTGTTCAGGTAATCCTTGTTGCTTTTGTGCCGCACATCAAAGACACGAAAACTGTGCAGGACAGGGCTTAGGCCTGTCATTGTTGAGGTATTGGGAAAACCTTGGTCTGAATTACCAAACCACTTCCCAAAAGACGATGCTATGTGGAAAGTGTTGATGATCTGTGGGTAGACTGAGGACGAAGCCCCAGCAGGTTCTCCCAGTTTCCCCCCACTTGTGACAGAGTTTGTAGGAAGCAGGCCAGGTACCATACCTCCACTACTTTGGATCAATTGACTGAGGCTCTCCACAATGTAGGCTGAGCCATCTGGCTGATAGACTATCTCTCCAGCCAGGTTTTCCACATCACTATTCTCCTCTTCCTCTTCCTCTTCTCCTTCTTCACTCCCACTCTCAGGTGGTCCCTGCTGTTGTGTGGGCTGATGTCGCAAAAGAGTGGGCATCCCTCCACCCCCTGAAGTTATTGGCACCCCAGAGAAGGGCTGAAGACTTGGGAAACAGCTATCTATCTCCATTTCATCAAGGTCCTCAGACTCTTCTTCCTCTCCACAGCTCACTCCCTCCTGCTCGACTTCCTCAAGACCCTCTCCTCTGGAATGGAGGTGGCCTATGGCAGAGCTATCACGCTGGGCCTGGAGTAATGTCTGTTTTGGCTGTGGCTGCTGTGACTGTAGGTCTCTCACCCCGTCATGAGGGGCAATGGAGTTCGGGGGCTGAGAAGAATAAGACCCAGATAGCGACAAGGCATCCAGGGAAGGGACCTGGTTGGTGCAAGTAACCTGTGAGCTTGAGTGATCGTTCCAGGGCTGTGGCGGTTGCTGCTGTTGGGAGGAGCTGAGCCCATCCTCTGTCCCAGAAACCACGGGAGACTCACAGCTGTCCATGCTGATGCCTACATGAGGCATTCATCGCATCCAGGCCTGCAAAGACACATATAAGAGGTTACAGAACTGCAAATACTACACATCTCCACACATTTCATTTTTTACCATGTCAAAGTTAAAATCAAATTTCCATATTTTAAACAAAATTACTGTCTCAATCTGAAAAATCTAACAAAAATATAAAATTAAAATCTATGCATGGAATCCTTAAAAAAGAATATCACAAGCATGGCACATTGAACAAGAGCCAAAACTCTGAGATATAATTGGAAAGAGGACACCCTACTCATTACACTAGATTAGGTACTTAAATACAATACCTAAGACAAGCAATAATAAACTGTCCACGATTCATCTTCCTGCCATATCACAAAAGTACTATCTTTTATCTTCACCTTCCAAACAACACCCTTAATCTTATATTCTGCAAATCCTACATCCGTTTTTAATTAACTTGCAGTGATACTAACTTAATAGATCAAATAGATTCCTTGTGAGATAATTAGACACTGAGAGCCACCCTTCAGCACATCACGCATTTACATAACTCAAACAAAAGGTAAAAATGTGTTGTTTACAAATTCTTTAGCAGTATTACAGAGTTGCACTAAAAGAGAAAAATATTACTTGTGGATTATTTAGGTAGAAATGCATAAACTCACAAGGAATAAAAGGCTGTTTTTTCCTAGGAGCTCAAAATACATAATCTGGGTTGAGACTTTACTGCAGCTGTGTTTAGATCTTGCATCCAATAACCTCTGAGCTTAGCCTGGTTTCAAACACTCCAGCCATCCTCCGCCTCTGAAATAATAAATGGGAGCTGAGCTTTCGGGAGCTGGCCATGCCCCGAGCATCTGAGAGGCCCAACACAGGCTGCAATTTAGAGCACAGAAGAGATAAAATGATAGCGCAAGATACTGCTGAGCTAATAATTTTATTAAAGGGATGCAGCCAACATTGATTAAAGGGGGCAATCGGGCTGAAACCAATAACTCTGCGCTGCCCTTTAACCCACCGGTGCTGAATATTACATGAGCAAATTTTCCTGGCACCAAGCTCACTGCAATGTCCTGGTTGATTAGCAAATTCAGTGCTCTCACTTGATTTATTTACTTATTTACTTAGGGATGCAAATTTCAGCTGTGATCAGAATGGAGTCTACCCCCACAGCCTAACATATTAACCACTTTGAAAGAGGAGAGATTGATAATGTCTGCCTGCCTGTTCATGAACGTCTGGTGAAAAGTACCCCTTGTGCAAAGTATCCCTTCAACCGAAAAATATCTCCTACTACAAAAATAATGTGCAACTATTTTAAAAGATGTGGATTTGTGTTTAGACTTCATTATTAGCAGTAACAGACCAGAAGCCAAACTACATTGAATAATATAAAATAATATTAAAATAACATATTATAAATGAAAGGCAGTAAAAACGTAATTAAATAAAGAAAAACATTTTAACTAAACACATTGTAGTCCCTTTTTTTTTTTTATTTGCACAAATATGTTATAGTAGGATGCACACGCGTTCAGGTTTTTTTTTTAAATGCTGAACAAGCTAAGTCTTAACTTTGAGCTAGTTTGCATATAATTTTATGAGATACTGGAGATGGTAGACTGGCTGGCTTATTAACAAGATTGCTTTATACAACCGGACATGATTTAAAGATGGCTGCCATATTGAGTGAGGGGATACTAGCCCTACTGGTCTATATTTATTATCTGCTCCATTAATAAGAGGCTATGAGCTCAACGGTCATTTCACACAAATGGACAGACGGCTGTGAGAGCGGAAGAAAGAAATAAAAAAATAAAAGCCACTTCAAATACAGTGATTCTTCAAGCTAAAAAGGAGAGAATGAATTGTGCAAAATTAAGTGGAAAAAAGGACAGAACTGAGCATGGTCTGAAAGAAAAGTCTCACAGGAAAAAATTTCCTCTTCAAAGCGTGGAGCATTCATGCTTTGTTTTTTTATCATATATTAACCCATTCCTTTACATTCCAGTTTTTGTTAAGACGGGGAACTTTGTGTATATGCACGACCAACACTTAAAACCGGTGCTCAACAATAACCTGCTTTCGGTCTTGATAAGTGTGAACAAGCTGAGTACAGTGCGGGCTACTGTACCCAGAGTATGTAGCCCTCAGTTCCCATTACAGCTCTAAGATACCATAAGCAATTAGCAGTAGTCAGGGTAACACAATGACTCTTGATCAGAGGTGAAACTCTAAGCTAGCTTGGTGTGTCCACTGCTTACAGAAAACAGGATTGCCCTTTAAAATCAAGATGGTGTAATTCAATAACCTGCAGTGGTTACAGATGAGCAATGGGATTGTCTGGAGTCGGAAAGTCGCAGATGGGGCCAGCTGATATAAAACTGTTTGTCTCTTGGATGTCTGCCTGGCTCAGTGACACCTGTTTAAAGCAGGAAAAGCTTTAATCTCTGGGAGGCACTAAACAAGTACAGGAGACAGACACAGAGACGCAGTTGAAGTACAGGGGAAGTGGAGGAGGCTGGAGTCTCTGAGTGCTGACTATGTTAATAACCACAAATCAAAATGAAGGAGGAGCCTACTGAAGGTGACTACAACCGAGCAGTATTATTGTCAAATATATCATGTCGTATTCAGAAAGAAAACTTTTCTTTTTAAATGGTGGCAGTACAACAAGTGATTAAGCCATGGCCCCCGCTGACTGTGTTGCATTGTAATTCTGAATGTGGGCCTACCAAGTTTACAATAAGCAGACTTTCTGTAGACAAAACAAGTCCTGGCAGACAATATGAGATAATCACAAGGAAGAAAAAGGCTGGATTCCTCAGCTGATCTAAGAGAGAGCGCACCAATGATCAAATTCAGACTGTAGAACTCACCCTCTGCTGCTACCTGCCTTCAAAAGACTCTTTGCCAGAATTACCTTGCTCTCTTCTTCTTGTGAAAAAAGAAACAACTTCCAACTACAAACATTCAATATTTTCAATCAGCTGGTGTTCTTATGAGCAATGTCACAGAGTCTGGATGTACTTTGGTATGAATGCAAAATCACATAAGTGTTAAACTATAGGTCTCACATTTAGTGTTATTTACCATGCGGGGTAAGAATCAAAGACCAAGAAAGAATCTGAATATAAACAACCCTGATCACTTGCTTAGAAGCCTTCTTTCTGCCTCTAGAGGACCCTGCTTTCCAGGTTGTCCTGAGAGAATAAGCTCTGACTGAAACTGCAAAAATTATAGGCAGAACAGGGACCAAAACACTTCCATCCACATATACGTCAGCAATGAGAGACGTCCTCTTTAAAATGGAAAAGACAGAGCTACTTAATATGCCTTAAGGACCACTAACAATACAGCAGATCTGATTCTCAATTGTTCCTTAGTGATGTAGCTTCTCTGTGTATAGTCTCTGAGCCATCACAGATCCAGTCCAGCCACCGCAGGGTAAGGGGCGCTTATTGAAAAATCAATGGTGTGAACGCTAAGCAAGTTACAGGAAGATGTGGGAAGGAAGGATTCTTATTGATAAAGCAGGGGAAGGCTTTTGATGTTGCACCAGGGACATGCTCATTGACGAGGTAACCATTGTAGTCCTCAGGCAGAGAGAAGCCTGGGTTTATCTCTCAGGTTTGTTCCACCTAATCACCAATAAAGGCATGCATTCACTTTAACATTTGCTTAATGAATCCATGCTCCAACACCTCACACTAATAATGAGGAAAATGTAAATTTGTTGCACCAGAATGCAAGATTCCTGACAAATTATTTCATAAAACACAACTCAGTTGAACTTCCTTTAACAGAAAAATCTGATTAAACAGGCAAACTAATGCTGAATGATCCTTTACTGAGAGAATAAGGAAGAAATTCATGTGTAAAAATTGTAAATTCTGAGGTTAAATTTTATAGCAGGATAATATTTTACCAACAAAAGACAAGTCCAAAAGATAAATTTATATTTCCCAGCATTTTTACTGTTACGGTTTCACTTTAAGTGTAAAAAAAGTATTATAAACTATTATAATTATGTTAGGTATGAGGAGTTCTTGTTCTCTTTTTCTCCAAAACCGCAATTGTGACAAGTGCTCGTCTACACATTGTTGTTAATTGTGTTCTGTAAATGTTCAGCCTTCTCTTCCACTAATGCAGACATAAGGATGCTCCAACTACAGGAGGTAAAAAGTCACCTCAGGTCGATGGCACTCAGCCTGTAAACAGGGCTTCCCGTAAAATCAATGATGTTCAGTGGGAGCTATCAGTCTCTGAAACAGAAATAGCTAACGCTGTGTCGAGTCTGAGGCATGGAGGAACAGTCATGTGTGTTTACAGCAGAGCATGCATAAGCTGGTGGCTTCTCCCTGGCACGTCTGGGAGAATTTCTCAAGTACAGCTGAACCTAAGCATATAGTCCACTGTCATACGTGTTGGTAGTTTGCCTTAAACAAAATGTAAAGTGCAGCAAAAATAGTTAATGCTGATATTGGTCTAAGTAGACTTAAATATGCTCCAACATCTCTCAATTTGTGTGATAATTTCAAACTAAAAGTATCTGTGAAACAATAAAAAAAATGTTTTTTGTAGTATTAATTGCCTCGTTTGTCAGTGGACCTAAAGTAGAACCTTAAAATTATTGTCACCCTTTACACAACTCTTTCCCATTATGTAAATCCATACAATGCTGCAAACTGGAAAATGCTACATAAGAAACAAAAGCAGTGAAATCACAGATGCACAAGGTGGTTTTTTTCAGTGATAGTGACAATGAGTGAGTCAATCTTCTAAAACCCTGCAGAAAAGACTGATACTGCATCAGAGTTTGTCTGGTTTCCAAAGGTGTGATGGAAACAACATGCTGGTGTAAATAGTAGTAGTTAATTAGCTATGGGTTAATTACTGGGCTCTGCAGAGGTGGTGAAAGACCTGGTGGGGTGGCAAAGCAAAGAGAGAAGCTGTGAACACACAGCAGGAAGCTCCAAGTCTTCCACCAATTAGCAAACAGGGAGGAGGGGGGGTGCAGTGTTCTGGTGCACTTCAAGAACAAATGTGAAAACCCCTCAAAAGGGAAAATAAATCAAAAAGACCAGGCAAAAGGCACATGCTCCAAGATAATTCTTATTACTACCTAGGGAAACATGTCAATAAATCATAGCACAATTTTCCATTTCTTAACATTTACGTATCTGAAAAAACACAAAAACCTACCAGGAAATTCTGCAATTGCAACCAAAGCCACATCTCACCACTTTTCATTCTAAAAGATTGCACCGTTATTTTTCTGCGATGTCTCATGTAGTTTGCTTAGAAAGCCTCGTAATTTATAAGCGCGTAAATTATGCTTGAAATTATGATATCGATGTAAAATCAGAGAAGGACTATTGGGCACAAACTAATGTTCACCCCCAGGCAACCCTGTACACAGTGCACTGGTTGATATCCACACACAGCAGGATGTCTGTAAAATTGCAAGATAGAGTGGGAGAGATTTTCAAATACTCATCAGATTGGTTAGATATACATCCTCCATTTCGGCTCAATTTTAGACCAACAGACATGGATGTTGAATGATTTGAAACGGTTTGACATGGAGCTTCTCATCCTTTAGCGTGGACCTCTGACTTTCACACAGAGTTAAATCCAGCAGAGCTAAGAGGAAAGTCATACTCTGCGGCCATTCTTTAGAATCCTTCTGAATTTAGAAAAGCAAAAAAATGTCTAAAAAAGTCATGTGTACAATTCTGTGTGTCTGCAAATTAAAAGGAAGGAAAGATGTAAGATTAGATTAAAGTATAAAGCTAGACAGAAAGCTGGGAAGCTAAAGATACATGTCCAGTGAAAGGTCAGGGACAAGGGGAAACTGTGCTGATCAAATTTTTGGAGCCCCATTTCTACTAATTATCAGATCTGCCCCTATTTATAACTGCGGGAAGCAGAGGTTCTCTCCAGAGAGGATGGATGTGAAATCTGCAAACTGCAGTGCTTTCAGGGGCCTCTGTTTGCACTCAGTTGATTTAATTTTTTATTTTTTGTAATTGAAACAAAGTAAGTGTTGGGAATGTGGCTATAAAGCCAGAACATTGTGCACATAAGCAGTAAGGCTGATCATGGTCAAATAATCTTTCATATTTTCAGAGGTCGAAAACACGTTTGAGTCACTGTTAAAAACTAAATGATAAGAACAACCGATGCTATACAAACACATACAAAAGCACATACACACTGTTCTGCAGCGCATTAGCTTAGTCGAGACAACCACAAACACAGTTGTTAAGATGATCAATACCATTGAAATATTAAACCTTAAGAAGCCACAATATTGATTTAGAGCCGAGTGATAAAATGGTTTATTATCACAATTGTAAGGCTTTATGTCAATGTTTTGGAGGGGCTTTCAAGCTGCCCATCCTCAGTGGCTTCATCTGAATCCCAACACCAAACATACATTACCTCTACATCCATTGTGGATATCTGAAACATGTTAGCATACAGAGTCCCAAACAACAAAAAGGGGAGAGGAGGGACTCCTCTAACCCACTACTATCAAACTAGGATGTATCTAAGCCTTCTGAAAATGTTACTAAAGAATCTCAAGCAGTCCTTTACATTAAATTAGCACATACAGATAGAGAGGACACAGGCTAGAGGATCATGCCATGACTGATAGAATGGGGACATGGATAGCATGTCTACAATGCTCAATGTTACCATGTAATCTGGAAAACAAATATCTTAGTAATGACCCTGGCCTCCACCTGGGAAAACACAGGCTTCACAGGCACCTGGAATTAGGCAAATATCCATTCCAGAGTTTTTTTTTTTTTTTAAAGGGACAGAAACAAAAATACAATGCTTTTCTAGGACAAAAACACATGAAGTGATCTTGTATGTTAGGACATTTTCTGTGAGAATTCAATATATGATCAAAATAAAAACACAAATATTGTATAATAAAAACATCTGCATTTAGCCTAAATGTTCTGCAATGTGTGCTAAGCAGGCACGCTATACAGGACTATGAGGAGTGAGTTAGATCAGACAGAAACTCAGAGAGTTAGGGGCAGTGTTCGGTTAAGTGTGTAAACCCGAGTAGGGTGATAAGATCACTTTTAGAAGGCATGTGAAGGCCAAATGACCAGGAAACCTGAGCAATGTGGGTGAAAGCAGTCTGGTTCGAGAGCTGCGAGGAGGGAAGTCATGCAGTGTTATGTGTGGACAATGGAAACTCACTATCTCTTTTATGCACCTCTTACTGAGGAGCAGCGCAGACCCATCCACATGAACTTGTGTGGGCATTTACCATATCATGTGAGTGAGCACATATCCAGACACACACAGAAATGACACACATGCACATAAAGCATGGATTAGTGTCCCAGTGAAACCATTCCGTGGAAATAACTTTGCAGCAGAAAAACATGAAAGCCTAATTCTAGAGTAGGATATCCTGGATAAATAATTAGAGGGCTGCTTTGAAGACCTTGTTCAGTTGAACCGTTCACTCTTCACTTCACATTTGCTAAAGTCATTAATGACAAAGACTTAGAAAGGAAAAGCAAAACTCTTTCTGCTACACAGATTATTTTTTGTAATATCAAGGCTGGTCCAAATTCCCCTCTGCCTAGAAGAGGCCCTTATCCTGGGAAAGAACTGCTCCTGTTTCAAACAATAAACCTTGGTGGGAACTGTTTGCCTATGCCTCCTTCCTCTGCTCAACTTAAAAATGTCCATCCTACAAATGATTACTTATCTTATGTTTATAAGAGGAAAATTGCGACTGCAAATAGATAAAATACATTGGAAAAAATATGACAATCAATGTGGATATTGACAGTGCCTGGTAAAAGTATTTATATTCATTATGCTTCTTTACATTTTGTTGCATAGCACAGCAAAAACCTTTATGACTTTCTGTGGGTTTTTATCAACACACCATCACCAAGAGGAGTTAATTTTCAAGTCTTGTCACAAGTTCTCAACTGGGTTTAGGTTCCCACTTTCACATTCTAACGCCTTGAGCTAATTCTTTGTAGCTCTAGCTTTATGTTTAAAGTTGTTCTAATGCTAGAAGGAGGACCACAGAATCAAGTCTGTTGCTGCCTCTAACAGATGTTCTTGCAGAACTCTATTTATAGCTCCATCCATCATCCCACTAACTCTGACCAGTTTGTCTGTTTATAGCATGATGATACCTCTATTGTGTTTCATTGAGGAGATGGTAGGCTCAGGGGGATCTGAGGTGTTAGTTTTCCACCACACATAACATTCATATACCTTTCTTTTAACAGTGGCGTAAACCAGTCCCCTTATTTGTTCAGTTGATCTCACTGTAATTTATCTAGGGGTATCAGGGCAAAAGTGGGTAAAAACAACTGCACTCCACACTTTTCAGATGTTTATGTGTAGAAAGGTTTGAAAAATTCACTTCCATGTCAAAATTATCCATACTTTGTACTGTACATAAGTAATTTTATTTTATTTTATTCTATTATTACTACTTGTTTTTGCACATCCACTTTGTTATTTGATTGCACATTTTTTCATAACTGTCTGCACCCTACTTGTGTGTTACTAAGAGATACTGTAACAGTTAATTTCTCCATTGTGAGATCAATAAAGTCTATTTTACCTCATCTTATACCTCTGTTTTGTAAGCCCAATTAAATACCATAAAGTGTGAGTACAACATGACAAAATGTGGAAAAATTCTAAATTCATTTATGCAAGAAACATTCAACTCTGGCAAAAAGATGACAAAAGACACCCACTTATCATACAAATCTGTTGTTGTGTCACACAGGCATTTATTTTCTGAGTGAGTCCTCTAATTAGGCCAATGTATTGTTACCTATACTCAAAATAATATGGTTAACACGAAGCTGTTGCAAAAGTAAGGAACAAATTTGCACACAATAATTTAACTGTAACAAACTGTGCTCTCTTTCAGACTCTAACCTTGAAAACTGGCTCAGAGTTTATCTGCTCTTTCTTTCTAGGTGAAACAACTAAAGGAGCTACATCCATCAACATTTACTTTTCCTTCCCATAGAAAGTACTCCTGGATCAGTGTGTCTGTATTCTTTTTGTGTCTCTGCTCTGTTCTCTCAAACCCCCAGTTGGTCGTGGCAGATGGCCGCTCACACTGAGCCTGGTTCTGCTGGAGGTTTCTTCCTGTTAAAAGGGAGTTTTTCCTCTCCACTGTCGCTACATGCATGCTCAGTATGAGGGATTGCTGCAAAGTCAACGCCAGTGACTGTCGACTGTCTCTACATGCTCATCCAGGAGGAGTGAATGCTGCAAGTCATTGACTGGATGCAATCTGCTGGGTTTCCTTAGATAGAAAAACTTTTTATACAATTTTAATAAAAAGCTAACTCCGACTGCACTGTTCAATGGTTAGGATTAATTGGAATGTATGTACCTGACTGTTGTGAAGTGTCTTGAAACAACATGTGTTGTGAATTGGCGCTATATAAATAAACTGAATTGAATTGAATTGAATTTGATCCTTATAGGTGAGGCTAAATATCGTCTATTATTTTACAGAGGAAAAAAAGACTAGTTTACATGCTAGAAACATGCCTAATCTTCATACCAGGGGTTTGTAAACACTCGCTCATTAATCAGCTTTTGATACAATCGTCATCCTAAAAAGAGGACAGGGCTCGCCTCATAGTTAGAATTCCAAGGCAAACTTTGGAAGGTAAAGCAAATTCTTCCTGAGGAACTGTCAACAGAGGAAATAGGAAGGAAAACAAAGGAAAAAGAACTTGTTAAGTGTATAACAAGGTGGCCTGGAGGGCAATGCTGAAAGACACCTCAGCACCTAACTCTGAAGTGTGCAAGAAATGTCACAAAGCATTTCTGTGGCAAAGCTGAGCACTGACAAAGCAGACCACAGACCGCACAGACACCTTCGTGTAAAGAGAAGCACTGCTGCTTTTGGGAATAAACAGGAAAAGTTGACTAAAAGACTACACTTTTTACATTATTACTCATAATATGTGCTCAAATGCACAAAATATGAGGCATGAGGAGATCTGAAGCTGTTGTCATCAGATTCCACAACAGAAAAAAGTAACTTATAATTAAAATGTAGGTGAAGACAGTTTCTGCATTTCTAGCAAACTGTGTCTCCCTTTACCACTACGAGATGTTTAAATCTGTGGTACAAGTAGACATGAAGTTGTGGTGAGGATGGACCTCTGTGACAGGCAGTGCAGATGGAGAAAAGGAGCCTAAACCATCCCACAGTATAACAAAATGACTTTTTAGCATCTGACAAGGGCTCCCAAGAAACCACTGGTCGTACTAAACTTTGGTAGAAAGGTTTTCTACACTCAAACATAAACACAAAAACTAAAAAACAACAGTTAAGTATCTCTGTAAAGGGAGAGGCAGCACACTGACAAATGAGAGTCCGAAAAAATCAGAAGGGGATATTTTGAGAGTTGTGGAGTGTGTTAATAAGTTTCTTTCCTTCCTCCCCTCTCCCAGCTGGTCCTAAGTGTTGTGACAGTGGTGTGGAGCTATATTTGAGAAAGACCAGCCTGCTGTCCCCCATCTCTGCTGCACACACACTGCAGCCCTTGTTCATTTGCTGTAATGAAATGGCCACATGCCTTCTCTCATCCTAGAGTTGCTTACATGCTGTAGCACCTGGCAGACATAAATCAGTCCTACCGAGCTGTATTTGGGAAGTGAGGCATTAAGCATGACATAGGCTGTCAAAGTTCACATCGCACAGACCGCAACATCTAGTTGAACCGCTCTGAATAAGACCCGAGACCAGGGAGCAGGCCTACCATCAGCCTCTTATCTTGTGCCTCACAGCTCTGCATGACATGGCTGCCACATCTGGGCTCCAGCTGGGAAGCCTGCTGAACAAACCATAGCCAAACTAAGGCTAGGCTGCAGATTATAGCAGCACTAGTATTCCATGGTTCTTATGGCAAAACTCAATTTTTTTGGGATCAAAACAATCACTTTTTAAATGAATATTGTTTCCTGGCATATAGCTGTGAGTTTTCTTATCAGTAAGCTGTAAGGGGGTTGTGGGTATTATTGCAGTATTTTCAAGAGGTGTAGGTTCTATTTCTGAGCAGGGAGATAAAAGCATCTGAGGGTCTGAGTGTTGTGTCTATGCAGTCTGTGTGTGTATGTGAATGGAATTTCAGTCACGTGAGCATGGGGTCTGAGGGTCAATTGCTGCAAGAGAACCCACACATTCCTCAGAGGACAGGCACACATCTTTTTGCGCCTGGGCACTGAAGTTTGCATCAACTTAAATGCATGCGTGAGCAAATCAAACTAGCAAAAACCTCCCTTTTCAACCACTGAACTTCATCAACATACTCTGCAGAATGAGATTATTGGCACAAGAAAGAAAAATTGTTTTAGAATTTAGTTTTGGTTGTTGGCTTTGCAAATGCTTTTTTATGCCAGGTGCAAAAGGTACAGTTTAAAAAAATAAAATACTGAGACAAGACTGAACTGAGGGATGGTACAAATGACTAAGTTCAAACAAACCTATGGTAATATTATTCTGACCACAACCAGCAGTATTATTGTTTACACTGTTGAGTTATTAGCCTGAGATTCGTAGTGCTTCAGCCAGCAACAGAGGCTTTCTCAAAAAAGCCCAAGCAAGTATGTTAACGCACAACATTAGTACATAGATTCAGCCCACACTGCTGTCCGTTGCAAAGACTAACAGTTAAAATGGTAAGGGATATGTGTGATACAGTGAATCCAAGAAAGTAAGTCCAAGCACTGATCATTTCTGATTAAAAAGGCTGAATGTAGAGTTCAATTTACAATCCCTGTGTCTACACAATTGCATATTATTACACAGACATTACATGATGGCTTAGAGGCCTAGAGGCAGATATAAGAGATCATTGTAAAAGCAAAAAGCAAAAAAAAAAAAAAAACTACAGTAAAATCAGTAAAAATATGAGGAAAATTAAATATTATATGACCATTTTTCAGAGAAGGGTTAGAAACCAGACCTTCTAGGCATTCTGGTTGACCTTGGGAGTTATTTGTTTAATGAGGAACTAATTATATACTTTATTTGACTTTGAAGATCATAGTGTCAAACAAGAAGAACAAAATTATAACACTGTTACAAGAATTGTGGAAGAAACAGAAAGCTGGGACATCACAAATGACGAGGGGGTGTTAAAAAAATACTTGCTGTATGTATAGTGCATGCAAAAACATTTATACCACTACAGCTTTTTCACATGTCACATCACAGCCACATAATTATGTGGCATTAATCAGGATTTTATGGGATATAACAACACAAGATCACAACTGCATTCAACAATGATCTAGTCAGTGAAAATAGTCCAGTGAAATAGTGTAGGTAATGCAATCTTAGCATGAATACAGGTTTTCTGAGAAGATCTCAGTGGTTTATTAGAGAGTCCTATTAAATGAATAGAATCATTAACACCAAGGAACAAACAAGGCAGATCAGTGATAAAGTGTAAAAGGTTTGGTTATAAAACTATATCCAAATCTTTAAACATGTCATGGAACAATGAAGGCCATTAAATGGTAGTTTCAGCATCATGCTGTGGGATGCTTTTCTTCTGTTGGGACTGGGAAGCTGGATAGAGTTGATGGAAAGATTGACAGAGCTAAATACAGTGCAATAGAGGAAGAAAACCTCTTAAGCAAATATTTCTGCCATAAACGTGCATAAACGAGAGCCCCCTCTGAGCTCCCTCAGGACTTTCTTGAATAACCGGTGAGTACAGTGATATCCTACACAGCTGTGAGTTTTCAATAATAAAACTGGCAGTGTTGGACATCAGGAGGTGAAGCTTATATTACTCTTCTCTGTGCATGTTATTTCCAAGTCTTGTTTATGTCATAAAGACCCGCGGCTTTCTGGTGGCATAAACCATACGCCATTGCTATGTTACTCTCTCGACCTGTGAAGCCAGCTTTCCCCTGTTCAAGTCAGCTTATCTGGCCCAGTGACTACCTTATTTGACGAGCCAGGGACATAACAGAGGTGGGCTGACGTCACTTCACCATCTTGGTCCTTTCACAAAACACATGGAGATGGCAAAAAGGTGCCTTAATGCCCCCTTGAAGTGTTTTGTCAAAGGGGCTCTGAAGACTTTAGACATAGTCAGAGGTTCACCTTCCAGCAAGACAGGACTAAAAATGAAATAGTTTAAATGAAAAAATATTCATGTTTTTTCGATGACCTAGTCAAAGTCCAGACCATAATCCATTTGAGAAACCTTGGCAAGACTTAAAATTGAATGTTAACAGATGTCCTATAACCAACCTGACTAGGATTGAACAAAGTAAAATGGCAAACATGTCATTCTCTGAATGTGCAAAGATGGTAGAGACATACCCCAAAGCCTTGCTGTTGTAACTGCAGCAAAAATATTGACTCAGAGCGGTTGAAAACCAACTTTTCAGACTTTTATTTGTTAAATAAATGAATAACATGTTGTTGTTTTTTTATTCATAATTATGCACTACTTTGTGTTGGCCTATCACATAAAATCAGTATAATAAATTGATGTTTGTGGTTATGATATTACAAAATGTGGCACTGTATGCTATAGTACTTTTCATAGGTTGTTCTTCACACATGCCAACTAAAAATGGGAAATGAGCCATGAGGATGAGGATTCATATTTTCGAACATGCAAGAGACAAAAACAGGTTCTAAAAATAAAGAACAATAAAGACAAACCCACTCACTCATGTGAGCATGAGCAAACCTGGTTGTTCGCATTTTGTGCTCACGTCCTTTAACATAAACAAAAAAAAACATGTTAGCAAGGAGGTGAGAATTAGAGCAGGACCAACTGGCTCACCCTGAAAGTTCAAGTTGAGTACTACTACAAATTACAAGCCGACAGCTTTAAGTGTCCTTGGAATGTGTTCCTTACAATGTATGTGCATGTTGAAGTTTGCTAAGGCAAATGCTTCCAGGCAGCTGTTCTGGATGAGGCATTTACATGTCACAATTATATCTTCAACATACACATGGACTGTCATACCCACACACACACACACACACACAGAACAGTTTTATAAGAAAACTGTAATTTTATTCAAACAGTGCTGAACACCAAGTTGCCTAGATCAGTCATGTCCTGTATAATAAGACTCTCTACCCAATGTCTAACAGATGCCCCTATGTTTGATCTGTGAGAACAGAGGATGATAGGGACAGTGTAAGACGATCGGGTGACTAATTGGTTCATAACCCGTAATTGGGGAGAAGTAATTGGAATGGACTGGCAGATGCCAGGTGCGTCTCCAAGAGATGGGGCAGTGCTGTGCCCTTTTGCCTGGCTGTAAGAGTGCGTGTTTGAGGTTACAAGGGACTGCACAGGGATTATTTACAGAGAGGAGGCAACGTTTCAAAGGCAAAGCGTCCCAAAAGAATATATGTTAGGTGTGACATGTGCCTGTTAGCTTTCCAAAACCACATAAAAGCCAATGACCTGAAATCTGAAAATAGGACAACTAAACCCAGAATGAATAGGAAAATACATATAGAGGAGAAAATAAGTATTAAACTTGTCCTCTATAGTCTTTTTGCTGGTCAAAGACCCCGGTGGTGCTGATTGTATGGCAGTCCCACTTCAGGTAAGGTGCTTTGGAGCCTTGGACTTGATAAAGCGCTTTACAAGTGCAGGCGATTTACCATCTGTGTTTGTGTCATCATAATCACTTAGACTCGTCTTTCAAATGTTTTTATTCATCTAGTCCGAGGAGGTCTGTCAGTGCTATATGCCAAAAATTAACCCCAAACTTAACTGTTGGAATTATTTTTTGGGGTGGTGCTATTTTTCCTTAAAACTTGTTGTATTGAGATGAATACTGATCTCATCTTACTTAATATTTTCTTCCTGTATTTTAATGGCTTGTCCAAATGTTATACACCAAACCTTAAAACGGACTGTAACATATATTTACTTTTAACAATGGAGTGTTTAATGGGAAAACAGTACCTGCTAATTCTAATTCTTTATAGACCACTGCGAGTGGTCATGGTCTTAAACAACTCTTCTGATAATTTTTTTGACTCTTGCAAGGAGCAGCTGGTTGAGATGAGTTTATGATGAGATGATGCTCTTTCCACTTCCAGAATGTGACGCATATTTCTTTAAGAAGTTAAGAAATATGTTGACCAATGCCATCAGTACATTTTGCAACAGTACGTTTGGCATTTTGAGAGAGCTCTTTGTTTTTCATCATTGGATAATTCTGGTATGATACATTGGTAATGAGCAACGTTTTTATGAGCCATGAATTAGGACCAAACAAACATTAATTGGCACTGACAAGGAGCAGGGTTGTTCTATAAATACTTGCAGATTTTAGTTGGTTTAAGGACGTCAATGCCTTTTTTTCACCTTTTTCTTCATGTGTTCAAAACGTATTTGATGTCATTCCACTTTATTACACATAACTTGATGGATGGATTTTTTGTTTCATTTATTTCTGTGTATGGATTACTTGGGTTGTTACTATGTAAATTTCTTGTGAATATACATTAGAAATATATATTTACTAAGGGAAACAATGACATGTTCAATAGCTATTTTTCCCCACTGTACATATACTCAAGACACACACACACAGAGTACTACAACTTCACGTTCAATGGTAATTTTGCATTATGCCATTTGCTATAAGAAATCTGCAGCTCAACATTTTCTCATGGTTCACGTGGTGGGTCAATATGATCAATGTGCTCATGGTCCACCTAGCCAATATCACACCTCTCCCAATCAATGTAATGGGGCTGAGTGTTAATTGGGACAGAGTAAAAGAAGAGTGGGTGATGGAGCGCAAGTGCTTTTTGCCGAAGCATCAGAAATCCTGTACATGGCTGCAATGAAAGCTGCATAATGTCGACAGCATGAGCGCTTATTTAATTGATTGGTTAGGATCTTTCTGAGCAACAAACAGGAACAGAGAAACAGATGTGCTATACACCCTTTGAAGAAGAAGGTATTTAGCGAACATCTGTTTGTCCAGACCGTCACTTCATTCATTATTCAATATTGTCAGTTATTATTAAGCAGTTGTGTAAGTGCAGTAATGTGTTCTCCGCTTTGGGCAGGTAATCAAGGCACCAATATCACAATACACCCTCCCTACATCCTCTGCAGTATCTCATGTTTTGGTTTAATGTTATATTGTAGGCTACATCAATTATGAGCAAGAGAAAATAATCCTAAAAAAGGCACCAAAAGCAAATATTTACTCCTTGAAAAGTACTACAAGTAATGCAACAAGAAAGTTCCCTTGACAATGATCTCAGTCATGCACAGAAGTTTTCTCTATAGAAAAGAGAGCTTCACATCCTACTTGAAACAGGATGTTAAGATCCACTTCAAAGACAGAGCAGATCAACTCAGCTGCATGCCTCCAATTTATTTGGTGGGGAGAGGAAAAAAATTCTAAAAATTGCAAGGAGAAATAAAGTGGGAAGTTGTTCTTGTAGATGTTCCGCGATGCATCATGCATTGTTAAAAATAAGGCTGCCACATTCAAACATTCCTACATCCTTTCCACACCATGCACCCTTTTGATGTTAATCTGGGGGAACTTGAACTGAAGAAACGAAGAAATTAAACAAGAGCAACACATGAACAGAGACAGAGAGGAAGGAGGTGGAAGGAGAGGCATTTCAGAGTCAACTGTTTACCCAGCGTGCTAAGTGTATGCTTGTTTATTTCTGGTGAAAAGGTGCAGCTGACAACTAGAAAAAGCATGTAAAGCGCAGGAAAAACCTGCCTGACAGATATTCTGTCTGTCAGCTAAATGTAAGTAGGAAATGATGGTAGGGGAAACAGCCTCCACCAGAGTAAAGGCTGCTTCCCCTGTGTTGTCTGTTGTCTCACCCTGTTCACACAGGGCACGAGGTTCATCTAAATGGCATCCAGCCCAGAAAGCAGCTGCACCACACAAGGCACAGCTAAATTCCACTACCTCTGTGAAAGTTTGGAAAGCAGACAATCAAAAATAGAATTTAGTTTGGACTTTTTTGACATTAATATTAAAATGCATCTTACTTTTACAATTCAGCACTATAATTCATTTTACCACTGATTACCTGCTCGAAGAGGGGAAAAAGCTGACTGATACTGTTGTGGTATAACAATGGAAAAACAATCACTTTCTCTACCCTACTTGCTCACACAAGAAGCATAGTTGCGTCAGGAGAAGGTCTAACATGAGGAGACAAGCAGACCGAAAACAAGGCATCCCCTTACGAGACCCTACTTATACTTCCAACCTCCAAGCCTCTAAATTACCTACGATGACACAAAGGTGGTGGGAGAGCAATAGGCCCATTTCAACTGTTTACTGAGACCAGTCCATAAACGGGTCAAGACCTCCCCATTAGGAGCCAGGTCAAAGCCACATAACTCTTTAACTAAGGTGAGGGTAACTAAGGTGAGGGTCACTGCGATGCCCCGTTCCATCAGGGTCACTCCGAGGTTTTGGCCGGTGAGGTTCATAACAATACAATAAAGTAATCAATCTGGGCGCTGGACCCTGGTCAATAATATACTCCCGGGTTGTACGGGGTCACCACCTGTTCCCTGGCCTCTCCTTGAACTGTCCCGGAATATTGAACTGGCTAAAGCTCGAATTTCACATTTCTGAGGTGAAACTGAAAGTTCATTACAGAAAAATCATGAATGTCCCAGTTTTGGATTTAAATAAGGTATTTAGCAATAAATCATTCAACATATTACATTATAGTTATGGAAATTAGAAAAGCTAAGGAATAATACAGATGAAGTGGGCGAATACATTTCACTTCTCTGCCAATACTCAAAAATTTTACATCTAACTTCCATTAGCAAATTTACATAACTTAATGGCGCACCTGGTTAAAATGTCCATAGAGTATCTATTGTCAGCATTCTAATACATGCACATGGCTGTTTCCCGATGTGTTGCATTAATTTGTGTTGGAATGCAGATGTATGTTTTTATACCATATTGCACAATCAAAATGTTTTTTAGTACCCATTAGGATAGCATTCTGTGTTTCACTTCCCATAACACTTTTATCATAATTGTGTTTAGTCTTTTTTGTGACAATCACTACCAGAATTTATTTTCCCTCTCCTCTCTGTCTTCCTTTTTGCCCTCTCATGCTTGCCATGAATGGAGGTAGACAGTATCCTTGGCGACAAGTAGGGTGAGGTAGCGATTAATTCTTGGCTGGCCTCCCTCTCTGCTTAAAGGCAGGTATAAGTTTTCAAACAACTCCAGCTGGTCTTTTAGAACAGTGATTTCAGTGAAGGGTCAGAGCTTCAAGAAGGTTAACTAACATCTTTTCCTTTCCCTTGTCACCCTTATCAGTCTCCTAGTAGTGCTACCAACACCCCTTCAGCTTCACCAGAGATCACCAAATTCCAGTAAAACCAACCCAGGTGTCACACTGCATCCTGGCTGGCAAGTACAGGACTCTGTCTCACAGAAGAACATAAAACTACAATGATAAGATTGGAAATAGAATCTACGAATATAATGAAACAACACAGAGTTGCTGCCAAAACCTCTTCTCCAACTCTGACTGCTTCCTTCTCCGTTCTCCCTCCTATTTTCCCTTCATCTCAACAGCATGTCATGTCATTAGGCAGTATAATCAGCATCTTATTTGCATGCATCTCCTTTATTTTATTGATTGCTACTCATTCGTTAAGATTCAGAGTATATAATTAATGACCAACCCCCTGGTGCCACACCCTGGGGACAGCTAATTCCACTGCATGCCAAAAGGATTTCAGCATAGGGTACACAAGTGGGCTTGTCACACATTGGGCACTGGGCCAGTGTCAGTCCCAGTCCCCTCCCTGCCTCCGGCTGTCCTTGGTCCCAGCCAGCTTCTTTAACAAGGAGAGCTTTCCTGAGCCACGTTAACTAAATGAACAATTATTCGGAGAACAATGATGCTTTTCACAGGGGCTGCTGTCATTAATGCAGTGGATCTGGTTACAGCAGCCTTCTTAGGCTAATTAATGAATGCTGTTGGTGGACTCTGATTGCTCCTTAATTAAATAAGATTCATTTCAATATGAGTGGAAATATCATTTTCGAAGAAGATTGTATCTTTGACTTTGTTTCCTGTTTAGCTTTGGTTTAAAAAAATAAAAATATTGAACACTTCATGCCATAAATTCAAGAGTAGATGAAGTCTCTTTTTTCATAGTTTTTTTTTTTTTTTTTTTGGACATAAAAAACCTCTTTTCTTATTAAAATGACATAGTGATTTACTGACTAACAGATGCATTAAATACTGTGGGAACAGTTGCTCTCCAAAAGGACAGCTGACTCTTCCTTGCCAAGGAGCATGATGACCTTTTATAAGGATGAGGGCTGTTAGTCACCAGTAACTCAGCACTGACTGACAGCCAGAAGGATACTGAATGAGGGATGTGTGTGTGTGTGTGTGTGTGTGTGTGTGTGTGTGTGTGTGTGTGTTCCTGTCTTGGCATCACAGTGAGAACCATTTTCCCGATTTCACCATCAAATTGAGGACCGTTTGTACCAAAGTGAGGACATTTTGCTGGTCCTCACGACCTATTTTGCTAACGGTTAGGTTTAGGATTAAGGTGTGAATTGACTTTAGGTTAAGGTTAGGGTTAGGCATGCACTGGTAATGGTTAGGTTTAGGGTTATTGTCAGGGTTAGGGCAAAGAAAGGGTTGAAAATGACTGAAAATCAATGGAAGTCAATGGGAGTCAACACATGGTCCTCACTACATATAGCAAAACAAGTGTGTGTGTGTGTGTGTGTGTGTGTGTATTTATGTGACAGCAAGAAAAAAAGATGGACAAAGTTCCTGAACAGAAATTTAAGAGACCCTGCTAAATGTTCTACCTCTTAATGATGAACACATATGTGCAGAGGTTAATGTGGCATATAAACTCATTTAAAGTTTTTATATGTCATTAAGCTAGCTACTTTCTGCTGTCTGCAGTTTACCAGATACGCAGTTTATAAAATTTGCAACTGTACATGTGCTATTTTGTGGAATGAGATCTCACAATATGAATATGCTGCAATATTAGACACCCAGCCTCTATGTTTGAGACTCTTATGTTGAAGTAAGAAATGAAGTAATTCTTGAGTTGTTGCCCTAATGTGTTGATGGAGCCACCTAAAGACTTATTCTAGTCAACAACACATAGGCATAAAAGAACCCCCCTGCAACTTTGTTATTTGCTTTGTGTAGCTGAATTTTGGGTGATAACCTAACTAACACATATACTTAACTCATAACTTATTAGTCGCTAAGGATGTTAAAGTTACCATCTGCTACAAAACTGCCTATCAGCACTAAACCAAATAACTATTTCACTGTTATTTTTAAAGAACATGGACTAAATTTGATAATTATTTCTTTAAAACCACTAGCCAAATTTATTGAGATAATTCTACACTACGCAGAGACTATTTAAATTGCAATTTCAGATTTATCAAACCTTTGTTTTATTCGAGAAAACAGAAACTCAGCATTCTCACTGCTTTGTTTTTTAATTTGGACTACATTAGAAATAGGCAAGTGCAAAAAAGCACACTATGTATGAAATACTCAAACCTTGGCTGGAATATTATGCACTGAAAACATATTATTTAAAACACAGTATTTGATTTGTGAAACATTTTCTATATTCGTGAAAACAAAACAAGAATAGGGTCATTATTACTTTTTTTAAAGATACTGCTAAAATTTCATCTTGTCTCGTTCTGATGAAACCAATACCATTCACTGATGTTTCATCACACTCATGCTGCTATCACAAACCACTAGCTTCCAAGGTTGTACGTTCCTGTATTTTAAGGGTGTGTGGTAGCTCAGAGAGAACCAAATATGTAAACAGAGTCTCGCATGAATGCATGGATCTGGTTTGGCAACTATATATGCCCTTACTTGCTGGGTATTGTGAAGAAGGTTACAGCTGTCGATTGTGATTAAAATGTAAACAAAGAAAGAGTTTGGAGAAAGGGCGAACGTGTGAGCTTGGGGGCTAATGAACTTTAACAGTCCTCCCCGCCCTCATGAAACCTGCAGTTCTTGACATTGCTCTTATAGAAACAGAAAACACACACACACACACACACATATATATATATATATATATATAGTCAGTCATTTTCTACCGCTTATTCCATAGAGGGTCGCGGGGGAGCTGGTGCCTATCTCCAGCAGCCTATGGGCAAGAGGCAGGATACACCCTGGACAGGTCGCCAGTCCATCACAGGGCAACACACAAACAACCATGCACACACACATTCATACACCTAAGGGCAAATTAGAGTAACCAATTAACCTAACAGGCATGTCTTTGGACTGTGGGAGGAAGCCGGAGTACCCGGTGAGAAAACACGCATGCACGGGGAGAACATGCAAACTCCATGCAGAAAGACCCCCGGCCGGGAATTGAACCCAGGACCTTCTTGCTGCAATATATATATATATATATATATATATATATATATATATATATATATATATATATATATACACGCACAGTACATGTTTGGACACAGCTTCTCATTTAAAGAGTTTTCTTTATTTTCATGTCTACGAATAATGTAGCTCCACATTGAAGGCATCAAAACTATGAATTAACACATGTGGAATTATATACTGGACAAAAAAGTGTGAAACAACTGAAAATATGTCTTATATTCTGGGTTCTTCAAAGTAGCCACCTTTTGCTTTGATTACTCTTACGGACACTCTTGGCATTCTGTTGATGAGGTTCAAGAGGTAGTCACCTGAAATGGTTTTCACTTCACAGGTGTGCCCTGTGGGATTTCAAGCCTTATAAATGGGGTTGGGACCATCAGTTGTGTTGTGCAGGAGGTGGATACAGTACACAGCTGATAGTCCTACTAAATAGACTGTTAGAATTTGTATTATGGCAAGAAAAAAGAAGCTAGCTAAAGAAAAACGAGTGGCCATCATTACTTTAAGAATTGAAGGTTAGTCAGTCCGAATAATTGGGAAAACTTTGAAAGTGTCCCCAAGTGCAGTTGCAAAAAACCATCAAGCGCTACAAAGAAACTGGCTCACATGAGGACTGCCCCAGGAAAGGAAGACCAAGAGTCACCTCTGCTGCAGACGATAAGTTCATCCAAGTCACCAGCCTCAGAAATCGCAGGTTAACAGCAGCTCAGATTAGAGAACAGGTCAATGCCACACAGAGTTCTATCAGCAGACACATCTCTAGAACAACGGTTAAGAGGATCTTAACAGCGGCATGATCTTGCAGCGGCATGCTATTCCATCCGGTTTGTGTTTAGTTGGACCATGATTTATTTTTCAACAGGACAATAACCCCAAACACACCTCCAGGCTGTGTAAGGGCTATTTGACCAAGAAGGAGAGTGATGGGGTGCTGCGCCAGATGACCTGGCCTCCACAGTCACCGGACCTGAACCCAATCGAGATGGTTTGGGGTGAGCTGGACCGCAGAGTGAAGGCAAAAGGGCCAACAAGTGCTAAGCATCTCTGGGAACTCCTTCAAGACTGTTGGAAAACCATTTCAGGTGACTACCTCTTGAAGCTTATCAACAGAATGCCAAGAGTGTGCAGAGCAGTAATCAAAGCAAAAGGTGGCTAGAGGTGTTTTTGAGGTAATTGTCCTGTTGAAAATAGAATATAAGACATATTTTCAGTTGTTTCACACTTTTTTGTTCAGTATATAATTCCATATGTGTTAATTCACAGTTTTAATGCCTTCAATGTGAAGCTACAATATTCATAGTCATGAAAATGAAGAAAACTCTTTGAATGAGAAGGTGTGTCCAAACCTTTGGTCTGCACTGTATATATATATATATATATATATATATATATATATATATATATATATATACACACACACGCGATGACTTCTATGGCTGCAGGTGTATAAGGTTTTATGTGGAGAAACCTGACTGGCCTACAAAGAGTCCTGACTTTAACTTTCCTTAACACATTCGGGATTAATTAAAGCAGAAGCTGCAATTCTGGTTTTATCATCCAACTATGAACACACTCCCAAACCTTGTGGAAGATGTTTAAGTTGCTATTGCCGGGAACGGGAGTCCATCAACAAATTGAACCATATAGATTAATAATCAAATGTCATCAAAGTTCATGTACATGTAAAAGTACACAGACAAATGCTTCTGGCAATATACTGTATATAATAATTATCAATTAACTGAGAATTTCCTGAATGGGGGTGGCCCTGTTTAGGGTCCCTGTGACCCCATAGTGAGCACGGTTCCAATCAACAGCAGTGCTGCTTCTTCTATTTACCCTGCTTTTAGCCTCTCAACATGAAAAATGTACTGTTTTAAGTAATCCTTGTTTGTCTTCACCATAATTGATTGGGTAATCCTGGTTTAACATGCACTAAAGCCAGTGCTTAAGAAACCATTAGAAGCTTAAAGAGGCAGGATCTATCTAAGTTGCCTGCTAGAACTGCACTTGTATGCCAAAAGGTTCGAGGCATTTGTTGACCCCATGTTTTGTGACCCATTTTAGGTTGTGCTCTGTTTGCTTTAATGTTCAACATGTTTCTTTATTTGCTTATACGGTCACGTGCCAAGGCTGTACCAAGGTTTATCCGCTGACCTTCATCTGTAAATCTCTTGGCCTTTTTCCATTAACCTGGTGACATAGTTCTGGAGGTGTTCAAGCCAGCTTCACCCACAGCCACAACTCATCTCCACAGACACAGAGCCAAAAGTTGCTGATACCTTGACATAACACATGACAAGCCACACCCATCAATGTCACAAGTCTGTCATAATCAACACAAATCTCTCTACATCAGCATAGGAAGAGAATATGTTGTGGAGCTGGAAAGAGCAAGAGAGAAGCAGGCATTCTAAGCATGGTCATGATATAGGATCAAGCAGCAAGTGTGAACGTTGGTGTGCACACACAGCAAGCTGACAAGGGGAAGGCTAATTCCTTCCCCTCCTGCTTTGGCTGCTTTGGTTTTTGCCTGACGCATTAGGAGGTAGGGAGGTCTTTCTTTTTCTTCATGTCTCACATATGCATCGTAGAAAGAAGAGAAGGAGAATAATCCCCACCAAGACCTCTGCCCTAATGGGGCCCACTACTGTAATTACAAGGCACAGATTTCAGATCAGGTACTTAAGTAGCCAGCGAAGAGTGCCCAGAAAACAAAAAGCTCTGTAATTATCGGCTGCCTCGTCTCTCCACAGCGCAACTTCAGTTACCTGTCATGCTGCTGTTTTGTCAAAAGTTCATTGTTTTCTGGATTCTCCCTAATCCATAGCTGGAAGAAGCCCTGGCGTTGTGCCTGTCTGTGCAAGATGCACATTTCAGCTCACGAGGGCGAGTGACGACATGGCACAAAAAGATAGCAGAAACCTGAGTCCTCAAAGGCCCACAAGTCATGAATGCATTTTTTTACAAGAAGAGAGAGGAGAAAAAAAGGAGGGGGAGTGTTCAGTTTGCTTGAGACAAAAGAGCCATTGTGCAATGAAACTTTATATACATATTAGAAATTTGAAACCCTTAGACTCTGCATGTAGGATTCTTGTAACTGTGAATGAGATAACATTACCCACAATTCTCGCGTTATGTCCACAAAAAAACTAAGAAAAAGCCTACCCTGTTTTCTGCCAGGATCTTATTCTGTGCAATGGATTCCTGCTTTTTTTTCTCTGTTTTTTGCAGGGTCATCTAATATCAGTGATAAGAGACCTGTGGTCTCCAGGCAGTTTTGTGGCCCATTAAGTAACACATTCCCCAGGAGGAGCAGTGCAGGAGGCACAACCTGTCGACAGAAATTTGGACTTTGCATTCTTTTAGCTTGGAGTCATCATCTACCCAACGTCTCAGGTGTAAAAAAAGGAATTTTATGCCAATTCCTATGTTTGCCCGTTTACCTGCTTCAGGCTGGATTGTATGCATACCTCCCCCTACTTTGGCAACAAAACTCATCCAGATAAAAAAGTGTTTCACTTTTCTTTTTTACTTTCAGCTTAGGAAGATGTTTCTTTTTTACTTGTAATAGCTCAGAAAAAGACAATGACAAACCTAACAACGTATAATTATTTTTCACTTTTTGGGACCCCAGCCATGGATTTCAACATTTAAAGGCCAGTTTGGGAACAAGAAGGGAGTAACAGCAGACTTCCCATGACGTCACTGTTTGAATAAAAACCCCGCGTTAAAACAAACAGACCTCTTCCACACAGGTCCCCAGTGGAGCTGGAAGGAGAGACACCATCTCCTTGCAGGCAAGCAGACATAACTGTTCGAACTGGATCTAAGAGTGTCATACGATCACACTATCATTTGCACTAAGTTAAGAAGGAATGAATTGCTGTTTGTGTATCCGGTATTCCTTCATGAACGGGGGTAATTGAGGTGCAAGCGTGGCTCGACTTTTCTTTCCGAGGTCAACAGAAGCTAAGTATTTTTCAGAGAGTTTCCTGCAAAGACCCTATTCAGGGGCTGCATCCTTTGAAGGACCCGGTCTATGTGGGCTGGGTCCTTCTTCAACCGCTAAAACCACGGAGGCCAGAAGTGAGCAGCTGTGAATTGGGACAGTCTAGCCTCACCGCTGGGAAGGCTGGCGAGGCAAGCCGGCAGTTACTACGGCAGGAGCGGAAAACTCCGAAAAATCAGAGCACGTTTGAAATTAAGCGATATCTTCATAAATCAAGCAGATATTTCACGTCTACACAGTTATATTGCCGCATTAAAGCATTGTAGAAGTTAATTTGTGTCACAGAAAGTCTAATTTTTCACAATTTAGTCACAGCTTTTGCCGCTGTGGTCCGCCATGGCTGCCCCTACTTGACCAACCCATTTGGACCCGCAATGAATCATGGGAATGATGGACCACGAAGGATACTCACGACCCATCCTTCAAATCGGGCAAAAGAAGGACACATTTGTCGGCCGCATTTGAAGGAGTCTCGGTAGGATTCATGAATTGGGACAGCCTTCGTCGCCACGCTGTGACGTAATAGGCCTACAAATATGGCCTTCGAGGGATCCAGCCCTTGAATTGGGACATACCCCCTGTCTCTGCAACACAGAGTGAAGCAGTTTACCAGGTCAGAAGGAAGGACAAAAGTACCGCAACACAGCACGCCGCTCTGCGTGCAGTTCAGCCCAGTCGGCAGAACGAGCCGCCCCACCACACAGCTACGGAGGTTAGCTGCAACCTAACCCTTTGTTTACCCACGCGTGAATGTTTTTCTTCAACGCCCAGGACCACTTCTCCTCAGTACGGTTCACATAAGAGGTAGTGTTTGGGCAGAGAAGATTAGTTTAGAGGTAAATAATCTAAATAATGTTTGTTTAATGATGTTTTTGTTTGTGTTGAGAAATTCAGCTACAGTAAGTGCTAAAAGACTAGCACTCAGTTAAGGATGTGTTCTGTGACGTTGTTTTTAAAGTTAAGACAAACTTTATTTAAAGGGTATTTAAAGTTTTTAAACGCAGACCGGCCATAACCCACCGTCCGTCCACGCTTATGCATTTCCACCCTTTTATCAGTGGTATTTTAAAAGGTATGTGTTTGATTCTGGTAACCAGCTATAAGCTTCTTTTGTTAGCTCCAACCACTAATGGCTAAGAACTCATGCTGACGTTACGAGTCAGCTAAAGATTATTTACCAGAAAGGTAGTTAGTTTCCAATGTAGGAAGTATTATTTCCTTAAATATTATTTTACTAAACGTGATAACTAATTAAACACCATTAAGACCCATATATCCAAAAGGTTTGGTTATTTAAAATATTTCCTCAATATTTCTTTAAATAGTATCTTAATAAATAAAGGCAGTTAATTAAACACAGTTGAGAATTGGTCATCCAGAAGGTTGGTTTTATTCAGCAAATCCTTTCAAATGTTTTATCAAAATAATGTTTTATCTGATCTTGCATTGTGGATGGTTGTTCAAAGGTTGCCTAAGTTAGTTCTAAGACTAACGTAACTTCATTTCCTGATTCTTCAAGATAATCCTTGGTTCTCAAACATAAATAACTTTGCATGGTAATGTTGCATCACTCTTTCGGTCATGGTTTTCAACCATCTTTGATTCACGTGTTTATATCATACATAGCTAGTTAGTCTTCCTTATTCTTTCTTTTTTCTCTGTAGTTTAGTTGGGTTGTTTTAGTATAGTAAAGAGTTTGTTGATTGAACCATGTTTGACTTTGAGTTGACTTATTTTTGTTAATAAATTCTTGTATTCTAAGAAATTGTGTTAATTCATTTTGTGTGTGTACAGAGTTTTGCTGTTGAATAATGCCAGAGCTTGGCTCATCCCTTTCAATTTTGTCCTAATACCACAGCCTTATTGGGCTGGTATTCACAGGACAACCCTCAACAGACTGAAATATTATTTAATAAAATATTTAAGTATTAATGTTAAATAATATATTCATAATCACAACACACTAAAGACAAAAATGGGCAAAAGTAAGAGTAAAATGATTAAACACCAAAACCACCCATCCATCCATTTTCTGTACCCGCTTCTTCCGTACAGGGTCACCGGGGAGCTGGTGCCTATCTCCAGTGGTCTACGGGCGAGAGGCAGGGTACACCCTGGACAGGCCGGCAGTCCATCGCAGGGCAACACAGGGACACACAGGACAAACAACCATGCAGACACCCATTCATACCCAAAGGCAATTTAGCGAGGCCAATTAACCTAACGGTCATGTTTTTGGACACTAGTAGGAAGCTGAAAAACCCAAAGAGAAGAGGAAGGTTTATCACCAACCCCAACCCTAAAAATCCAATATGGCTGCAGCGTTTATAAAACATGATCAACGCTGCAGAATTAAACTATTTATTTGCACTTTGGATGGTTTGTATGTCAATAAAACGTTCAAACACATAGTACTGTACGACATCTGTCAGCAATCCATGTTCATTGGATTTGGTGTTATCCCCAGATTCATGTTTCAACTTTACTATTAAATAAACTACGAGCACTTGTTCTCGGTTCACAGTTATCTGCTTCCATTTATACAGGAAGCTCTCAAAATGTTCTTTACTGCACTTATCTTTTGAGAAGTTTCTAATGAAGCAAAAATCAATGTGCTTGAATGATTAATCTTTACGGCTGGTATTAGCCTTGTATTTACCTTGTAAATGGTGGATGTAAAAAAAAAAATTCTGAGTATCAGTAAAGGCAACCCACAGTTTGTGAACCATGGATTGATGATATTGTTTGGGTTGATGGGTCGTCAAATTAACAAAAAAGTATCTGTGTTGACAAATCACACAAACCTCTCCTCTTTAGTTAGATACACACATGGGGTGAGTTAACTGTGACAGTCAAGATTTCAACTCTGGCTCAATTTGTACGTCCTAAAAAGATGTTGTAGAGTTTTTGGATAGGCGACAACTTCCATTTTTACACGTTCTATAAATACAGTCTTGATGTGGATGATTCATTGTGAACTAGAATACTTTTTCCACAAATACATACTACTAAAAAAATTATGAAGACACCAACACTTATCTGTTTTAAAACTTTAGTGTTCCAGCTGAACTTGTTATTTCTGTACCCTTTCTGTCTGTTCTTGCTGTGGTTGCCAGGAAAAAGTGCCATAAAAAAGAACATTGTTGAATAGAGAACTAAGCCCTACTTTATCGTTTAGGGGCCTCAGTGGTTTTGCATGAAACTAGATTAGGTGACGTTCAGTCAAATGATGCAACTGGCGCCAAATCCAGTGACCCTTTGTTATAGCCCTTAGCCATGAAAAGATCATATCGAAGTGTGGAAATCCCACAGGTACAGGGGACTCAATATGAACTGTGCCTCTGTCTTATCTCATACTTTATGCTTAGACAGGGTTTGCTTCACAGAGACTGGTTGAACTTAAGCATGAAGCCTGGTTTGGTGTGGTAATCTCAGACACAGTAAACCTAAAGAGTAAGTTAGTTTTAATAGGCACATTATTTCTACCCCGACACTCGCACAGGCTCCAATCGGAGCCACAGTCTGTTTGAAGTTGGTAACAGCTGTAGTGGTTCCAGCCTTTATTTAGAGGTCAGCAGGCTGACTTCAGTTAAAAGGAGAAAGGGACTAAAGGGGTGAGAGAGAGAGAAAGAAAGAAGAGAAGGCAGTAGGAGGAGAAATAAAGAACGGAGAGCGATTGAGAGATAAAAGGAGGACATAAAGAAAGAGAGTTACTAGTGTGCGAAGGACTGGCTGAGGGAGAGGTTAAAAGTTTGTGGAGTTGCATCTGGCCTCCTGCCTGCTCTGTTGTTTATTGCCGCTGGCGTGAAGATCTGGTGCCAACATTAACCGCACCTGAACTGCTTTGCAGCACACACAAACACATAAACACACACACAGGGACAAAACAGGAAGAGGCATGCATGTGCACAGCTTGCACTTTACACCAGTGCTTCGGTAAGATTTATCAGTGTACCAGCTTTTTTATACCTTGTACATCAGTGTGTGTGCAACTTTTTGTGTGTGAGTGTATGTAAGTGTACTTGTACTCCACAAGCAGATGCCAAGTCATGTCTTCTCATATGTTAATCCCCCGTTAGTCCTTTTCCCTTCACATCTTTGTGCTGTGTCAATCTGGACGGCTGCCAAGGTCGTCTCAGCTAAATCTTCCCGAGTCACCCAAAACCTTGCTCGACAATGTTCCACCTCTGCTAAAACTTGCACAAGATGTTTGGAAAACACAAGATAGAAGATGCTCTTTGAGTCCTAGGTGCCATCATCATCTAATCCAACACAGACTGGAACAGGGACATGCATGGGGGTCACTGCGAGCAGTAATTACGCACAATGATGCCACCCACAACAAACCCATAAGACAGACCCTTCTCTGTTCGACTTCTCCCTTTCAGTGCAATTTCCCATGATAAAGTGCCAATTATACCCCGTGCATGTGCACGTACAGACACACATGCTGAAGTACAGTACAAAAAGAGCTTGGAGGAGAAAGGATTTTCAGGGTTGAACAGGGCAATCCTTTTACCCCCGGCACTATTGACAAGGCTGGCAGCCAGTAAGATCTGGAAACCAGCACCGATATCGTTCTACACCCTTCTTCATCTCTTTTTTGCTCAACTCAGTCCTTGTCTTCTGAACATCAGGGCTGGAATGTGTTGAGCAGGTCATATTCACAAGCACATCAAAACCGATTAGGTGTGAGCCGCCTGGATTAAGATGAGTGCTCAGACCTTCATATCTTAGACTAACTTCTCTAAAGCACTTGGCTTCCTCCAGTCACAACGGCATCCAAGTTCATTTTGGCCTGACACAGGCTGCTCCCTTGCTTGTAGAAGTAATACCAGATTACAGAGCAACTGTTGTTAAATGTTGATATAATGTGTTTTTCTTGTCCCCCCTCACTGTTTGCACAGCTGTTCTCTAACAGCAGGTCATCTCACGGTTCTTCTCTTGTATGGCTTACTTTGGGCAAAACTGACATATCACTTCAGTTTAATACGCTTAGAAAACATTAATGTGTTGGCTGTGAGAGAAAACTTTTTTAATGAAAAAGTGTGGAATTTAGGTTCTATTATGCATATCTGGCACATATTAGCTTATAAGGCTAACTTATTTTCTTCCAAAATAGGGCTGTGAGAGTTAATTCATCTCTCTGACTCATTTGTACAGAACAAGTCCAGACAAGCAACCAGCACCTTAGAACACACCGACAGGGATCTCCGCAGCCCACAAAAGAGTGATATTTCACTAGAGCAAGAAAGTCTAAGAAAACAAAGCAAGAGGAGAAAAGAAAAACACCTTCTTGACAGCATTACTGTCTTTGTTGAATCAAAGCAGGAGACGATAAAAGAAACACCCATCAAAACAACCATTCAAAAAAAAATACCACCCTTGGGTGCCTGTGGCAAACAAGGGAGGGGAACAGACTGAGAAATGGGTCCACGGGTCAGTAATTGTACAAAGCAAAAGGTAGATTTACGTTTTAACAGAAGCCTGTGCTCTATCTGTCTTCTTCCCCACCCCACCTTCCCTCTCTCTTTATGTGTACATGTGAGGAACCAGCAGGCTGGAAGCTCTCCCAGGACCCAGATGTGCTCTGTCAACACCGAGATTCCAGAGAGGAAGCAGGGCTTTACAGCAGCAAGCTGCTCACACACAGCCAGAACCTGCAAAGACCGGGAGCCAGGGGAGAACAACCTGCTTCATGTAAACACAGACCTCCCTGTTCTCTGTCTGAGCCACTGGTTCTACTTCTACTCACTCGGAATGGCCATGGTCCAGAGCAAGCTGCAGCAGCAGCAACATAATCCTAGTGGTACTGTAGTGAGCCACAGAGTTCTTCCCTCCTCACTGGGCCCCCTTCTCTGCCTGCCACTGTCAAGAGGTAAATAGCTATTGGCTGCTCAATAAGTGGCTTCAGTGTGTTGGAGTAAGGGGCCTTTTTTCCTCCACACTCTCCCAGACTTGACAAGCATGTATTGACAGAGCAGTTACACACTAACCCATTGGGGGAAATCCTCCACATTGTGCCCCAGGCAGCTGATAAATGGAACTCATACAGTACCTGTAAGCATGATCTCTTAAGCATGGGCCTGGAAAAGGTGCATTTTTGCACTCGAGCAACTTAATATTGCAGTACTAATGGAGACACAAGGAGAATGACGCTTTTAAGAAACATAATGTGATGAGAAATAAAAGATAGGGAAAATACAGAAGAAGAGAAAACAATACAGCAAAACATGTTAATGTTTTGATTTTATTGCTCAAAGTGTGTTATTCTAATTTAATGTAACAGCAAAAATGACTAATGAAAACTAGGAATAGAAGCTAATATGTGCAATGGTTGAAGGTAAACTTAATACTAAGTTTGGAAATTTCGATAAAGAATTAACCTCTCAACTTTTTTCTGAATACGAAGACACTATAACATAGTGAAAAGACAAACAGATAACTGACATTACAAGGAAAATAGAGTGGAGATCCAGTGATATTACTGGCTACTGGCGTTATATACCATCTAAATACCCTGTCCAAGCAAAGCGAAGGTCACATGCAAAGCGAGAGTCACTAATGTCCATAAGAGAAGCCTGTTCAGATAGGTGAAGTCAGCGGTGCAGCCCCCAACGCATTGTGGAGGTGCGTTGCTACCTCCGCTTCTTCCCTTTAACTCCCTTTCATGTCCGACCCACTGCTGATAAATAGCTAGGGGTGCAGCACTTGCTTTCACTTTGTGATATGATGTCAGTAACCTTCATTGATCTGCTGGCGGGTAGGTAGGCCTTATCACTGCCTCTCCCTTGTGATATACTGTGATCCAGGGCCCTGACTGCTTTTTAATACACTGCACTTTAGGTAGCGGTGTCGTAGGCTAACCACCTCAGCAACTAACACCTGAGGCCATATTTTACAGCAGTGCTGTGATGGCCACACAGATTATGAAGAAACTAACCCTTGAAAAGCCTGCCAGCCAAACGATAACACTGGCTAAAGCAGAGAAGCAGTTGTAAGGAATTCTCTGGTTTGATCATGTACTTTGGTAGACCTTTATGGGCCAGGAATTGTATGGAGAGGAGCACAAGCCTGCAAAGTCAAGCTTTAAGAACGACATGTTGTAAAAGAGGGTATGATATTCCTTATTAACGCCATCAACCCATTGCATTTCCCACCCTAAATCTTTACAATCCTCTCTTGCTTCCAGTTGGATCCCTTCAATCCTTTGGCTTTGTTCACAGCACTACCTGTGCTGTGTTTTTAAGTCTAATCAAGCACCTCTGTCAGAACATACAGCATGTGTGTTGACAGAGCGCAAGACTCTATGCAGGGCTGAATTAGTGCTGACAGATACTTCCTCCCACCAGATTTGTTCATGTGCCTACTCTGAGACAACGCCTGATCTGATTGGCAGGAGTTTCATTCACATCTTATGAACCTTTGAGCAAACAAAATAGCAACAAAGATGCCAGGTATTGCACTGGGAAATGATTAGCTTTATATAGCATGGATTACAGTTACAAAATTGTAGAAGTGATTATGGTAATTAAGGAAAATGTGTGCAAACTTAGAGGAAAAAACGTTGTATCAAAGTTATATATCTTATATAATTAATACACAGCAAGGCACACTCCAGCTAACAAAAACACCCATGCATACGAGTTGGAGAAGGTTGCAGATAAAGAACACTGGGCGACTAGCAAGAGAATTATCCCAACTATTGATTTTAGCTGTTGGGTATTACAGAAGGAAACAGCGGGTTTATCAGGCCAAGATCCCTCTGCACTTTTACTAACTAAACGAGTATTTTCTGGGCTTATCAGGCAAAAAGCCTATTACTGATGTTCTCAGCCTCCCCCACAAACAGACAAAGGGAGACATTGGCCACTATTATGTAGCTATTGCTTGGGTTGGATTATGTCACACTTTTTGGAGACCTAATATACTTATCTATCTATCTATCTATATCTAGCACATCACAAAACCAAAGGATGCTCACATAGTCTCCTTTAACATGACATTCCTCAGGTGTATTGCACACTTTATTATATTTATGCATAATGGACTTGTGACCTCCTCAACAATCTTTTGTACATCTTCCTCTATCACTATCTCTTTCTGTCTTCCTCTGGGTTAATGCACTTTCTATGGCTTCTGTATATGATAAATACAGGCAGAGATAATGGGAAGTGCTATAATCCCTGAGTAGAGCCTAATTCTGGTCTTAAACATAAAGCATAAAAAGTATATGTTTTAATTGGAGACTGCAAAGATACTTGTGGAGGTAACTCCAAAGATGTCTTATCTATGTTCTAGGAATAGAGACTGCTCTGTATCTGCTGGCATGAATTGAAAGTTCACTTGTTGTTTTAATACAAAATTATACTTGAATGAATACAGATATTAATATTCTAACAATATTATTAATCGAACAAAAAACCCCAACAATAGCTGTGGAAATCCATAAACTGATCAGTCCACAATCCCAAGGGTTGTCTTAATACATATGAAATACGCACAATACTATGTGCTTGTGCCAATGTCTGTGAATGTATTGGGGTGTAAAATGATCTCAAGGAGATGAGATTATAATTGAAAATCATAAAACATATGGTTTCATTATTTGCATTTCTAATCACAAGCAGAATGAGTGGGCAGAAAATGTTATTGACAAACTGCAAAACAGAACAAAGTCATAAAGAAATGAAATAACATCCTACAGGTCAGCCAAAGTACCTATACATCATGGATTTATAACACATTTTAAATAAATGAAACTACTATGCTATTTTACAAGCAAAACATTCAACTACTGAGTGAGAACAACGTCATGGTTCATTCTACAAGGGTTCTCATGAGGTGTACCACCAGATCTACTGTGAGGAGTGGCACTCACGGTGTCACAGAAGGAGGATGGAGATCCAAGTCCAAACTTAGCACCGACAAAGGGGTAGTGCTCACCTGCCACCTGCCCTGCCTTTATGTCTCCAAGCCAGGCCTGTAATTTGCTTGGTCTCTGAGATAAATCTTATCTCAGAGACCTGATTAAGTTTTTAATTTACACACCAATCAATAGCCCAGGTCTATTGGCAATGTGTCTAAAACTCTATTTACTAAAGGATTCCCTGCTATCAATTGATCAAGGACCCGGCAGCCATAAATTATGGGAACATGTGTGTGCATGAGCGAGAGTGAGGGAGGCACAAGGAAAGGGTGAAAAAGTACTGCAAAAGGGGAAAAATTCAAAGAGCCTGAACATATTTGGCTGATTTTTTGCGAAGAATGGAAAGATAAGCTGTAGCCTGCTAACATCCACTTTAGGTTGGTGCATGTGGCCTGGGAGCAAGACAAACACACAGAAACCTCTGTTTAAAATGTTTCAAAAGGTCTCCCTAAACGTCATCCAATGACAAGAGGAAGCTGAGTGACTTCTAAAGATTCACATCCAGTACGGTCATGCTAAATATCTGGACAAGTGAGACATCCTCCCACTTCAGGCCCTTTCTGCATTAGTGCCATAAGCTGTTTACAGAGTCTACTTTCCCAACCGAACAGTAAAAACAGAAATTTGCAGGGGTTTGCAGGGGTCTGGGTTGCAAATACAGAGTGACTACATAAAGCTTTGTTACGAAGAAATATTTATTAGAAAACTAAGCGTACAATTTTTTTTAAGCACAGATCCATCAATTCAACATCCAAGACCACAGGTTTCATGTTGATTCATGTAGTCAGAAGTTAAATATTTGAATGGTCAGACCTGTAGAGGTGTGATTCTGTAAATACACAAAGACACTGTCATTTTTACTAAGAGCTAGAGGGGACAGATACCATCCAGCCCCTCTCAGCTATTCCCATGCAAAGAAAGTGAAGGGGAGGGAAAGGAGGGCAAACGTTATCACCGTGGAGAAAGTGTCGTCATGGCGGTTCTGCACTGACCCTGCTGACTCGCCGATTCCTTAACATGAGATCATTTTGGACAGCTGACCTCAATATCACTGAGCTCTGCGGACGAAACGGATCCAGTGGAACTTCTTATTCCCTGCACCCTGCTGCCAAAATATAAGCAGGATGCACATTTAGAGCTTTTTTTCCTGTAACAACATTAACAGGAATTAAAGGAATTCCCAGAATAAAGTGAGCATATTATCCCACAACTACCTACCCCCGGCCAATGCTCTCTATAAAAGTATAAAAATTTGTTTTTGTTTGTGAACAGGGCAAGCAAACTACCCTGGTATGTTTTCCAGCTTGTACTTAAAATTACAACATACAATCATAAGGCAGAAAAACATTGTCATAACAAATGTTTAGGCGGAAGTTCTGCACTACTTTGTCATTAGTGGAGAAGCTGTCTGGTAAAATCAGGCATAAACATGTGTCAGAATTACATGTAATTATAGTTGGGAAAACTTCCGCATGAGAGTATGAATCACCTCTGCAGCTGGCTGGCATGGCAGGAGAGAAAACAGTACCCTGCTATCCTCACCTTCATAACTGCAGTGGGGGAGGGGTACAAACCATGGGAGACGTGCTGTCTAAAAAAGACAGACAGTCTCATACGAAGTCAGAGTGGCCGGCTTGCTGGTCCTCTGCTGGATTATCTAAAGAGCCACCGACGGATATGTGTAATCATCCCCATGTTTCTCTCTCACTCTGCCTCTCTGGCTAATGTCTCCGCCTGATTCGATTGAAGCAATTAGGCAGTAATCTATAGAGCAAGGGAGTGATGGAAACATTTCCCACTGTCCTCCTCTTGTTTCTCAGAGCTGCTATAATTAGCTAACTTTGTTTCTCATTAAACATCAAAGGAGTATTTACATACCCAGATCCAATTTGCCTCTGTGGAGCCTAGCCCTTTTAAACCATTGTGAAATCCTGAAACATGTCTTTAAACATAGGAATGAGGGAGCTGCGATCTACAATTAATTCAATCAAACATTTGTTTAAATCAGTAGGATACAATGGATCTAGTGGGTACAGAGTACAACAAGTACAATATGAAAATGCCAGTGTGTGCAGAAAACAGCTAGAATAATAAGTTTAAAACAGGGAGTGTTTGTAGATAGACATAGACCTCATAAACCGCCTGTGCTGAAATCAATTTTGATTAAACCAGCTTTTATAGAAATGCACAAATTCATTGTTCTAACATTAACTAAAAGGACATATGTTTGTTTCCTGTTACATGGGGTGAAAAAAAGGCCACTAGATATGGATTCCAAGAGTTTATAATAAAGATTTAAGCAGAATACATAATGTAACTACGTCTCTACATCTGTCCCAACAATTCAAACATAATCAGCTCAGACTGTGGATGAGACAGTCATACACTGTGTGTTGTGCTGGATATACAACATGTACAGGGGTTGGACAATGAAACTGAAACACGTGGTTTTAGACCACAGTAATTTATTAGTATGGTGTAGGGCCTCCTTTTGCGGCCAATACAGCGTCAATTCGTCTTGGGAATGACATATACAAGTCCTGCACAGTGGTCAGAGGGATTTTAAGCCATTCTTCTTGCAGGATAGTGGCCAGGTCACTACGTGATACTGGTGGAGGAAAATGTTTCCTGACTCGCTCCTGCAAAACACCCCAAAGTGGCTCAATAATATTTAGATCTGGTAACTGTGCAGGCCATGGGAGATGTTCAACTTCACTTTCATGTTCATCAAACCAATCTTTCACCAGTCTTGCTGTGTGTATTGGTGCATTGTCATCCTGATACACGGCACCGCCTTCAGGATACAATGTTTGAACCATTGGATGCACATGGTCCTCAGGAATGGTTCGGTAGTCCTTGGCAGTGACGTGCCCATCTAGCACAAGTATTGGGCCAAGGGAATGCCATGATATGGCAGCCCAAACCATCATTGATCCACCCCCATGCTTCACTCTGGGCATGCAACAGTCTGGGTGGTACGCTTCTTTGGGGCTTCTCCACACCGTAACTCTCCCGGATGTGGGGAAAACAGTAAAGGTGGACTCCTCAGAGAACAATACATGTTTCACATTGTCCACAGCCCAAGATTTGCGCTCCTTGCACCATTGAAACCGACGTTTAGCATTGGCATGAGTGGCCAAAGGTTTGGCTATAGCATCCCGGCCGTGTATATTGACCCTGTGGAGCTCCCGACGGACAGTTCTGGTGGAAACAGGAGAGTTGAGGTGCACATTTAATTCTGCCGTGATTTGGGCAGCCGTGGTTTTATGTTTTTTGGATACAATCCGGGTTAGCACCCGAACATCCCTTTCAGACAGCTTCCTCTTGCGTCCACAGTTAATCCTGTTGTATATGGTTCGTCCTTCTTGGTGGTATGTTGACATTACCCTGGATACCGTGGCTCTTGATACATCACAAAGACTTGAAGTCTTGGTCACAGATGCGCCAGCAAGATGTGCACCAACAATTTGTCCTCTTTTGAACTCTGGTATGTCACCCATAATGTTGTGTGCATTTCAATATTTTGAGCAAAACTGTGCTCTTACCCTGCTAATTGAACCTTCACACTCTGCTCTTACTGGTGCAATGTGCAATCAATGAAGACTGGCTACCAGGCTGGTCCAATTTAGCCATGAAACCTCCCACACTAAAATGACAGGTGTTTCAGTTTCATTGTCCAACCCCTGTATGTAGTGCATGCAAATTGAATATCCAGACTATTTTTAGTTTTGCAAAGCTAGATTTCCAAACTTCCTAAGGATACCCCAGAACACACATATGCACATGCGTAAACATATAAATATGCAAATTAGCCCCACCTCTGACTTAACGGCTGTCGATGCAGCAGCTGCTCACTCTTAATTCCATTTAAACACGCTTCATCGTTGGTCTGACAAATACAACAAAGGTTAGCACCGTATAAGCTAGTAATGTGTTGCTAATGTTAAACAAACCGCTTTCCCTAACCACATAAATTCCCACTCCTCCAATCTCTGGGACTGGTTCCCTAAGTTTGTTTTATGAAAAAAAAAGACAAGGCAGGCTTTATCTATGCCTTGTAAAAGTACATAGGTCCTGGTTAAAGAGTATAAATGAAGGGATTGAAAGCACATTTTGCTTATAAATAAAAATGTGGTACTACTAAAAGTTTCATGTTTTAGCCAGTTGTTAGCATGGTTGCCTCATAACAAGAACGTCCCAATGAAACTGTGTGAAATTGGCCTGTTCTCCTCATGCATGCTTGGGTTTTCTCCAGGTACTCAAGCTTCATCCCAAAGTCCAGAAACATGTATGCTATGTTGCCTGATCACCCTCTTGTATTCTAGATGCTCCCCATGATAAGTTATTGGAATAATGACTCTAAACTAAACTGCATTCTTTCTTTTATTGTAGCTGGTAATCTAACTAATGACTTGTTGCATTGTTACAACACCGTTACTGTTACCGACAACAAAATGTGGTGTGTACTATAATTCAGCACACTGAGGGTTAAAGCTGCCTTCATCTGACCAGGAGCTGAGGGGGAAAAAACAATCACAGAAGTGCTGCTGATTGGCTGAGGATGAGTAACATAGTCATTGCGAAGCAACCAGAGGCAGACTTGGGCAGGTGTTCTATGTTCAAGTATCTATATGTGAACTGTAATTTATGCCATGGATCAATGTTTTACATCAATTGTAAGCAGATTGAATCACATAAAACACCTCTCAATGTCACATGCTTCAACAAAACTAGTCACCAAAAATAATTATGTTGATCCTAGCAGGCTCAGCCCAAACCCAGGTGAGATTAACATGAGCTCAGCGAATAAAGGATGGGGTGACGCTATCCAAGCAATCTAAACTTGATTTGAAGTCAGATTATTTCAAATTAGGATCACATGTAATGGACTCTGAATGGATAAACACTAATAAAGAGAATTTCACTAAGATACAATGTAGCCATGCCATCCAGTACTCCAGTAGAGACTGTTTAGCCATGGGAAGGATGTCTTCAGGAAGAGGTTCTCTTATGAGAGGTTTGAGAAGCTTCTTGGGGATGGATGGATGGATGGATGGATGGATGGATGGATGGATGGATGGATGGATGGATGGATGGATGGATGGATGGATGGATGGATGGATGGATGGATGGATGGATGGAAGGATGGATGGATGGATGGATGGATGGATGGATGGATGGTGTACTACAACTATGCTGTAAGAACAGCACTTGTGTGACTGAGATAGATTGTCACAAGGTAGAGACAACCATGGAGTTTAAATGTTTTATTACCTGATTACATGTTTATATATTAGTTTCATAATACAGTGCACCTACTTTTCAGTTTTACACTAAAGCCACTTCAGCTGTTTATTTTTGTGTGGACGAAAATCCTCGTACAGCCACAGTTGTGACACTTTGGCTTCCTTAATTTGCACTGCAGTGCTTGACAAGCATCATTTAATTGTATTGTTATTTAATAGCCAGTTTCAACCTGTTGATGTGGAATAAATATTAAAAGTTCTATAGAATGTATTTTGTTTTATTGTTCTATTACAGATATAGAAGTTATTTTATCTACAATTCAAAATTTAATTTGATTGGTGTGTTGTTTCATTTTATCACACAGTAACATTTGAATAGTTTAAATTAGTGTATCCTGTTTGTAATTCCTACTGTCCATTCCTAGTGTCCATTTACTGAATCATACATTCATACTTTTTTGTTAGATTGTTTTTAATTTTCCACTAGTCGCCTGTATTGACAGTTAACAGACAGAAAATGGGCTGAGGGAGAAAATGGGAACACATGCTGCAAAGGTTTCAATGTCGGGAATCGAACCCAGGACGGCTGTGTCGAGGAGTATGGCCTCTGTATGTGGAGCACTGCTCTACCTCTACAACATCTATGCCTGAATCATATATTTAGTTTTATAATAAACATTTAAACATTTAAATTCTGTTAAGAGAGGATCCAAATGCTTTTTCATTTTTAAACATTTATTTAAAAAACAGTTACAGGTCAATAACTTTTTTAATGTAACTTAGTTACTAACTCAGTTACTTTTTTGAAGAAGTAACAAGTAGCTATAACTAATTATGTTTTTAAAGTAACTTGCCCTACATTGCCCATGATTCGCTAAAACTGTCTCTATGAAATATGGTATGAAGTACATGGCGGATTGAGTACATATGCAAAACTGCAGCCAGTTTTGAAAAAAAGCTAATTTAATTAGAAGGATTCCTGCATGACACAGATTTACTTTGTCAGTTGTGCTTTAGCAGTAACTCATGTTTCCGAAAACAGACACCATCACAGCAAAAATCTCTTGGTTAACTCTGATACCTGGCAAAGGTCATGAAAATATAAACAAAATGTTCGTTTTGTTGATTACCACCACAGTCCTGTCAGATCTGCCTATGGGTCACTCACATTAGGTCTAACAGAAACAAAATGTTTAAACTCATGTTTTGTGCAATAAAATCCTAATTCCTACAGTTATAGTGTAAGTCTCAAGAATTTATGTAGATGAGCACACTGATTAATAGTGGAATGCAAAAGTAAACAGTGTTAGGAGCAGGGCTGGATGTTGAAGACCAAATGTGCTGGCAAGGGGGCTTGTCCTGGGAAAAGGCTGTCCAAGCCACCCCCTCTATTCCCCTCTGCCCCTGTGTGCAGGACTGCAGCTAGTATGGCCTGAGCAGCACAGGGTTAACTGCTCTGCCCAGTCGCAGACATGAAAAAAGTGAAACAATAAAATAATGGCAGTGACTGAATGCTCAAAGGCAGGGAGCACAGTGGGTGTGAGAGTGTGGGGGTCTCACCATAGGCTCCTGCAGATGTTGCTGGGCTTCTGGGGGTCACACAATCATGCGTATTAGCATTCCTGATAGAGGGAGCCTGGATTAGGGAGCTGAATGCCTTTCTCAACTCTGTCAGAGTATAAACATGCTAGAGAAGCCAAGAAGAGGCAAAGAAATCCCAGAAATGTGGCAATGTGGCAAAGAAAGGTGAGAACATAAGTAGTAGAAGAAAGCCAAACTGAAAGAGCAGGCACAATGCAGAAGTTAAAAGAAGAGAGGATAAAATGAAAAAGAGTAAGACTGACAAAGATTGAGTAAAACTAGTTCGAACAGATAATGACAGTTTAAGAAACAGACAACAACAAGAAATGAAGTGGTTGATAATGCAATAAGTTTGCATGGGAGTACATATAAAACAAACATTTCTATTTGTAGCTGAATGAGTGAATGAGCAAAGACAAACGGCTTTCTTTCTTCTTTGTATGGCTGCGTGAGCGAGAGAGGGCAAAAGAGAGAGAGGGAGAGATGAAATAAAAGCCTTTCAGTGTGTATGTATTCTGTCCTGTCCCTTTTTTCCCAAGACAGAGGCCTGAAGAGGCCTCATATTTCTAGTTGCTGTCAGGTCAGGGTGAGAGGCAGAGACAGCAAGGGACAGCTGTTTTCTGGGATGTAGCCCTTCCCCACACATGGCCTTTGATCCATTTTGGTTTCTTTGGCCAAACAATCTCCCATCCCATATATATATATATATATATATATATATATATATATATATATATATATATATATATATATATATATATATATATATATACATATATATACATATATATATATATACAGTACAGACCAAAGGTTTGGACACACCTTCTCATTCAAAGAGTTTTCTTTATTTCCATGACTATGAATATTGTAGCTTCACACTGAAGGCATCAAAACTATGAATTAACACATGTGGAATTATATACTGAACAAAAAAGTGTGAAACAACTGAAAATATGTCTTATATTCTATTTTCAACAGGACAATTACCTCAAAAACACCTCCAGGCTGTGTAAGGGCTATTTGACCAAGAAGGAGAGTGATGGGGTGCTGCGCCAGATGACCTGGCCTCCAGAGTCACCGGACCTGAACCCAATTGAGATGGTTTGGGTTGAGCTGGACCGCAGAGTGAAGGCAAAAGGGCCAACAAGTGCTAAGCATCTCTGGGAAGTCCTTCAAGACTGTTGGAAAACCATTTCAGGTGACTACCTCTTGAAGCTCATCAACAGAATGTCAAGAGTGTGCAGAGCAGTAATCAAAGCAAAAGGTGGCTACTTTGAAGAACCTAGAATATAAGACATATTTTCAGTTGTTTCACACTTTTTTGTGCAGTATATAATTCCACATTTGTTAATTCGTAGTTTTGATGCCTTCAATGTGAAGCTACAATATTCATAGTCATGAAAATGAAGAAAACTCTTTGAATATATATATATATATATATATATATATATATATATATATATATATATATATATATAAATGTATTTATGTGATGGCCTATGTCAAACGAAAGTTAGAACAGTAAGGCACATGAGCGGTGGCAGAACATGGGACCAACTCTGAAACTTAGGTGGTAAACCAAACTGAGAAGAAACACGAAACCAGAGCTTTGTTATCTTCACCTCTCTTTGTTTTAGACACGACAAATAATTTCACAGGAATGCAGCTGGGCTGGTCTCTACTGCAATGTATTCAGTTTTGATAATATAATGGAGAGCTGATAAAGAAACCATTGTAACACACAAGCTCTTATTATACCTATCTTTTCTCCAAGGACTGTTTCCCCAAGTGTTAAAGGAGTTTTGTTAAGATTATCTTTTTAGTGGGCAAAGATTTAAAAGTATCAAATCTTTTTCCACCAAAAACCAATTGATCATTAAACCAGATTTTGGCTGTAAAGTGCTTTAAATAATTGCTTTAAATTACCCATCCAAGACAGAAAGTTCTGGTGCCTGAATATTGCCAGACTTATGCACTAATTCAGCTGATAAAAATCTCAAATTTATACTAAACAGTCAAAATATTCCTTTGAAAATGCGATCCACTTTCAATTTCAACCTCTCTTGGTTCAAATTCTACTTCTAGTCTAAAAAAAAACAAAGCCTTACTTTTAATTCTGCTTCACTTCATTATGTTATCGCATGCAAGCATATCATTACACTGGTTCAAGCAGAAGAGAATAACAACCAAAAAAGTCCCAGCTCATGAGTCTCACTGCTCCCACGAACAAAAAATTATTATCAAAAAATAAAGGAACACGCAGTGACAATAATAGCAAACACAAATTTTTATATTTGACAGTTGAAGCAGGTGAACCTTTGTCCCCATCCAGCGACTATCCGTCACTCTACAAGTTAATATTTGCTTCTGTCTGCTCATAAATTTGCATTGCATTAGAACCTGACCTAAATGCATTTTTATCACCCAAAGTAATTAGCCAAGCATTAGTTGTAAGCGAGAGTGAGAGTCCTACGAGGCTGAATCCTCCCTGAATGGGTGGTGGCTAGCCCAAAGCTGCTTGCAGGATGGCTATGGAATAAAGCGGAGCTGGGCCACCAGATAAAAGAGGAAGTAAACATGGCCAGAGTGCTGGCTCTTTAATCTGCTACATTAACTCCAGCACTACAAGAGGAGGAGCCAGCAAGTAGGCAAACAGCACAGCCACATAAAAGGGGAGTGTCAATGAGGGGGTAATAAGGAAAGACAATGAGTAAACAAGCAGGGGAAGTACAGGCCCGGTGTGCTAGAAACTCCTTGCTTCTCACTGCCTGACACACACAAAGGCCCCACTGTAATTAGCCACCCCAATAGGTTGTTTAGCATTTGCATATAAATGCCCTCACAGGCAAACGCTAAACACACTGACACAAGCCATGCCAAAAACAGACGTTCGCCACACCTCTGCCCCTCCAGGAGGTCTCAGGGGCCCACTTATGCAGGAGATGCCCCCTCCCTCCATCCCATGCTTGTACCCACTACAGGCAAGCTGGCATCTATTTAAAAAAAAAGGCAAGGCACACCAGAGTGCGACCGCTCAGTTCTTGTTTCTAAAGGGATTGTGAAACACTGCAGCCAGGCTTCCTGTTGAAGGCCCACATACCCATTTGTCATGTGAAAGTGCGTTTTCCCAGACCACACGCTGCAACGAGACAGTGCAGGTGGCAGTCTGTTGTTTTATATATCTGTATAAAAATCTAAGAGGAATATAGTATAGCACTCACATAGATTTGAAGGCCTACAACCAAATAACTGTGCAAGTTTGCGAGTGTGCATAATGAGTAGAGCAAGGGTTCTCCAGACAGCGTGAGACATAAATGTTAGGTGTTGATCAGGAATAAAACATAACGGCCTGTTTAATTGCACCCCACCAGGTAAAAAAGGAGAAGACCAAGATGACAGCTGTAACCAGTAACCAATGTATTACTGTGTTTAACTGCTGTGTATATTTTAGGATTCATCAGCCTCATCTTGTCTGTTGTTTTCATGAGTGAAACATATGAAAACCTGAAGAAAGGAAGGAAGTGATGAAACAGGTGCCTGCCCTCCCCCTTCCCTGACCAGCTCCTCTTTCTTTCTTCTCCCTCCTCCAAAACCCAGATTCCCTCCTATGTAAACAAAATCTGTGTCATCCCCACACTTGTCCTGCTCCTAGCACCGCTAGGAGTGAGAGAGTGTGGAGCTCCTGCAGCATACGAGGGCTGCTTCCTGTGTTAATCCTCAGCACAGAGAGCAACTTTACCGGTAGGCTCTGCTAGCTTGCAGTAAGGTCTCTCTGAGCTCTGCTTTTGGCACAGGAAGACCACAGAACGAAAAGCTATCGTTTGGTGCCACCGACCACAAAGCTAAAGCTAAACACTCAATTCTCACCTGCCGTGTGGCCGGTTGTTCCTCGTCAGGGCATGATCCGACATGAGGAAACACCTGGCTGAAACAAAAAAGCAATCTGTAAGAGGAGCCTTTATTTTTTACACCTCCTCCGACGGAAAGCTTGTCCAAGATATAAGGACAACTAAATTCAGAAAAACACATATGGTTCAATAAACACACACAAAACATGTTTTTTTTTTTTTCTGCTGGTTCTAAGCTAACTACAATGGTTCAAGATGGAAGAAAAAAGTGATTCTAAGCGAGTGTGTAATGATAGCAGAGAGGAAGTAAAAAGCAGGGCATATCTGGTCAAAAGATTGGCACTCAGCAAGCGAAGAGAGGAGAGAAACTGTTGAAACAGCTAGTATCCGTTTTAAGCCTCGCTCTTACCTCAGGTTGACTTCCTATGTGTGGTCACTATGCGGATTGTTTTATCGCTTCGCTCAACAATGCATATACACCAGTTGTTACCACCTGGGTAAAACTGAAATGTCAAATGTTGAGCTTTGTTAGAAAATGTCGCCTTTAACCAAAACTGAGCCACAGCAGGCCGGTGGCGATGCAGCAGGTGATACAAGGGATGCTTTAAACTCAAGCCACCATAATAAATGTGCATAACGCTTTCTTAGGCACCTATTAGATTCCTTATTCAGCAGAAAGAAAAAAAAATAATAATAAATGTCTAGGCAAGCCTGGGGATCTCATCCTCATTCATTAAACAGTAGGGGGGAAATGAACGCCATGGTGACCAGACGATGAAGATGACATCACAAAGCAGAGGTCACCAGTCTGTTGAGACCGTCTAGCCCTCAGTCAGCCCCTTGGGACCTCCCTCACCCCCTCTAGCCTACTGGTCCCACCTAGGCTCTGTGGTGCTGAACATCAGACTGAAAATTGTCAAGGAGAGCAGTGTGTCATATATTTATTCATTAATTTTAATGAGCTATCAGCTATAGAATGAACTACAGCAACTGGATAAATATATACATATAATTTTAAATAAATTTATTTTTTTGCAGAGACGATGAGAGAATGCCTCATCCTCCTCCTCAGGCTACATACACAAATAACTGGTTTTTTGCTGTTGCTGTGTGGGAGCCTCCTCCTCTTTAATCAATTTATTATGAGGAACTGAAGTCCTTATGTTGGTTCATTTAACACAGGGAAAATGAGAAACAACATTTGTCTGTGGTACAGAGGGACCTAGTGTAAAAACCAAGCACGCTTTATGAGGAAAAATAAAAACCAAGAGAGGTTAGGAGGAGAGACAGAGGCACACATGGTGGAAAGACCCCCCTTCTCAGTATAACATAAAGGTGTAATAATGTGGCTTTGAGGAAATACGGCTTTAATTGCAGCAGGGCGTAACATTTAATGCGGCCTGTATGACACCTGGCAAAAATGGTTTACGCTCTGGACGGTGCCAATTATATTTTGGCCAATGAGGAATCTTTCATAAATCCACCAACATGCTCACTGCAAGCGCTTAGATGCTTATTTGACAAGATGAGATGGGGCGGGATGGCGACAGGCGCACATGCAGTATATCTTCTTTTTAATTACAATGTCTGCAGAGGTGGAACTCTGCTATAAACAATCATCTGTGCAATCAGAAGCAATAGCGCCAACTCTCAGCCTTATAGAAGCTCATTCTGAAACTGAAAAACTGGATTATTTGGAGAATGTTTGTCTTATTGGTCCAATGCTGTTTTTTTAAATACATTTTTACATTATTCACAGACATCAACAGATTAAAGCTGAGACGTCCAAATCTGCAGGTTATCTTTCATAGCAGCAGGACATACTCATTCGATTAAATAATGTCGATCGGGTGGTGGTGTTGGTCAGATCAGCCTAGATATTTACAGGCATTAATGAGAGCTAGATGCACTTCATTGAATATATACACAGTTATTTGCACCAGGTTTTTTTAAGATGTCTTTTTCAAGACTGCAGATGCTGTCAGGACCCTCACATCTACAGTCTCATCTATTATAGTCTTGCACAATTTTCTCTGATTATGTGCAATCTCTGTCTGCTACAGAGGCAAATAAAAGGAACTAAAACGCTGTTCAGATGTGTGCACGTCTCAAAAAGACTCCTCTATGTGAACCTATTCTCTAAAGAGCCTAACCTAAAATGAGTAATAAAGGCATATAATAGTGAACACAAGGATGTACAGTATATGTAGTCATGCAGTGCTTATTCACTGCACACTGACGCAAGGAAAAAGAGAAAAAATAAAGCAGCTGAAGCTGAAAAAGAGCTCACTTCCGAGGACTATGGAGGCTGCAGCACTTAGAGGCCATTTTATTGCTTTGCTGTGGTCAAGTGAGGTGCACCGAACTCAATTCCACCACAACAATGGGAAAGAGGGCCGCAGAGACAAAAGAGGGCTATCCTTGCTTCTTAACCCCTTCGCTGCTAGCAGATCAGTGGCCTACGACACTGAGCCAACAGCATCAGACGCCTCAGGGGAAGATAGTAGAGCGACAGCCCGTCCTGCAGCATCTACCTGCCTTATTACAGCAGCTCCAAGGTACACATAACTAGAACTGGTTATTTTTTTACAAAGTTAAAATAAATAGGGAACACAAATCTTAAAATAATCTATAAATATTTAGTGCAGATCTGTTTTGTTTTTCTGTCCAGTCAGACAGCACCTCAGCTCTGCTTCACACCAAAACACACTGTAGACCTTCTCTACATCTCTCCTTATGTGGCTCTCCCTCTCTCCTTTTCTCTGCTCAAACAGGGTACTACCCATTTGCAAGTGAATAACTCTTTTTGTTAAGATTTGTGTGCGTGTGTTTAAGGAAAAAAATGGGGAAGAGGGTGAGTAAGAAGGAGGAGTGTTCCTGCCATCGCTCTTTTCTTCTCTCTATAACCCTGGGGAGGATAAGCTCTGAGGTACACAGAGAGGAAGTGCCACAGACCTGCTGGGGTCCAGCACATCCCAGCAGTGCATTCCTGCAACCGTGGCCCATCAGACACACAGAGACCAAGTGATACTGAACCATAACAACCAAAATCGCTTAGATGAGTTTGAATTGGCAAATGTGAAGTCAAAATTCAGCTCTGGCCTGGATAGCAAAACAAAAACAATAACAACCCTCCTACCAAGCAATAATACAATCTATCTATCTATCTATCTATCTATCTATCTATCTATCTATCTATCTATCTATCTATCTATCTATCTATCTATCTATCTATCTATCTATCTATCTATCTATCTATCTATCTATCTATCTATCTATCTATCTATCTATCTATCTATCTATCTATCTGCCTCATTGTAAATAATAAGGATGCACACTAAATAAATAAATAAAAACAACAAAATTAAATCTTATTATTAATATTTTTAAGAGTTCTTTCAAAAACGGCCAAACTGAAATATTATAATTGTAAACAGAAACACCACACACCCATAAGTACATACACAAACCATGATGCAGCATCATCTGCCAAAAATGTAAACTTACATGTTATAGGGATAATTTAAAAAGCACAGAAAATCTGGAATCTGGCTGTAATGACCTGCTTCTTCTTCAAATCATTTTCCACTTCCTTTGTATTAACAACAATTGTTTTTATTCAGTGAGTTGAACTTTTGAGTTTCAGACGAAGAACACTATGTTTTTCTTAAAATGTAAAAATCCAAATAATTTTTAAAATCCATAAAGCAACAGATAATATGAAGCGTGAAAGCAGGGGTAGTGCAGCTGAGGCAGCGTCAATTTGTTAAAGCTGTCACTCCCTCAAACAGCCATGCGCGCGCTCACACACACGTTTTGGTTACACAATGCAGATTTCACAGACACAGATAAACAATGCGAGGGCAGTTATCACTCCACAGAGCACAGTAATGCAGAGGAAGAGGAAGAGCATGACAAAGAAACAGGGGGAGGACAAAAAAGATGGCGTGTGTGTCGTCAGAGTCACAGGCCAGAGGGGCCCGCACATTGTTCCGCAGCTTGGCGTAGGGAGAAAAAAGCGACCTGGCCAGCTTCTGTCTAAGCGTCCTCCATGTTTTATGCATTCTGTCCTTTGTGATGATAAGCGCCAGTGCGGAGGGTGGAATGTTGGCCTCCAGGGTCCAGAAAGAAGGGTGGGCTTTTGAGGAACAGCATGGGGGTAGGGGTGGGAGGGTGGCCGGGGTACAGCTCCGTTTTAATTTTGCAGCCCTCAGAGTGCTTGCGGTCATCCCTGCCTGGCCCGCATGTGGGCACATGTAGTTTCTGCAGACACATCCCTGAACACGAGAGTTAACTGCCGCTCCTGCTGCTTCGAACAGGATAGAGTCAGCACCCTTTTCTACCTCAACACACACACACACTCACACATTTTTACAAAACTGACAGTCATGGATAGGCATGTATCACACAGGTCTTTGACTCAGTCAGCACAGCAACATAGAAAAACAAAAGAGTATATCAATGTTATAATAGTGGTATCTATCAAAAAGCTCAGTTTGCTAGCAAACTAACAAATTTATTACCAAAGTAACTGTCAACTCAAGGACACACAGGCATATTATAATCTGTTTTTGTGACTGCAGCTGCTTTAATTCATTGTTAGAAAAAATTGCATTTTTTAAAATAAGTATTTCAAACATTATTCAGCCTTGTTCTGTCACCTCGACACTATCCAAGAGTGAAGGGGAGAGACAAAAAAGAAACCATATTTTGCTTTTAATCTGAAGCTATTTTTTCTCATTATGACTAGTAGACAATTAGACCTATGCTGCTGCATGCCACCTAAATTCAGCTGTTCTCTGTAAACTTGCCAAAAATATTGATTAAAACCGAACTGTAATGACAAGACCTTGACGAAGAACAATCAAAAGCAATATGATTTATTTAGAATGCTGCTATACATATTAATCTGGATGCTGCTGCTGCACACACACACACACACACACACAGGCTGTGACACATGCGCATCTTGCGCATCTTCTCAGTCATAAATCTAGTCTACCACAATGATTTAACCAAGATTGTTAACACGATAACATGTTGTGAAAGAGCAAACCACAAGAAACCCCGCCAACTTCGCTTCAAAAAGATAAAAGACAGACAGTGGGGAGGAAAAAAAGAGGCGAACTTTAAAGAAAACAAGGAGGAGGAATTTGGGGGGGGGGGGGGGGGGGGGTGCTCTCTGCGGATAAAGAGGACACTCTGGACTGCTGGGATTAAAGATCAGGTGCAGGATTCATTCACACTGTAAGCATGCCTGCACACACACACCTGACCATCACATCTTTCCCACTCAGTGTTGAGCCAGGACCACCATCACACTCCCTATCTCCCCCACCCGGCTCCACACCCAGCACCTTGAGCCCTTTCTGATAGCCATGACGGATATCTTCTGGACAGAGTTGCAACATTACTGGAAGAATTGGTCATATTGAAAAGCATCAGAAGAAAACCCCATCATCCATGTCTGTCCGCTGCACTCATCTAAACATCCGTACGGTTAATGGTGGACACAAGACGTCTGGTGTTGATTTCAGGTTTCAGAGAATACACACTCTGCACAATTACAGACATATCTATAAAGATGTTTCTTGGAGAAGGGAAATTAATTGGATTGACATTAGTTTATTTAGGGAAAATTGAAATAAATAAGAAAGCAAATTAGTGAATTATAATAATTGTGTCAATAAGCAGAAAACCACTATTAATTTCTCCTCTGTGCATATCTGCATGCAGTTTTTCAAACCTATCACTGCCTCTGTGCTCAATATTCCATGCATGTTCCCAGTCAGCTCCTCACCCAAAGAGGGCTCCCTCTGACCGAAGACGTGGCACCGATTTCCCCCCACAGTGCCACATCTCGAACACGGAGAGGTGGGAGTTAAGGAAGGGGAAATATGCAGAGATGCCAAGAATAAGATGGGAAGAACGAGACACACCAGTGTGTAGAGGCGAAGGGGTTATGACAGCCAGAGGCGCTATCTCTCCTTTCTCTGCTTTTCCACCACCCCCCCAACCCACCTCCGCCTCACGCCAAACCATAAAGCAAGCCAATCCGTGACGACTGCGGCTCCCCCTTCATCTCATTTACCCAACTGCTGGACGCTCTATTTTCACCCATACAGACAAATGACATCTGAATTTTCTGAATATACCTCTCATCAAATGTTGCCACAGACGTGGGTCAAGTGCAAACAGTGGACAACGCAGAATCAATGGCTACTGGACGTCTCTGCACAGACAACTGCAATCATACAACATCAACACAATAACCACGTTCTCCCCACGAAACGCAATGATAACATATCACACCTGCACATTGATGCAGCTACTAAATGCAGAACACAAAGCTCATAGTCATGTCGATCAAAATTTAAAAAAAATTATCACATGTGATTTATATAGCATGTACAAAAATGTAAGATATCTGCAATCATGACTTCATGTAAAATAAACTAAATAAATAATTAAAACAAACAATAAAAAAAAATTACCCAAATGAAAGGGAAACCTGCAAGAGCAACCACTTCCTTTTTTCCTCTGATTAAAATATAACAAAATGTTGTTAAATAATATTTAATTCAAAAATGACTACAATAAAAAATATGTCATTAAAAAGGCAATAATGACTGAAACAAACTTGTTTTGAAATACATATATTTTTTAAAGACCACACTGTCTGATTGGAATATAGTAAAAAAAAAAAAAAAAAAAGAGTCAGAGTTGAAGATTTGAGAACTGCAGCCACCAACACCAAAAAGAACCCCTGACTGAATTTTGTGAAATGGAAATACATGAGAAAAAAAAGGCTGTGACTTTCCAATACCTTTTCCTGGAACTGTTATAATTAAACATAAATATGAGAATAAGGCAAGACTGGAAAAAAAAAAACAGACAGGTGCAATGACAGTAAACATTTTCTGCTGTCTTTGTTTTGTAACAGAAGAGGGAGAGAAAAAGGAGGAGGAGGAGGAGAGGAGTGTTTTACTGTCAAACGGTGCAGGAAGGGAGATTATTGGTGTTTTTTTTGTCATAGCAGCCTTCCTGTCCTACTAGAAGTTTCTGATCACAGCAATCTGAAATTACCTCTGCAGGAAAATAAAACGGTGATGTATAAACCAGTGTAAGAAAAAACAAAAAAGGCAGAAGTAAATTTTGAGAAGTAATTTGAAATTGTGAATGTTTCTCAAGAAAGCCAGTTTCTTGATTTCCTTATACTGCTATCTCCTGTATTAAAAGTAGAGATCTGTTTACCTGACCTCTTCCTCTATGGCCTATGGCTATCTGACCTCTCTGCTCTGCCACCCTAACAGCCCTCCCCTCCCCTCCTCTTCATCTGTAGATGTGTTCCTCTCCCTGCTTGGCAATTAATTTTATTAAAGCCGTTCCATTTTTTTTTCCTATCATTTTTAAATAAAGCAAAAGCCTTAATCCTGCACATTGTGACAACAGTGAGGCCTCGTTCTGCGTTCTCCTCACTCCAAAAATAATAATGAAAAGAACAAACCAACAGCAACTCAGATCAGATCAGCCTTTTTTTCTCCCAGCCAGACCCAACTCTCTCCCCATTATCCTCTCGGCTGTTTGCGAGGGGGTTTCCTCTCTCTTTTTTTATCTCTGCTCTCACTCCATGACCCTTGTTCCCCTCTGTTTCTTGCTGTCTGACCTAACCCCCCACCCCCACCCCCAGACCCCTTGCACTCCCCACAAACACACTCACAACTGCCACCCCCCACCACCATCCCACTCCCTTCACCCTTCAAGCTTTCCCCCTAACAGTGCTCATATCCTACCACTGTCTCTGCTCATCGCAAAACGTTTTCCCCATATATATATATGGGGAAAAATGCATTTTTGCTTTTTTAAAAACTGACAGTATTTAGATAAATTCTTTCCAAAAACACAATTCTGACACTACCATAATGGAGATTTTTTTGCCTTGCAATTACTTATATACTCTGATTAATTTTTGAGAGTTACTGCCAAAAAAGGCCTCATTCGCATTGCTGTTAGTTTATTTTTATAATGGCAATCGTTCTGATTTTGCGTTTAGACATTTTGTTCTTACATCAACTGATGCTGTAACTGAAAGCGACCCGCGGATGCAACTTGGAAGACCATCTAAAGTTTCCGGTTGCAACCGTGCATTAATTATAACATCCTAAGGTCAGATGTAGTAGCTATAGGGCAGTGTTTTGCTTTCTTTCCAGGAGAAAGAAATGTTCTCTGGAAGTCACACTCGGTAGCCGAGTACAGTTCCAGGCAGCAGAGCCAGCCTTCCTGTCTCTTCCCTGAACCCATTTGTCTGATCCCTCGTCACGCAGCTCCAACTCGCAAGGTTGTCCGTGTGCGGGGTCCTGCTGATCCGCTCCTGTCACGCAGGAGACCTGGTGCTCCGGTTTTTCTCCCAACCCCATCAACAACACCAACACCACATTCAACTCAATGCCGAGCCCCCCTCATGCACGCACACACACACACACACACACACACACACACACACGCGTGTCAATCGATCTGCATGTGACTTCGTCAGTGAATGAGCGAGAATCGAGTGAAAAACATCACCGAAAGGAGGCAAACAGCTGTTGTAAAATTTAAAAAAACAGGCTAAAAACACGGACCAAGTGTTGGGGAAAAGTGTGCGGCTAAAGGAGCTGAGGCAGGGCGGAGGGATCGCACATTTCACACAAGAGACGTTGTCGGAGAAGAACAAAACTGTCCTCAGTCAGAAGAGGATTTTATTAGAAAACGACGGTGGCGAAACTCTCTGGATGTGGAAAGTGTCAATTCTGTTTAGAAAAACAGAGCAGAAAGCGAGAGATGCTCCCCCTGTTTTCCCGGACGCCCACGGACCCAAAGGCTGGACTTGGAGCTCCTTCCCTGGGCTGCGCTCATGTGGAGCTGCCGCTGCTCCTCGTCCGCTCTACACAGCTTTTACCCCCCTCCTTGTTGCATTTGTGCTTTAAAACACGTCTCTCAACAACCATTAGCCCTCTATACTCCTTTCCCTGATCCCACCGCAGAAAAATAACCGAATCTGTTTTTAAAACCGTGTTTTTCTACGATCAACTGCTCTGGAGTGGATCGCTGTCTTGCCCGTTTCTTATCTTCCATTCATGAGAGGAGAGGACGGAACGCTCATGTAAACACAGGTAACGATACAAATAATCCAAAAAGAAGACCGAGAATAAAACCAAACTATCTTGCATGAAAATGAACTTGTGATCGCTGGTAATCTCTCGAAAAGCGAGAATATAACCGGGTCCGCCAGACGGTAAACCCACGAACAGACAGAGTGGTTCAGATAAGTCACACAGCGAGAGAATAGGATCGTGGAAACAAGAGAGGAAAAAAGAGATAAACGCAAAGTTGAAACTTACAATTTCTCGCTGCCGCTTTGTGATCCTCGCTTTTTAATCCAGTATAGAGATGATTTAGCTAAAGATCCCATCAAGGCAGTCTCCTTTTGGTCAGTTTGCGCTTAGGGTGGCAAAAGAAAGATCATTGTTGTTGCGGAGTGTAAAAACCGAAGTAGGTAGGCTACTATTAGTTGTTAAAGGCGATATAAAAATAATTTGGATGCAAAGCAGGCGATGAGTCTTGTGTTAGAGGGAGCGAGGAAGAGGTGAAAGTGAGATCTGATGATTGAAAAGAAAAAACTCTTTGGATCTTTATTCCTGCTAATTAGTTTCCTGCAAAAAATGGCTGTGATTAATTCAGTGCGCATGTGCTTCATTACACAGGCACGAAGGGAAGGGCTAATTAGCCGCCTTCTGGATCAATAAGATTCAGCAAAGGAGAGAGGCTCGGGAGAGAGAGGGAGGGAGGGAGGGAGATAGAGGAGGGAGGGAGGGATGGATAGATAGATAGATACAAGTAGAAAAAGAGGAAAGTAATGATCAGGAATTGAAAATATGGAATTACGAACAGCGGAAAGTAAGAGTTTGATTAGACGGAAGACAGTGAAAGTTAATGCGGGAGCGGGGAGCCGCAGCAGGCAAACTGTTTGCCTGCTGCGTTTTTTCCACCGCTTCCCCCTCACTTTTAAAGAGTTTTTGTTTAGCTTTTTTTGAAAAATAAATATAATTTATGCAGATTCAGCACAAAAGCGACACTGCTTAATTTTATCCCAGCTATTTAGAGTTTCCGGCTTGCATCTTAGTCGCTTCAAAAGTAAAGTCAGGGTTGTGTTTCTGACGAGTTCCAATCGTTTTAACAGCTTATTAAAAATTATAACTTAGTTTCTAATATGAGAGAAATGTAAGCTTCCAGACCTCAGCGATCTGCACTGCATGCACCCGTGCAAATGAAGGATTATAAGCAAATAAAATAAAACACTTTGCGAAAATGAAAGCGTGTTTAGATCGTTTTTCTTTACGCAGGACTGTACAGTAGCAGCAACACATGAGCTGACACGGTGCAAGGGCTGCTGTTGTAATCTGCAAAGACCAGAGCTTATCGTAAATACAGTGGCACCTGCATATTATCGCGGCTAACTGTGTATTTGCCCCGGTAAATATATATTTTAAGCATTAAGAGTAAATACCTCAGTCCCGGAGCAGAAAATTAATATGAAGTTGTATTGACGGCGCAGCTTCGGTGTTTTAACTTTGATAAAGTTCATGTAGGTAAACCTAAGAGGCAGTCGGGAACACTCTAAAATATTGTTTTTCCTGTTCAGAATAAGGCTTAATAATAAACACAACTCATACCATTGGCTGTTTAAATATTATTAAGCATAAACTATAGATTTTACTGATCTAGAACTAATAAAATGCTATAAAAAAAAATCAAGGTCCTATCCCCTTTATTTTAAAATAAAGAAATCTAGCCTTAAAATTAAGTATTTGATACATTTACAAGGGGATGTTAAGAGCATGTTTTAGTTACCTTTCACTCTCAGCTCACACGCCGGACTTTCTGTTGTTTTACAACACACCTATAAAAAAGTGTTTACAGTTCTGACGGAATATAGCTCAGTTTTAAACATTTACTTTCAGTAAAATTGGGGAAAATCATCAAAACTGCCTGCATTTGTACAGAATGTCTGCAGCTTCGGCTTGTTTTGGAAATACCTGTTTAAGCCTCAATGCATTCTGTATACGTGTGTTCATGTTTCACATTAGAATAAACTAGATGTGTATATAAATATTTGTAAAATATGACTAGATTTGTTCTTACCAAGCACCCCAGTGAAAGACCTGTGAGTGTAGGTGTGATGAACCAGCATGCCATTGTGACATCTGCTTCCAAACTTGTGGGAACACGTTGTGTATGAGAGTGGGTTCAAGTAAATAACAATAATAACGGTGAAAACTGCGTGACTCCGACTGTTCCGGATATTTCTTCAGGTCCTGGCTGCATACATTTTTTTTAAACAATAACGTTTATTCCAATGTCCAAATCATCAATCTGACATCACATTATAAGGTGATCAGATCTCAGGTAAACACAAGATTTTTGAACTTCCTTAAAAACAAACAAAATCCGTAAAAGGGAGACTCCCCCCCCCCCCCCCCCCCGACTAAAAAGCAACATTGAAGTCTCTCATTGCTCTTTTTATCAGAATTTTATGCTGGTTCTATGCGGACTCTGTCAGTTATACACACTTTCTGTGCAAACAGCTCTCTGTGTGGAGCCCAAGTTGCTGCAGACACAAGCAGCAGCTTTTACAGAACGCCTTCCTCTGATTGAAACAATACGGATTTGTTAGTCGACGTCAACGTGCTGAATACCGACGCAGAGTTAATAGATAACTGAATTAAATTGTCGCATCTACATATTACCTGAGCAATATACGAACCTAAAAAATAAAAAATAAAATCCCACTGTTAAGAACTCGTAACTGGATTAAGAAAACTACCTGATGTGTGTGAGTGTGTGTGTGTTTCATATGTGTACCGGGTAGAAATTCATACCGGTGTGTTTTTATTTTAAGGCTGCACCGAGTTGTTACGATTGAAGACCTTCGTGATGTTCTGCTTGAGAAGGGTGGCTGATGAAATAAATAGACTATATTTTATGTTCTCCAAGGCCCTTTGACTTAAAGGTTAGAGAGGTTATGAACCCCCCCCCCCCCCCCCCCCCCCCAACCCCCGGGATGCGGCGTTTCTACAGATCCAATAGCATATATTCCTTTGAAGAGACTCACTCCTTACATTGTAGCCTATATGGCCAGAACCCAACTCCCCCTTTTTCCATCACACTCTCCCTCTTTCCCTCACCCTTCATCCCTCCCTCACTGTCCTCTCCCCTCTCACCCTGCTGCTAAAATATATGGTGTGCTGTAACACGGCATTTCCTCGGCAGTCCACAAGCAGCGACAAGTACTGATACCTGTTTTTAAGTAATGCAGCATCTGTTGTATAGAATGTCCCCTCCTCAGAAATAAAACACAATAAATAAATAAATAAACCGCTCAAGCTGTTCGCATTTTTTCTCCTCTCTGCATGTGTGAGAGACAGACTGCAGGAATCTCGAGGATTTGCGACGCGTCTGCTCTCTCGGGAAGAAGGAGATTGTAAAAATGAATAGGTTGAAAACAGCGTGCCAGAGGAGTTAAAGGGGGCTACCAGATAATAAAAGAGTCTGGTGTAATTTGAGGCTTCCATGGAGACAGCTTTCAACCAGTCGCTCGCCCAACGCCTGCAACAATGCAAACTTCAGTTTACAAATTAATGCAAAGACCTGATTGACATTACTCCATCAGTGGCCATATTGAGCACGGTGCGAGCTAAGTCAAAAAAGAGAGCTGCCAGACGGAGGCCTTCATGGTTTTAGGGCCTATGCTTGAGTGAAAAGAGAAAAAGGGGGAGCTGACAGGGTCTGGGGCTTTTGTGTTGCCAGCATTGAATTGCGCCTCTCAGTGGGAAGGATAACTGTCCACGTGCCAGCCTCAATAGGCATGCATCGATGAGTGGCATTACAAATTCAACACAACTTGTGGCTATGACAGCCCGTGGATGTGACAAAGAAAGCCAGAGTGGCTTGAAATGCAAAGTGCTGCGTGGATGCGAGGGCGCGTGGAAATGGTTGACCATCACCAGAGCTGCCAGAAACAAAAACAACGCATGCAGAAGGAGGACCGAGTCCTATATAATCACTGCTAGAAGAGATGGGGGCTGTAGCAAGCAGACGCACGTGCACGACTTGTCAGAAACATTTATTTGAATGTTTTCAATTTGAATTACAAGTTAGTCTTTGCAGAGGGCGCCGGGCGCGCGCATGCGGGCCCGCGTGAGTGTGCACGAGCGCGCGCATCCCAGACAAAGCACCAAAGGAAACAGAGGAAATGAGCAGGGGTGAAAGTATTTAAAGATAAAAGCTGTGTTCGAGAAAAAGTCATATAACTTTATAAAGAGATAACGACTAATATATTTCCAAGGATTTGGGGGGATTTAAGATGTTCATAGGCTGTAATATTAAAGAGTGCACGGTGTGAGTTGTGTATTCAGGATGTGGTAAACAGAGATGAAAAGGGCATCATAGCTTTCTTAGAATACAGAGTGTGTGAGATTATGCTCTGAAAACATTTAAATTAGGGGGGAATGAGAACTTTTTACCTGACAAAACCATATATATACAGATATCTATCTATATATGTATATATATATATATATATATATATCTACAGAACTCTATCTATCTATCTATCTATCTATCTATCTATCTATCTATCTATCTATCTATCTATCTATCTATCTATCTATCTATCTATCTATCTATCTATCTATCTATCTATCTATCTGTCTGTCTGTCTGTCTGTCTGTCTGTCTGTCTGTCTGTCTGTCTGTCTGTCTGTCTGTCTGTCTGTCTGTCTGTCTGTCTGTCTGTCTGTCTGTCTGTCTGTCTGTCTGTCTGTCTGTCTGTCTGTCTATCTATCTATCTATCTATCTATCTATCTATCTGTCTGTCTGTCTGTCTGTCTGTCTGTCTGTCTATCTATCTATGTTATATGTTTTATATAACATTTATAACTTTTTCTATAGGTTCAAAAACGTTTCAATATTATATATATATATATATATATATATTATATATTTTAATAACATTTGTGTCGAAATTAATTACACTTACATATCTTCAAGTTCAGGCTGCTCTTATCTCCATACCGATTTGATTAATCTTAGGTTAAAAATATTATTTTCTATCGTATTAAGCAGTTCAGACAGCACTGTTTACCCCTACATTACACATGGGAGTATGGCGTCCGGCTCTCCCTGTGTCCGGGGTGGATAGGGCAGCACAGCCAGGTGCAATGGGAGCGCCCTCTTATGTTCAGCCTGACCACTGGGATCAACAGAGCATCAACTGTTTCACAGCCGCCAGGCGCCTGCGGACCTACTGGTCTCTGCCAGAGCGCACCTTTACCTTTCCTTTTAAACCGCCTCCAAAAGCATCTTAGACGATCTGAAACAACAATGGAGTTATTAGATTATAGGAGATGGACGATTTTGGAAGTCACTGCTGTTTAAATTCGCGTTTTTTAAAAGATGTTTGTTAAAGTAAAAAGTTACTAAAAGTGGCATAATTAGTAAAGAGCACATTGTAGTGGAGGTGGCAAACGTCCAGCTTCGATCAAACATGAACTTGACCTAAATGAGCGGCGCAAACTGAAGACGTCACAACAGCAGAGGCAGAAATGAAAGATAAATATTCTACTATGATGTGTCGATATTTATTTATTTTTTTAAACAAACTTTCATGGGACATTAGAATTTTTTGTCTGGTGATGCATCGTCCAGCATCATGGATTAAGCCGGTCCCTTGACACAGGGGCTTTAAAAAACAAGTTTTTTTTTTTCTTTTAGATATTTCCTTCACGCTTATTTTCTCTGGCACCATTCTAACATTTAGTTATTTATTTATTTTTACCTTTACGTGATACAGGTGGTTGGTCAACAGAGAATCTTTCTGTGTGGATACAGTGTTGTCAACGTTACTTTTGGCCAACTTCTTGCTATTTCTGTATTAATAGTTTTTGTGTGTATTATACTACTACATGTTTCATCAGACCTGTTCCGCCATTCCCTCATTTTTGAGTTTGTCACAGTCTGTTTTTTTTTTTATCTGTGTTTGCCTATTTCGTATTTTTGTGAATGAAATGCCGCTGTTTCGTTGTATGACTTCATCTATTCCCAGTTTGTTCAGTTGCAGGTTGATGTTCATGTTACCTTCACTAAATAATGTTGAAATAAAATGTTAATATTAAAATTCTCCTGAAAGATGACACATCGTCTGATCGTCTTTTTTTTTCATTTCTGGAAGACTTACAATTTTGTTATAGAGATGTGAAATTGTTTTATAGAGGCTATAGTAATCATTAACAATACAGCAACTCGGGGATACATCTGACACCAGATTTGTGAATTTGTGAATTCAGCTTGTGCTGCAAAAAAATAAAAAGTAAAAAGAGAAAGAGAAAGAAAAAAAAAACTGCTCAGCGCGGCTGGTGTTTTTGATTTTTTAGTTTGGAACAGAATAAATGTGGACCGGCCGTCTGGTCAGTCTGCTTCATTTACATGAGAAACAAGAAGTCATATCAATTCTCCTCTCTCATGCATTTACTCGCCCTGTCACCTACTACCTTATTAAAAATCCTATGCATTATTCAAAAAACACATTTTACGTTTTTTTTTTTTTTCCTTTGAAAAATAGATGTTAAACCCTAATCCTTATGTCAATATTTAGAAAATATCGCAGATGTTTTTCTGTTGTCATTAGTGGATTGTGCAGATTCAGCCTGATCACTGCGATTAACACAAGTAAACATTAAAAACACACGTAAAGATTGCCCCAAAGCAGCGAACGTGACTGTCTGTCTGTCTCCCTCTGTCTCTCTGAATCCATCCACTCTCTCTCTCTGGCTCTCTCTCTCTCTCTCTGTGTGTGTGTGTGTGTGTGTGTGTGTGTGAGAGAGAGAGAGAGAGCATGGTATCTTCAGTGTCCATATAACTCGCGTCCGCGCGTGTGTGAGCATGGCTAAGGGATATATAACGTATGATGGGCCATACTGAAAAATAATTATTAATATTATTATTATTAGTAGTATTGGTTTTATATAATGTTGACATGTCCAAAATATAACAATTAAAACTTTGTAAAAACCTCAGCATCTAGTCCCATGACATCCTCTCTGCTTTATATCTTTTTTTTTTTTTTTGTATTGTATTGTATTTTCTTTGAAAAACAACAAAAAAAAACATTTGACATGAATAAAAAATATCTATTCTTTTAAAGATCGATGTCATCGTTACAAGTGTTTAATAAGAAACGTCTAAAATATTTTGGTTTGTGCATCTGTTGCTATATGTTCAAAATAATAGACTGCAGGTAACAGAGTCTCTTGCAGGTGTTGGGGATAAAATCCAAAACACGAATACAACATAAATGGTTATGAATAAATAAATAAATAAATAAAAGCAAAGGTCGTGTTAAAGATAAAGAAAAAAATGTCTTTAATTTTTAGACAATTTATCAGAGTTTAATATTAAACTATATTCTAAATAACGAATGTTTAAAATATTTTCAAGCAGTGACAAAAAAGGAAAAAAAAAATGGAGTAGCTTCAAATAATACACATTTCAGGTCGGTGATACGGTGAATAATGGAGAAATCCTGGAAGCTGCTGTCACAGTCTCCGGGTGAGACCCGTGGGGTTTTACGCGCTTTAGAGCGGCTCACTGAAACAGAGGGATCTCAAATCAGAGCCATATGAACACTTCAGGCAGCAGCTATACACCCGCTGATGGTAAACCTATCCAAACAGGACGAAGGGGAGAAACACAAACCTCTGCGAGTCCAAACCTCTTCAAATATCACTTCGTGCTCGCTGCATATGCACGGACACATAATAAACTTACAGAGTTATTTTACTGTTGGCAAGAAGAGCACACCGAAAAGAAAGAAAGGGGGGAAACACGACGAGATGAAAGATGACAGGTGGAAGCGACAGAGAAGGCAAGTACAGATCTAAGATTTTCCCCTGTGGTCAATCCCAAATCCTGCAAAGATGCATAGATGATGTCATCTGTCTTGTTTGGGCTAAACAGCAATGAATGGTTAAAAAAAAAAAGACAATTCAAAAAATTGATAATTCATGAAACAGAATAATAAATGATCCATGTGGTTCAGAAGTGGGAAATAATTTTGAACAGAGTTTTTAAAAACAGCACCCGAATTGGATTTTAAGTACATAGGTAATTATAATAAAATAATAATTAGACCTAATCCTATCCTAATAAATATAATAAACATTACAGCAAATCAAATATAAGGATGCTTTGAATAAGAATACCTTTAGCCCTAAATGCTATCTAATTTCAGGATTTTTGGTGCATATCTGTCTGACAGCGAGGCTTGCCTGCACATCAGGATTCACTAAGTGAGTTTCTTTAAAAAAAAAAAAAAAAGGAAGCAAAGCAAATACAGACACTACAACTCCTTGTTGTAAAACAGTCCAGAGCAGCTCATTTGAAGCTTTGTGGGATCAAACCTTCAGATTGTGTGGGAGCCCACCTCCCCACTTTTTTGACTGAGGTACATTTAACCTCTGTAAGCTTACAAACTCTAAACTTTGTTCAGGTTGCCGGCAAGCCCCACTGATATTTGCTGTGTGTGGCGAGCTGTGGAATGGGGGAGGTCACAGAGCCTTGCTTGTCCATCAACTGCTTTGGCCTCTGAGCTTGAAATACCTCAGTAGAGGTGAGCCCCCCTCCGTGTAGCCTTCAGTGTTGCTGCAGCCAATAAAACCAAGTGCCCATAGAGCTGTTTCCTTTTTAAGGTGTTAGCTTGTAAAGGGGGTTAACGGTACAGGTGTTTACTTTTGCATGACAGGTACTCTACTGAAGGTTGAGTGAAGATGATGAAATCAAAAGATCTGAAGCAGTCCATAAAATACTAAGTTTCATTCTGGAGTGGGTTATAAATACTGATCTATAAACAGAAAGTCAAGTAAACCTCATAAGATCAGTTCTCCAATAGAAACATATCCTCATAAGAGGCCTAGCATATTCGAAATCACCGTAACACACATGAGGTTTACGTTATGAACATGTAACTATCAAAGTAACTGATCCTATAGCAAAATAAAATATATTTTGTGTCTGCTGTGTGTAAAATATTAGCTTTTCTACCACAAGAGAGTTAATAGCAGCGGCTATTTGGCTATGATAGTACATGCACTCAAGTTATGACATTGGTGTGGATGACAACATGTTAGATGAAATTAGGTAAAATTCAGTGTGGCTACTGCAACACCTATGTCATAAATAAACAAAATGTCAACCAACTAAACAAGCATTTATTTCTGCTTATAAAGGTAAACATGTCAAAAGCTGCTTTTATGATCCAAAAGGTCACACCTTCCCCCCAGATCAGATGACCAGCAGTGACTTCATATTCTCTTTCACAACTGACAGGATCAAATGTGTGGACTAAATCACGCATTTCTTCACTTAATGATAGCTCCAATCAAGCTGTAATTCTTGGTTTAGTTTATTTACACACCCTGTACCTATTTCATCAATAAAATGTCAATCATCAATACAATAATGTCATGCGGGACTTTTTCTGAAGCCTGTTACCAGTACATCATGTATTAATGTTTAGGGTGATTTTTAAGGCGGCTCGTAGTGGAGACTTTTCAAAGTTTAAACAATATAGGGGCTTCCAAAAATATTAATACCACTTGAACATTTTTATTTTATTTTATGTTGCAACCACAAACTTACATACATCTCACTGGGATTTTGTGTGAAAGACTAACATAAAGTGGTGTATAATTGTGAAATAAAAAGAAATTAATACATGGTTTTCTAAAAAACAAAATCTAAAAAAAAAAAAAAAGTCAAAAAAGTGTGGAATGCATGTGTTTAGCCACCTTGATTCAACACTTTGTAGAACCCTGTTTTTGCTATGTTTACAGCTTCAGGTCTTTTGGATTTGTCTCTACCTGATTTGCATATCTACAAACAGAAAAATGTGCCCACTCTTCATTGCAAAATAGCTTAGTTTTAGTCAGGTACAATGGAGTCTGCAAACATCAGTTTTCAGGTCTTGTTATTGATTTTCAGTTGGATTTAGATCTGGAGTTTGACTGGGTCATTCTAATACATAGATTTTGATCTAATGAATACATAAAAATGTATATTTATAATCATAACTGCTGGATGGTGACCACATACCAGTCTCAAGTCTTTTACAGCATTTTACATGCTTTCTTACAGGTTTACTCCAAATTAAGCTTAACCTATTATCCCATCAAGTCAGACCAGCATCCACGTCCATGCTGAGAACATGGACATGGATGCTGGTCCGACCAGAGCACCTTCTTTCACATTTCTTGTGTCCTACAAGTCTTGTGGCAAACTTTGACTGGGAATTTTTATCACTTATTTTAACAATGGGATTCTTCCTGGCCCTCTAAAGTCAAATTTATGGCAAACATGAATAATGGTCCTTTCAACAGTCTGAACTGTGGATCTATGCAGCTCTTCCAGGGTTACTATGGGTCTGTGTCTCCTTCCCTGTCAGTTTAGGTTTTTTCAGATGATAAACTCGTTGTTTTATAATCTAACCCTGCTTTAAATTTCTCCATATCTTTATCTCAGATCTGACAGGTGTTTGCTGGCCTTTTATTCACAAATGTTTTCTAAAAAACCCCGGAGTCCTTCACAGAACAACTGCCTTTATTCTGACTTTATATTTTATACATGTAGACTCTATTTACTAATTAGGTGACTTGTTATTAAATTTGATTATATTTAGAGGTATCAGATAGATGGGTAAATACATATGTACACTTGTTAAAAAAAATGAAAACCATGCATAATTTTCCTTCCACTTTTCAATCATACACTGCTTTGGTTTATCACATAAAACCCTAACAACATCTTATCACAATTTTGTTATATTGTGACAAAATGTGAAAAGTACAAGGGATATTCATACTTTTGAAGGACATTGTAAATCGTTCCTGTTGTGGTTTTTATTTAGTGTCTAAAAGGTCTAGTTTTAGATAAGAACGCATAGATAGTATAATCCACACTCAGAAATAATTAATCTTTGAACTAAAATCTTCAGCTTGGCATGTTTTGGGAGTATACTGGTTTGGTTTAATAAAACGATGAACGGAATACAATGTCTACTTTTATGTCTACAGTTTTCAGTGCTTAATAAAACAAGCCTGACTGAAAGCTGATGGCACTATTCATGGAAACTATTACATTAAAAATGATATTTTATTGTCAAAGAAACATTATTAGCAGTCCCAAATGTATCATTCTAAGTGCTTCAGTCCACAAGAAATTACAAAGACAGATTGCAGTAAAAATCCAAATTCACTGTGTTTTTCTTTCATCTACCACAAATTGTCTGAGCCACACTCTGATAATGTGGAGTTATGAGCCATATGCTGGTGAGCATTTCGTACATTCATGTGAGTTATAAAAGCAATATCAACCTGTGTTTGGTCCACCTTTTTATGTTATGTTTCTGAGTGTGTCCAAACACAAATCTGCAAGATGAAAGGCCGAGGTAAAGAGGAAACAGCTTTTTACAGGTTGTGTTAGAAATGTAAATATTTAGCATGGGCACCACTGTCCAATTACATATATCTTTCATGTATGAAATCATGCATGTCTTTTTTTTCTAAACGGGGAAGGCTTGCACAAAGGGAGAAACCCTGGCTGCAGAAGAACAGTGAAAATAAAGTCGAGTGTCGGAGCCCTGGAGCCCTGAGTGGAGAACACAGCTCCTTCAGCACACAGGATATATGGGAGGGCTGCAGCTTCCCCCCTGATAGAAACCCTTTTCACTTCTAACTTCTGCCTTATAAGTGTTCCCTTCTTCGGGAGGCAGCTCATCTGTTTGGTCTTAATTCAAATTTTATTGTAAATCCTTTCCTGATTGTGTTCATAATATCTCTGCATTGATAAATATTGTTTATTGTGTGCTCAAAGTTTGTGTACCAATAATAGTATATTTAAAAAAAACAAAATAAAATGAAAAACTTATCTTTGTTTTAAGTCTCTTCAAATCCTTAAATCCAGGTAGCTCATATGCTGGTTTTGCTGTATTTCTTTTCCTTTGTTAAAATATTCTCCCTTAATTTCAATGACTAATTCCTGTTATTATCAGACATAATTTCAAGTGAAAAGTAATCTCCTCTTTGTGTCGTCCACAAACAGTTTTACCTTTTTCAAGGATTTCTGATACTGTCTGAGTCAAAGTCACTGCAGAAAAATAAAAACACGTGTATTCCTTTCAAAAACAGAATTATGTGAGGCAGTCTCAATGAACTGGCTTCAGATCTTGATTGTAGACAGAATAAATTATTGGCAAACTAAATCAGATGTATGCATCAGAAAATTGCCATTTTTGATACGCAAATAATATATTTTTGTGATAAAACTCGGAAATAAACAAAAAAGTATTTCAGTAAACACAAATGTACAATGACAGCTTTTGTGGCCACAATTTATCTCTGAGAAAATCCCCTTTAAAATCTCTATGCCTTTGACCATTTAAAGATCCATTACTCCATCGCAGCAAACTGACTACTTTCAGGACGCAAACAAGAGAGTGTATACTTTGTGTTACTTGATGCCATTTTAAAATATATTTGCATAGGCAGAGTTTCAGTTTTAATGTCTACTTGTTGACACATACAGGTCCTTCTCAAAATATTAGCATATTGTGATAAAGTTAATTATTTTCCATAATGTCATGATGAAAATTTAACATTCATATATTTTAGATTCATTGCACACTAACTGAAATATTTCAGTTCTTTAATTGTCTTAATACGGATGATTTTGGCATACAGCTCATGAAAACCCAAAATTCCTATATCACAAAATTAGCATATTTCATCCGACCAATAAAAGAAAAGTGTTTTTGATACAAAAAACGTCAACCTTCAAATAATCATGTACAGTTATGCCCTCAATACTTGGTCGGGAATCCTTTGGCAGAAATGACTGCTTCAATGTGGCGTGGCATGGAGGCAATCAGCCTGTGGCACTGATGAGGTCTTATGGAGGCCCAGGATGCTTCGATAGCGGCCTTTAGCTCATCCAGAGTGTTGGGTCTTGAGTCTCTCAACGTTCTCTTCACAATATCCCACAGAGTCTCTGTGGGGTTCAGGTCAGGAGAGTTGGCAGGCCAATTGAGCACACTGATACCATGGTCAGTAAACCATTTACCAGTGGTTTTGGCACTGTGAGCAGGTGCCGGGTTGTGCTGAAAAATGAAATCTTCATCTCCATAAAGCGTTTCAGCAGATGGAAGCATGAAGTGCTCCAAAATCTCCTGATAGCTAGCTGCATTGACCCTGCCCTTGATAAAACACAGTGGACCAACACCAGCAGCTGACACGGCACCCCAGACCATCACTGACTCTGGGTACTTGACACTGGACTTCTGGCATTTTGGCATTTCCTTCTACCCAGTCTTCCTCCAGACTCTGGCACCTTGATTTCCGAATGACACGCAGAATTTGCTTTCATCCGAAAAAAGTACTTTGGACCACTGAGCAACAGTCCAGTGCTGCTTCTCTGTAGCCCAGGTCAGGCGCTTCTGCCGCTGTTTCTGGTTCAAACGTGGCTTGACCTGGGGAATGCGACACCTGTAGCCCATTTCCTGCACATGCCTGTGCACGGTGGCTCTGGATGTTTCTACTCCAGACTCAGTCCACTGCTTCCGCAGGTCCCCCAAGGTCTGGAATCGGCCCTTCTCCACAATCTTCCTCAGGGTCCGATCACCTCTTCTCGTTGTGCAGCGTTTTCTGCCACACTTTTTCCTTCCCACAGACTTCCCACTGAGGTGCCTTGATACAGCACTCTGGGAACAGCCTATTCGTTCAGAAATTTCTTTCTGTGTCTTACCCTCTTGCTTGAGGGTGTCAATAGTGGCCTTCTGGACAGCAGTCAGGTCGGCAGTCTTACCCATGATTGGGGTTTTGAGTGATGAACCAGGCTGGGAGTTTTAAAGGCCTCAGGAATCTTTTGCAGGTGTTTAGAGTTAACTCGTTGATTCAGATGATTAGGTTCATAGCTCGTTTAGAGACCCTTTTAATGATATGCTAATTTTGTGAGATAGGAATTTTGGGTTTTCATGAGCTGTATGCCAAAATCATCCCTATTAAGACAATAAAAGACCTGAAATATTTCAGTTAATGTGCAATGAATCTAAAATATATGAATGTTAAATTTTCATCATTACATTATGGAAAATAATGAACTTTATCACAATATGCTAATATTTTGAGAAGGACCTGTAGGTTTTTGCAGACAGACTCATTTTCTGCTAACCAGAACTGCATGCTTTAGCCACACATACACCACTCTTATTTCTTTGTGATGGGGTCATTGTAACTGCCTCCGCTCAATCAAGTAAAATTGTTGGACTATGTGGAACAAAGGTATGTATTTTTTGTAATAAATTGAAACAGCATGAAGCTACACTGATGAAGAGATGAGCAAATAAGTGGTTGGCTAATGTGAAATAAAGTCTGTGTTGCAAAATAATTGTCAAAATTAACTTAAAGATCCTGTCATTGTATGAATAAACAAGGTTGCTCAGAAAACATGTCCTTCACCAAAGTTAGTGTTTAATTTTGCCATATTTTATGGCTTTCGTTTAACACATAATTCTTCACAAAGTTCCCTTCAAATTTAGCTCTGTAAATAACGCATTCAGATGTGCATATGAACAGCTCTGTCCACACTTGCACCATGCCCAATTCAGTCAGATGGATGAACAAACCTAGCCTTCATACACACACATACACCCACATGCATAGATAGATGTATGTATCTTGTCCATCAATGAATTCAAATGTCATTGAAAAAATCACTTAAAACCCAGTTTCTTTGAAAATAATAGTGTCACATTATATAACAAAAATATATATATTTTTGTACTGAAATGTCAGGCCACTGAAATGAATGTCCATATACTGCACAATATAGACTCAATTTATCGACAGGGCTCCTTTTTCATGAATTAGTGCATAAATGCAGCTTTGTATGGAGGTGATCAGCCTATGGCCCTGCTGAGGTGTTGAGGGCAGCTACCAAGAACTGTTGGAAAATGAAACCAGCAACTCCATAAAGCTTGTCAGCAGAGGGAAGTATAGGGTGCTAAAAACCTTTCTGGTAGACAACTGCACTGACTTTGGACTTAATAACACACATTGGACCAACCAGGCAGATGATATGGTTCACCAATTCATCACTGACTAGTGTCATTCCCACAGGTTCTCAAGCAGCTTAAATTGTGCATGAGTTAAGGACGCAGTCTTCCTCTAGAATCTGGGACCTTGTTTTTAAATAAGATGCAAAATTTTATTTTATCTGAAAAGAGAACTTGGGATCACAGAGCCACAGTCCAGTTCTTTTTCTTCTTTAGCCCAGGTCAGGCACATTTTCTCTGTTCCAGAAGTTGTCAAACACAAGGAATGTGACAGGTCATCCATTTAGCTTAAGCACCTTTTTCTACCAAATTGTTTCCTTCCACTCAACTTTCTATGAACATGCTTGGATAAAGCCAACTTCTGTAGCAGGGATCTTTTATTGCTTATAGTCTTTGTGAAGGGTGTCAATGACTATATGCTAGACAACTGTCAAATTAGCAGTTTTCAAATGGTTTTGTAAGATACGACATGACATTTCTGTGATGAAATTCATTTTAATTGGTTTATTTAATTTGGACATTTTTGGTTTTCATTAACTGTAATCAATAATCATTAATTTTAACAGAACCAATGTGACTGCTCTGGAGACTTTAAACTTTTCACAATTTTTGAACTCATTCTTCGCTTATTGAGATTTTCATCTTTTTCCATGAACTGCAGGAATATTTACACACCCACAGCATGATTGTGTGGCTAATTTGACTGCAATAAAATATGTGATAGAAAACCTGTGAAAACCATGGCTCAGTTCTTTACAATTATGGATCTGTAAGGAATAAAGGTGGGAAGATTATTAATTTGAAAGTACCCAGTGACTGCATGAAACAATGCTTTCTTTAACAGATGACCGAAGCCAATAAAGTTACTAATCTGGGCTCCAAATTCTCAAACTAAATTGTCCAGGGAAAGAAATTTCAACAGTTCATCTCCAACATATTCAGAGCCTCTATTCCAAGAGCAACAAGTATAAAACAGGACATGAAAGTGAGGCCTTTATCAGCCAGACTTTCCTTCGCATCAAATCCAAAAACAAACTAACCAAGGGGGGAGCAAGTTATCTTCAAAGCCCTGAAAATGTTAAAGAGCTCAGTTACTGGTCAGCAGGAGCACAGCCTTACCTGATGGGGGTTTTTGGTCTGAGTGTCCAACACACGGAAGCCTCTTTGACTGAGTTTCCTTTTCACCTGTCAGGTTGAAGTCAGCAAGCAGAAGGGTCGCGCCCTCTTGGTCTCAGTAAACTCGTTGTGGACGTGGACGGCCAGTGACTGTTTCTAATATTCAGATGGTCCTTCTTTAAAAATGAATGAAGAGTGTAAAGCTATCGATCCAGTGCCTGGACACCTTAAGATGTTTTGGTGAGATACTCCTAGAATTCCAGGTATTTCCAGGGTTTTCCAAAGCTATATGGTTTGGGATTTAGGGACTCCCGGGTCACACAAACAGGATATCAAGATGACACCATCACCTAGAACAAGAAAGAAAAAAATGAGGGAGAAAAAAAACAGATTTAGAAAGAGTTTTCAACACAACTGGAAACCATTACAACAAAGAAAAGGTTCCACTGCTTTCCTCTAAGAGCCCTAAAATGTCTATACCTCAACCTGCAAATAAGAGCACATAATAAATGTCTTTGATGGAAGACAAAGCAAAGCAGCATGATTTCAAAATTAATCATCTGTTTTTAGAGTCAACAAAATTAATCTATAATTATTTGAATGGTACTACTGCTGGACAGCCTCGCATGATTTCAAGATTACATTTAATAGCAAATTAACTGCGGTGAGTAATTTCTTTTCTCATACCACTGAAGATTCTCAGATGAAAAATTATATAAAGATTCACAGAGGAACTTAATTTCCCTGTAACTGGAACAAGTCATATTCCTGTAATGGCATACATAATTGCCCATTCTGCAGAGGATCTCCAGCATTTGTCAACAAAGTCTCATAGACAATACTTATTTATTCAACTATCAATTCCAGCAATGATGATAAAAAAAAATGTGTCTTAAAAAGGCTTTGAATTCCACAAGGGCCTGGTTTGTGAAGCTGGGTAAATATGCTTGTCATATGTTCCAATAATTCTACAGTGACTGAGAGATAGTTTGGGAATACAATTGGGATTGGCAGACAGCTTGTGATAACTGAATAGCCTTTTTGAAGCTACATCCATTTGGAAGCACTGTGCAATGGTTTTTACCTCTGTGGTTTGGCTGGAGTTAAAGTCTGTGTTTAATTGTTCCCGAGAGTTCTTAGCGTGGCGCTGATAAGGAGCTCTGGGAGCAACATTTAAAAACTGCAGCTAAAAAATAACTAGAGTGTCCCTGGCTGCAGGTCTGATAAAGTGACAACAGAGTATCCACAAGGCAAAGACAAACGAAGATCAGGGAAACTGGGAGGAAAACAACAGGCAGACCGAAGCAGAGGTTGAGTGTGGCTGTGAGCTGCATGTAGCTGAAATGTTTCATTTGTTTTTCCTGACTTCAGCCTTTCAGAATCCACTTGAAATATCAATTTCAATGTTTATTTCAAGCTATCTTTAATGAAGAGGGTACAGTGTCTTACTTGCTAATCAATAACTAAATTATCTTTATGACAGTTTTGTTAGCAGTTACAACAGAAGAAGAGCAGCGCTGTTAATTTGTCATCCCTGCCTTCCTATCTCTTGTGCTCCATCTAAGGCCATGACTTCTAGGGTTTGTCAGGGGCGACCTGTGGGAGTGTGTGTGTCAGATCAATAGCCCACCCACAGCAGAGCCGGGGGCGATCCCTGACCTGGGGTATTGATTAGGCCCGCCTCAGCTGCCAATAGCAATGTGCTGGATGTGACACTGGGCTAAAACGGGAGCTAAGGAAGGGGGATTCTGAATTGCCAGTGGCAGCCCCACAGCACACCGCAGATAAAAGTCAATTCCACTTAACCAAATCACTGACAACTAAATAGTTAACAGATACAAGAATGCACAGAGTGTGTGATGGCAGCAGCTGAGAGGCTTTGGGGATTTCCCTTCTCCATGACCTGTGTCGAAAGAGCACAAATGGCCAGAGGAGGCACATATTTGTTTGTCCTTTAATGTGGTCACAGCTCCGTCTCTTGGTTACACCTGCCTCATCTATTCATTGATTCAAGAACACTCTGTAGACTGAGCATTCATCAGGTGTTTAGTATTGATTGATGTTCACTAACATTTAAGAAATTTATAACACTTAATCAGAAGGAAAAAAAAACTCCCCATCGCAGTACAGATTTTCTAAATAGACAAATTATCTAGGTTTTAAAAGCAGCTATTAGCTATGAGTTTACAGTCGAGTTTTCCTGTGCCTGCACACTCAGATGTAAAGCGGCTCCGCGGCAATTGTCAGACTCCTTTCGATCCATTTTACTCCCAGTCATTACGAGCCAATATTAGGGTAGTTTACATGTCACTTTACCGGTACTTTGCCTCATAAATGTAATTCTGTGGCTAGTGATTCTGTGTGCATTCAGCACGTATCTATGACTTCATATCTTTCCTGGTAATTGCTGAGTGACAGAAAGGCAATACTGACCACTTTATTATAAGACTGCTAGACTAACTGGACAGTGGCCTTTTGGCTCTGGGTCACTCAGGCCAGACTGACCTTATCTGCCCAGGTCGTCAGGGGTCAGTCACCCAGGAAGCGTTAGGACTTGACTAAGGTTACTGTCAGTGGCATAGAACAAGGTCAGCTGACCCGGGCGAATTGTTCCTATCAGGTATTGATTGCAGTTTGTCTGCTTCAGCTGAGGTTGGACTAATCTCCCAACACCAGGGTCTCAGGGGCAGAGACTTCAGTGCAAAGTTAAGCATTGGAACTAACAGCAGTGGTAATGCAGCTTGCGGATACAAGTGAACATAAGAAGGTCTACCAGAAGAGCTGTGGGGATTTGGGATTTTGAAAAACAGTGTGTGAAAGAGTGAGATGTAGCAGCAAGACAGGCACAGTGAATGTTCAATCTTTAAAAGTGCTGCTTATGGGCCATCAAATTCTGTGCAGAGCATTTTTTTCCACGGCAAATTGAAAGTCTGCGGTCAGTATTCTACTGTTTTAGGAATTGAGGGGGTCAGACTTGCACAATTCTGGCATGCACTTATTTTTACATAATGTCTACTCTTTATAGATAACAAAGAATCATATCCACTATGACAGTTCACAGGGCATAAACAACACGTTTATTGTGTGGTCATCCATCTAGTACATTTTATTCTGATTCAAATTTGCCAGAAAATCAGACCCACAACTCACAAAGGAAGCAGACCTGGACCATGTAGTACATCCAAAAATCACAACGAACATGATAAAAAGGAAGATGGTACAATCGAACACCTTTACAACAGGTATTTTGCTCATAGGCAATAAAGAAATGCACAGTTCAATTTATTTATTCTGACCATTCAGTTCTTCATTATTTAAGTCCAATTTCTGTTCAGCTAATTAAAGTAAGATATAGATAAACAGATTATTTCATAAAATATATTTGGAAAAATAACAGATAGGATGTGGTGTCCGGAATGTCACTGGTGAAAAAGGTAAATACCAGTACACTTTACCAGTGTGGGACATGCTATGTTATCTTACTACACTTTAAAGCTACTGAGTTTTCAAACATTTAAATTGCACAGATTTTAATGTAATAGCATCCTGAAAAAGAGTATGTTTTCTTTCTTAAATGACTCAATAAAAAATATCTTGACTGTGTTGCAGTTTAACAATCTGTTGTTAGGAAAATAGTCTGAAAACCTGAGGAAATTCTAAATTTAGCACCTAATGTTGCTCATTTTGTTTTAAAATATTTAGATATTTTCATTTTGTTGATGTTTGCCTCCAGTATTAAGGTAAATGCAGAAGGCACTAATCAGTCATCAGCGCTCCATAACTCCAAAAGTTCACATCACTCCTTTGAGCCCGCCATCTCCTTTGCTACAACATAGGGAGACAAATATATGAGATTGTTAGTCAGTAACTATGTGTGTATTTGTGTGTGCTTGCACCAGCTTGTGTCTGTGCAAGCCCCTTTATGTACATACTAAAGCATCTCTGTTGCTCGTTAACTCTTGTCTCTCTGCAACCGCTTGCCACCGTACATATTAAATCACATTAATGGCAGATGAGCTCTTGCTCTGGAGAGACAGGCGTCTATTTGAAACTGCATTTTATTGCACTTTGTTCCGTTTAATCAAAAAAATGCTATGTGAAGAGATAACCCGGTTTTTAAAAATCCCAGATAAACAGCAACGATTGCATCTTTAAATAATAAATGACTCTCTGCCTCTTACAGACGGGAGTATGACTGAAAATAATTGAAGACAACAATGTCCTATAAGAGCACCGCTCCTGCAGTGCTGATTCAGAATCCCTCATAACTTCAAACGCTCAGTCATAAAGTATGGATAATCTGCTAAGAAAAAAGGCAGGTGTGGTTGTTTACAATTTCTTTCTAATTAAGGCTACAGGATGGGGTATACTGTGTTAAAGTTGATATGTGTCTTTAAGACTTTCCCATAAAAACTGTAACTGTTGGCAAATTAGGGGCTGAACGGAAAACGAAACAAAGAACACTCTAATATGATTTGTAGTCATGGAATAAATATTTCACAATCTGTCTACATTTGACACACTTTTAGTCAAGAACAAAGGATTCCCAAGGAACAAATTGCAGAAACTGAAACTTGAGACAATAACCTCTTTGACCTGTTTCAATTCAGCTTGTAACAGTGTAAATAATTTCTCTTCAACTTTATATTTTTATTGTTTTAAGTCAATAAGGATAGTTTGATTTTGAGGTGTCCACCAAAGGGATGAACTGGACAAACAAAGCAGTGACGCTTTATTACTGTGGCTTTTTAACTCTCATTAGACTGTGCACAAAGCTGGCGTGCAACATGGTTTCTAAAATAGCAGTCATGGCGTTCACATAATGTAGACCATATACCTTTATAGAGCCAGTTATGAGAGTAAAGAAAATGAAGCAAAAAGCATGTAGGTGAAAGTTTTCCTGTCTTCTGTTTTCTTGTCTGTGAACAGGCAAGCAGTCTGCTGTGTGTCTGAGAGGGATAAGGCAGTGCTTGATGATTAATCACTGGACATAATAAAGCTTCTCACCACAAGCACACAGTCCAGCTGATTCTGTGATATGATTGAGGCCGATTAGAAAAGAGAAATAATCATTCCTGACAGTGCATTCATGGAACACTTTAATGACATCCTCTGATTGGACCTTGTGAAGAAGATAATACGGGCTTTCTTTGGAGTGCCTTCTAAGATTATTTCTTTAACTTCATGAAAAATGGGGAGGGGGCATGGGCCTGTATGCTGCTGATTTGAGGATTAAAATAAGATGACCTTTCACATTATGTTACTATGTATAAAAGATGAAGTTTACAGTTTTTTTCATAACATTATAGCTTATCAATGGCTAGAGCCTCCGTGAAGCCCCTTTCAACATCATAAGGGTTTTTGTAGGTTCATATACAACAGGCTTCTACCCCCCAGTGTGGGATTACTGTGCCTATATGTATGTGTGTGTGCAGAAAGGGGTGTATTGTTGATGTGTACGGTTGCTTTTTCAGTCTATATTGAAGAACCAATCTGGAATAAAAACTGTATTCTCTCTGTTTTACAGTCATTTTGGCCAAAAAAATTTGAGTTTTTTTAAAATTACATACTTCTCTAGAAAATATCCAAGTTATCAGTACTTTTTTGGCTAATTTTCAAAGAATAAATAAAACAATTTAACAGCCATCCATCAGTTGTCTAAAACCACTAATCATTTCTTGGTCACCGAGGGTCCGTCTCCAGTGGTCAGTCGGCAAGTGGAATGGTACACCCTAGACCGGTCTCCAGTCCATCTCGAAGGGCATTTTAACGAGAGACCAATTATCCTATTATACATGTCTTTGGATGGTGACAGGAAGCTGAAGTCCCTGGAGGGAATCTATGCATGGGGAGAAGATGCAAACACCATGCAGAAAGACCAAAGGCTGGGATTCAAACCTGGGATCTTCTTGCTGCGTGGAAGAATGCTAACAACTGCACAATCAAACAGTTCAAAGCTTAAACATCCACTGGATGGATGGATGGATGGATGGATGGATGGATGGATGGATGGATGGATGGATGGATGGATGGATGGATAGATAGATAGATAGATAGATAGATAGATAGATAGATAGATAGATAGATAGATAGATAGATAGATAGATAGATAGATAGATAGATAGATAGATAGATAGATAGATAGATAGATAGATAGATAGATAGATAGATAGATAGATAGATAGATAGATAGATAGATAGATAGATAGATAGATAGATAGATAGATAGATAGATAGATAGATAGATAGATAGATAGATAGATAGATAGATAGATAGATAGATAGATAGATAGATAGATAGATAGATAGATAGATAGATAGATAGATAAGATAGATAGATAGATAGATAGATAGATAGATAGATAGATAGATAGATAGATAGATAGATAGATAGATAGATAGATAGATAGATAGATAGATAGATAGATAGATAGATAGATAGATAGATAGATAGATAGATAGATAGATAGATAGATAGATAGATAGATAGATAGATAGATAGATAGATAGATAGATAGATAGATAGATAGATAGATAGATAGATAGATAGATAGATAGATAGATAGATAGATAGATAGATAGATAGATAGATAGATAGATAGATAGATAGATAGATAGATAGATAGATAGATAGATAGATAGATAGATAGATAGATAGATAGATAGATAGATAGATAGATAGATAGATAGATAGATAGATAGATAGATAGATAGATAGATAGATAGATAGATAGATAGATAGATAGATAGATAGATAGATAGATAGATAGATAGATAGATAGATAGATAGATAGATAGATAGATAGATAGATAGATAGATAGATAGATAGATAGATAGATAGATAGATAGATAGATAGATAGATAGATAGATAGATAGATAGATAGATAGATAGATAGATAGATAGATAGATAGATAGATAGATAGATAGATAGATAGATAGATAGATAGATAGATAGATAGATAGATAGATAGATAGATAGATAGATAGATAGATAGATGATTTTGTTTTTACAAACTCTTGTTATAACAAGAGTATTAGTATCATAAAATATCTATATGCACAATGATTTATATCTTATTAATAATACTGTATAAGTTCACCAATATTTTTTGGCTCTGCTGGTAAGACACACAAACAGAGAAAGCAGATATTACTTTTACACGTCTGTTAAATTTCAGCACCTCAGGGTTCTACAAAGAAAAAAAATACAGAGACTGGGAGGCAAAGTGTCACTTGTTTCATATTCAAACCAGCATGTTTAAAACATTTTCTCGAATCCTGCAAGTCACTCATCTGTCAGTTACAAACACTATCACTTGTTTTAATCTCAAAACAAGTCCATCTGTGTTTGAAACAAGTCAAATGATCTCACCCAGAGGGCATGTTTGTTTTCTCTTGCCTTGTGTTAAAGTAAACCACACAAAATAACTTAATTCCAATAATTTCTGCATGTTTGTAAGCACTGATAGTGACTGACAGAATTGGGATCATAAATCCTCAGAAAGATCAAACTCTCAACTGGAATGGGAGGAAGAACCATAGGCTTCAACTGGCATCAGACTATAGTGGCCAACATCTCCAGGGTTCTTTCATGTGGGAGGTATTGTGCCTAGCCCCTATAACTTACACCCCAGCTCTGCAGGGACTTATTTTTATAACCCCCATTATTTTCAATCATAAATATTCAAATCCAGATCTTAAATCCAGAGCTTAGTGAGGAGAATAGCCAAAAACAACATGCGGCTCTTCAGCTTCCTCCAGCTCTCACTCTTCTATAGAAACTCATTATAAAGATTAATACTGAAATCAAACAGAATGCTGAGACAAGTTGGCAGTCCCCCAGTCAAAATAATGCACACGTATTAAAGAAAACTCAGAATGGGGATTTTTGGTCAAACATCTCTGGCTGCTTTGTAATTTATTTGTTTGAGAGTTTTTGATAGAATTCTGCATTTCGTTTTTTTTTTGCGATGTGAATTAATATTTGTGGCTTGAATATTAATCCTGATTCACAAGTGGATTAGTCCCCTATTGTCCCCTGAGTGCTGAGCCTCAAATAAAGGCACTGACATGGAGAGGAAATCTATACCTTTGTGCCCCACAAACAAAGGCCTCTGCACCCTGAGATAACACATGTCCCTGAAACAGAGCCCCCCCTGCCACTGTACCCACATGTGAGATCCTCCATCTCCCTTTTCCTGCTTCAACCCTCTGATCCACCATCGTCCTTCTCCTGATCACTCTCTTCCTCCTTCTCTCCCTCTCTCCTTCAGAAAAACTTTGCCATGGTAGATTTGCAAGGCAATTTTGCCCTTAAACCATGCCTCTTTCCCAGCTTATACCATGCATTTTCCAGAGTTTATCAAAGAATACAATGGGGTTATACTTTCACCATTATTCTCCAGGCAAGAACAGTAATTTAAATGCACCAGTACCACTGAGGCAGGGCACAGCCCCGCTGTCTCACTATGAAAAAGAGAGTGATGAAAATTTGTTACAAAAAAAGCACATTGCATTACTTTGTTGACCTTTGCTGTACTCATAGTTTACAAACAGCTGTGAAGCTTTTTCCTCTGGGCTCTTTGTACATCAGAGACTGGGAATGATGGAGGCATGCCATGCCTTCATCAACGGCTTTTTCTAACTTACTTCTATTGTGGCTCGCAACAACATAACCAAACAAATGCGTATTTACCATATTCTGCCACCAAAGCTGTTGGAAAAGAACGTGAGGTAATACATACAAACAGACACATCATTCTTCAAGTGAGCATTTCCTTAAAAAATGGTTAGTCAGTAGAAGAAAATCTCCCTGTTTATTTTTAATTTTGTAGACATTCTTACTCTAACTTAAGCTTAAGTTCAGCAGCAGTTTTGAAGTACCAAAACACATAAATCACCGAAACTAACTGCTGATAAATGCACTAATCAACAAATAACTCCCGACTTTGAACTACATGATCAAATGCCTCCCAGACTTCTTAACAAACACAGAAATAGCCCGTTAATTAGCCACCAATACCAACTCAGACAGCAAGTTCAGTGTTACCAGCTGTGGTGCACGCCCATATTCTTTTACAATTCTGACAGCATTTTACGCTGAACACAACAGAGAGGAAAGTCAACTGCAATTGGCAGTGAAAGCAAAAAAGCAACCGAAAACTCATTGACAGTTAATTTTTTCTCTCTGGGGCATGAATGTACCTTCATCCACAGGACATACCACCCTAACCGTTGAGCCTTGTCACCCATATCAAAAGCCATCAATGGCTTTGAGGTTCAGTGTCATTTTAAAGAAATATTAGCAAATTAAAAGGAAGAAAATACAGAGGATGAGGAGGAACTGCAGAAGGAAGTAAAGATACGTGTTTCAAAGACTATCAAAGCAAACAAGAAAATAAGGATGGGAGCCTGGATACCTAAAGGAGTGCAGAAGAAGGAGTGCAGTACAGAGACAGGATCTGTCTGCAGACCTGGTCAGACTGATGAGAACAGGCAGCCATAGTGATGTCATTATGTTGTTAATCAATCTGCTGATGTCTGCTTGTCTGGGTGGGCAGATACTCCCAGTATAGAAGGGGTTAATGGGAAATCAATGCTTATGAGCAGGACATGGGGAAAAAGGGGGAAAGGAGGAGATAGGAACAATGTTTCCTGTGATAGCAGAAGACTTCCCAGATGTTATCTGTCATTCACAACATTCTGATGACCAGGTGTTAGGACTCAATGTGGTAAAGTGGATATACGTGCTAGTGGAAGATCAATAAAGGCCAATTGAATGGTAATACTCGTAACTAGTCTGCCAACACAATGATGTCTTTACAACACAAAGAAAAGTAGAAGAATACTTGCATATAGCAAGCCATTAAAAACAATTTACTGATGTTCTTGTTGACTTCAGAAACCTGTAAAGGTGATGCTTCTTTCATGTGTATAGGTTATATCTGTGACCTGCATCAGTAAGACATGGATTTATCTATTACATGGAACAAAAGAAAGAGCGTATTTGAAAGGAAAGGTAAAATACATACAGCAGACATTAGCTAGGGTATTTCTAAAGGCCTGAGGGCATTTAAAGCGGTGGGTGTGGGGTTGAAAGGGGGGAACCAAGACCAGGTCCCAGGGCAACAAGGCTCTTTGTAGTTGGAGCATTCTGAACAAGCCAGAGGCTTACTCCTCTAACCCCAACCACTCAGTGAGGCTGTTTGGGGAAATTACACCACAGCGTAATAATTAATCAAGTAAACACCAAACTGCTTTGATTGGGATTACATTAACATATTATCAATAATGCATAAATCAAATACAAATAAAACCTCTGCATAATGGCATGTTTAAATAGCTAAAATTTCAAACTAAACTGGAAAAGCTCATCTTCCTCAAACAACACAAAAAAAAAAAAGCACTGCAGACTACAGAGGAAGCAGCAGAAGCTTTTTGTGGTTTCAGAATCCCCATTATTTTGGCACTTAAACTGCCCGGGCTCATCAGCTTCCTTTTTCATCACAGCATCATCCATTTTGAGCTTTTACCAGGAGGCAAAAAAATTATGAAGTCATTTATTTACACTTAACAATGGCAGAATGCGTCACACAGAATAAATAAACACTGATGAGGCACCGAAAACACAATGCACAATAATTTGTGCAAAGCTACTCCAGGTTTGATTTCAAAAGTAGCAAAGCAGATTGAAGAAAAAGGAGTTAGTCACTTTTATCATTTGCAGAGGAGTCGAATCAGCTCTGCTTTTGTATTTTCACTTAAATGCATGTTCTGTTTTTCTCTGATAAGTTGTGTTGTTTAAAAGCATCCGTTTGCGCCTAACGCTTCGTTCATTGGGGGAACTTCATGCCCAGGGATTTTCTAAACACAATTCATCAAAGTGGAACGTTGGTCTCTCTCTTTTTTCCCCTGCATTCCTAATCCTTTTTGCTGCAGATGAGAGATTTGCTGTTCAGACTCATTAAGATTAAAGCATTTTGCTGGAGTTATTTAAGAATGCAAAGTTTCATGTGAGACCTCTCAGAGTTCAGAACAGAGGAAAATCCTATTGACACGCTCGGTGCACTCGGGGCTGATCTTAGCCTATATTTCTATATTTAGTGTCAGTGATTGAGTGATACCATGTGGAATGTGTTTTTCCTGATGCACTATGGTTTAGAGTTGTGATTACTTTTTTGATGTTTTCAAACATGTTTTCCAAACTGCCAGTTAGGTGTTTTTAATGAAATGCTAGAGATAAAGCCAAGTTGGCAGAGTAATTGGTGGAGGAACAAAACACTGCTCCTCCCAGACCTGTTGCTGCCTCTGCTGATCAGCTGGCTGAAAAAGGGCTACAACGCTTTTGCCTTGCTTAAAGAACAACAATGTGGCTGTTTTGGAAATATTTCCAGTCAAAACATATATATAGACATGGAGTGGAAACCATAGATATGCTCGCTGGAAGCCATTGTTGGGAATCTGTAATCATCAGCATGTCTAAGAGCAAGACAAAAAGATAAATATACTGTACAATAAAAAATATTTTTTTTATTTTTTTTTTTCAGTTCTACTCTTAAAACTAAATAGAAGAATCTGTGTCCTTTTGACAGTTTTGTGCCAGGTACTCCTATTTAAAATGCACTTTCTGAATGCATGATTACTAGAATTATTACTACTATTTTATTTTTGTATTTATGTTTTACTTTATTCTCCCAGATTTAAAAAAAAGCCTTTTATGGTACTCACAGCACATACAATAAGTATTGAACATGTCAAAATTTGTTTCTATGGATTATTTCTATTAACACAAATTTTACACTAGATGTTGGTAACAACCCAAGTAATGCATACGTAAAGTTATTTTTAATGAAATGGAATGACATAGGGGAAAAGTATTGAACACATGAAAAAAAAGATGTGCAAAAAGACAAGAAACCAGCTGACTATTTAGAAAGCATTACTGCTGCAGTGTCAATATCAGCTGGTTTAATATTAGCATATGACCTATACAAAGAGTTCTCATTACCAAAGTATTGCACAGAGTGGTACCACTGGTGAAAGCCAAGAGACCAAAAATGTCTCACTTTTGCAAAACCTACTAATGGCAATGGTTACAGAAGCATTTCTTAACATATGAATGTTCTTGTATGTGCAGTTGAGGCCATAATATGGAATTACAGAGAACATCATTTCACCATAAACCAGTCAAGGTCAATTCAATTCAATTCAATTCAATTCAATTCAGTTTTATTTATATAGCGCCAATTCACAACACATGTTGTCTCAAGGCACTTCACAACAGTCAGGTACATACATTCCAATTAATCCTAACCATTGAACAGTGCAGTCGGAGTTAGTTATTTATTCAAATTGGATAAAAAGTTTTTCTGTCTAAGGAAACCCAGCAGATTGCATTCAGTCAGTGACTTGCAGCATTCACTCCTCCCAGATGACCATGTAGAGACAGTGGACAGTCACTGGCATAGACTTTGCAGCATACTGATACTGAGCATGCATGTAGTGACAGCGGAGAGGAAAAACTCCCTTTTAACAGGAAGAAACCTCCAGCAGAACCAGGCTCAGTGTGACCGGCCATCTGCCACAACCGACTGGGGGTTTGAGAGAACAGAGCAGAGACACAAAGAGAACAAAGAAGCACTGATCCAGGAGTACTTTCTATGGGAAGGAAAAGTAAATGTTAGTGGATGTAGCTCCTTTAGTTGTTTCACCTAGAAAGAAAAAACAGACAAACTCTTAGCCAGTTTTCAAGGTTAGAGTCTGAAAGAGAGCACATAGAATTAGTTACAGTAAAAGCTCACTCAATTGCCATGTCTAGGAGAGAGAAAGGGTTAAACACTAAAAGACAGGGCTATGTGGATCATCGGTAGAGGGTGAGCATTAAGTTGTTGCCAGCAGAAGCTTGGACGATTCCCCTCTCCAGAAAGGTGTCACAGGTAGACACAGAGCCAGGCCAGGTGTAGCTTCTAGGAAGAGAAAAATGAGAACAAGGTTAAAAGCTGAAATAACAGCAAATAATGCAAAATTGGGGAGTAGTGTGAGAATGTAGCGAAAAGGGTGAAAGGGGTCATTATGTCCTCCAGCAGCCTAAGCCTATAGCAGCATAACTACACAGATAGTTTCAGTTCAGATTATTTAGTTAAACGGCGCTTATTTACGACAAAGTCGTCTCAAGGGTCCCTCTGATGGTCATTGTTATACTAAAAACCACAAGGATTGGGATACCTCCCTCTGTCAGACTGATTATAACCATTGGAAAAGAGAAGGGGTCATACAGGTAGCAGAAATGGAGGGTGTGTTTGCACCTCAACCATAACTGAGCTGGTTTAGGCTAAGCCTGACTTCCCCTTACTCCAACCAACAGGGAGGGAGGAAGGCTCCCTCCCTGATAACCTAAGCCACTCTAACTATAAGCTTTATCAAAAAGGAAAGTTTTAAGCCTAGCCTTAAAAGTAGACAGGGTGTCTGCCTCACGGACCAAAACCGGGAGCTGGTTCCACAGGAAAGGAGCCTGATAACTAAAGGATCTGCCTTCCATTCTACTTCTAGAGACTCTAGGAACCACCAGTAAACCTGCAGTCTGAGAACGAAGTGCCCTGTTAGGAACATATGGAACAATCAGATCTCTGATGTATGATGGAGCTAGATCATTAAGGGCTTTATATGTGAGGAGGAGAATTTTAAATTCTATTCTGGATTTAACAGGGAGCCAATGAAGGGAAGCTAAAATAGGAGAAATATTATCTCTCTTTTTAATTTTCATCAGAACTCTTGCTGCAGCATTCTGAATCAGCTGAATGCTTTAAACTGCATTTTGTGGACATCCTGATAGGAAAGAATTACAATAGTCCAGCCTTGAAGTAACAAATGCATGGACTAGTTTTTCAGCGTCACTGCTGGATAGGATATTTCTAATTTTGGCAATGTTCTTGAGGTGAAAGAAGGAAATCCTAGAAACCTGTTTAATATGGGATTTAAATGACATGTCCTGGTCAAAAGTAACACCAAGGTTTTTTACTTTATTACCAGAGGTCAATTTAATGCCATCCAGGTTAAGTGATTGACTAAGCAGTTTCTTTTTTAAAGACTCCGGTCCAAAGACAACAACTTCTGTCTTGTCTGAATTTAGAAGCAAAAAATTTAAAGTCATCCAAGTTTTTATATCTTCAAGACATGCTTGTAGTCTATCTAACTGGTTGGGCTTATCAGGATTTATGGATAAGTAAAGCTGACTATCATCAGCGTAACAGTGAAAATTTATCCTATGCTGCCTGATAATTTGACCTATTGGAAGCATATATATAGTAAAGAGAATTGGCCCAAGTACTGAACCCTGTGATACTCCACAATTAACCCTGGAGTTTAAAGATGATTTATCATTTACATGAACAAACTGGAATCTGTCAGACAGATAAGATTTAAACCAGCATAGCGCTGTTCCCCTGATCCCTACAGCATATTCCAGCCTTTTTAAGAGAATATTATGGTCGACTGTATCAAATGCAGCACTGAGATCTAACAGAACCAGTACAGACACAAGTCCATTATCTGAGGCCATAAGAATATCATTAGTGACTTTCAGCAGAGCTGTTTCAGTGCTATGATGAGCTCTGAAGCCTGACTGAAACTCTTCAAACAGGTCATTGCTGTGTAAATGCTCACACATTTGATTTGCAACTATTTTCTCAAGAATTTTAGATAAGAATGGAAGATTGGATATAGGTCTGTAATTTTTCAAGTCAACTTGATCAAGCGAAGGTTTCTTAAGTAAAGGTTTAATTACAGCTACCTTAAAAGCTTGTGGTACATATCCATTTACTAAGGATAAATTAATAATATCTAAAATGGGGCTGATAATCAGAGGGAACACTTCCTTAAATAATTTGCTTGGGATTGGGTCTAACATACAAGTTGAAGGTTTAGATGAAGCTAATATTTCTGATAACTCAGCTTCACAGGATCAAAACAGTTCAAACACAAATCAGGTTCTGCAGTTATTTCCAATGTTGTCCCACTTGCTGAGGATGAAGTAATCATCTTTGGGAGTATGTCAAAGATTTTCTTTTTAATAGAATAAATTTTATTTAAGAAGAATCCCATAAAGTCATTACTGCTAAGAGCTAAGGGAATGGATGGCTCAACAGAGCTATGACTCTGTGTAAGTTTAGCAACTGTACTAAAGAGAAACCTAGGATTATTCTTGTTCTCTTCTATTAATGATGAGAAATAAGCTGTTCTGGCTTGGCGAAGTGTCTTTTTATACAACAGTAGGCTATTTTTCCAGATGACGTAGGAATCCTCTAGATGTGTAGAGCGCCATTTTCTCTCCAATTTTCTAACATTGTGCTTTAAAGTATGCAGCTCTGAATTAAACCAAGGAGCTAGCCTCCTATGAATGATTACCTTCTTTTTCAAGGGGGCTGCATGGTCTAATGCATCACGCAATGATGAAGAAACACTATGAACAAATGAATCAATTTGTGAAGGGGCAGAAACAAGATTATAGCTGGGCTTTTCAGTGGTAATGAGGAAATTAAAAGTGAAACAGATTCTTTAAAGGTTGTTACAGCATCGCCTGATAATGATCTACTATAATGAAATTTTCTTTCAGGTGTGGAGTACTTGGTTAAATTAAACTCAAAGGTTATTAAGAAATGGTCAGACACGACAGGGTTATGAGAAAATATTGTTATGTCTTTACACTCAATGCTATATGTCAGCACAAGGTCCAGAGAATGAAGACAAAGGTGGGTAGGTTGGTTAATGTTTTGAGCAAAGCTAATTGAGTCTAAGATAGCATTAAAAGCTATATTTAGGCTACCACTTTCAGCGTTAACATGAATGTTAAAATCCCCCACTACAATAACTTTATCTGTATTTAACACTAAATCAGATAAAAAGTCTGAAAACTGATCTAAAAATTGAGAGTAAGTACAAAACAACAAACAGAAGTGGTTTTAGTGCTTTGCAATTTGGATGATGAAAACTAAGGATTACATATTCAAAAGAGTTGTAGCTATTAATTGGTCTGGGACTAATCAATAAATTGGACTGAAAGATGGTTGCTACTCCTCCTCGCCCAGTATTTTGAGGAATGTGAAAATTTAAATAATTAGTAGGAGTTGAATCATTTATAGTAACATAATCCTCTTGCTGCAGCCAGGTTTCTGTGAGGCAAAATAAATCAATCTGATTGTCACAAAGCAGGTCACTAACTAATGTCTTTGAAGAGAGAGATCTTATATTCAGTAGGCCACATTTAATTGTTTTATTTTTCTTTTTGGCCTGAGTTGTGTTTATTTTTATGAGATTTTCCTGATTTCCTCCTTTTAGATTATTTTTTAACCTATTCAATTTTGGCTGTGGGTGAGACACTGTCTTAATAGGGTAATGGGTGGGTAGCAGTACAGAAGCTGCAGAGAGGAGTATTTAACTACAACCCTGCTTCCTGGTGTGAACCCTGGGTTGTCAGAGTTTTGGAGAACTAATAAATTCGGCCAGATTCCTAGAAAGAGCTGCTCCATCCAAAGTGGTATGGATGCTGTCTCTCCGGATCAGACCAGGTTTTCCCCAAAATGTTCGCCAGTTATCAATGTAACCCACATTGTTTTCTGGACACCACCTAGATAGCCAGCGGTTGAGTGACAGCATGCGGCTAAACATGTCGTTACTTATCAGATCGGGGAGGGGACCAGAGAAAATTACGGAGTCCAACATCGTTTTGGCAAACTTACACACTGAAGCAACACTAACTTTGGTGACCTCCGATTGACGTAACCGGGTGTCATCACCGCCAGCGTGAATAACAATCTTTCCGTATTTATGCTTATCCTTAGCCAGCAGTTTCAGATATGATTTGATGTCGCCCGTTCTGGCCCGTGGCAGACATTTGACTATGGTCGCTGGTGTCTCTAGTGCCAAGTTTCTGACTATGGAGCTGCCAATTACCAGAGTTGGCTTCTCAGCAGGTGTGTCACTGAGCGGGGAAAATCTGTTAGAAACGCAGACGGGTTGGTGGTGACCTGTGGGCTAGGATCTAGGACTATGCTTTCTACGTACCGTCACCCAGCCAGCCTGAGGCCCCGGCTGCGCGGGCTCTGCTGGAGGACTGCTACGTGGAGCTAGCCTCGGTGGCTCCGCGCTGGCTACGGGGCCTCGGCTATCTGCTGGTTTTTCAACAGCGCGGAGCTGGGCCTCCAATTCTGACACCCTCACCTCCAACACTACAAAAATGCTACATTTATTACACGTACCATTATCACTAAAGGAGGCAGAGGAGTAACTGAACATCTGACACAGAGAGCAGGAGAGAGGAGGAGACTCAGAGAGAGAAACAGCAGAACGGGTAGCCATGGTGGAGCTAACGCTAACGCTAAGCTAGCGACCCCTTACCACTACTAGAAAAACCGTGTAAGACACGGAGAGTACCCAAACGTTAAATACAGCAACAGAAAGTATGTGTTTTAATGTGCTTATGTATTATAACAAGTAAGAGATATCACAGTAGAAAGAAATCAGATCAAACGAGAGAGCCTTCACACACCAAACAATTCACCAAGTGCAACAGCGAAAACAGAAAGTGATGTTACCCAGAGCTCCAGCCGACTCTCTGAACCAGCATACTGCAAATCTACTCAGTCACCACCATCACTGGTCAAGAGCCCCTCAAAGGATTTCTGGCAGAGGTGTCAAAAGAAAAATCAAAGGAGTTATCTAATAGCCAAGGAGCACTCATAGAGAGCTTAAGAAATGTCTGGAAATGGCAGGAATAGTTTTTCCCATGAAAATAAGTATTGCAATTGACAGCTATGGCCTCTATGCACATTTACTGCACAAAACATTGTTGAAGAAAAAGCATGTTCAAAGCTTGACACTTGTTTAAAGATTGTTGAAAGATGTTGAAGAAGACTTTGGCAAGCCAGTGGAATACTGAGAGATTATAGTCTGGTGACATCAGGCCAAAACTGAACTCTGTGGATGTCATTGCATTCATTATGTTTGGAGGATAAATGGTTCTGCACATCATCCCAAACACACCAAGCCAAAATAAAGGTTTGCAGGTGGAAACATCATGGTTTGAGTTGTCTTATTGCATATGACACTGGAAGACTTCATATACAGTACAGAAATTGAAGGTAGGATGAATAGAGAAAATGTACTGTGAAGTTATTGTTAAAAATCTGAACATGAAATAAGTGTGGATTTCCAAGCAACACAATAGTCCCAAACATACAACCACTGGTTTCAGAAATTAAAACTGCTTAATGGCCCAGTCAATTGCCTTACTTGTATCCAACTGAACAACTATGGAAAAAACTGAAGATTGCATAGAGTGCATAGAAAGGACCCCAGAAACTTCAAACTGAAGATGGTGTAATAGGGCAATGGATATGACTAAGTTTCCATACAGAAGATGAATTAGAGTTGGCATGACCAAAAAGGCTTTTTCACAAAGTTTCTGATTTGTTTTTATTATAAAGAAATCCGAAAATTCATAATTGTTTGCTATATATGGTGAGGAATGCAAAAAAGGCAATAAAGAGTTACCATGCAGTTGTAATGTCATGCAGGCCCATGCATAAAAGTTAAAAGACAAGATTGAAGTTTTAATCCTCATTGTAAAATTTATTTCTTTTCCTGTTTAATAGCAAAAGCTATGACTTTAAATGAAGACATCTGGTTTTATTCAAACATTTTTGTTTACAGGTTGTGATAACTATGTACAAACTAGCAGACAAATTAGCTGTAGTTTCCCAAAGGAAATGATGCATTAGGCCCATGGACCATAAATGTGCACCTAACTATGCTTTCTAGAAAGGTTTTGGCAGCAGAGCTGGACCATGTAAGTTTATCACTCATCTGGCCCGACAGACAACTTTTAACGCATTGCTCGAGGTGATGGTAGTATTTTAGCTGAAAAATAAATAATCATTGGATCGGACTTAGTTTAGTTTTCTGCCTAAGGAGCTTTAATATTAGTGTTTTTGGCTGGACACTCAGAAGTCTCTTGGCTGTGCTCGAAACCTCCTTCCACAAACTTTCCAGCTCCAAGTGTTGCAATCTGGTTCCATTTTACAGCTGGCCTTGAAATTGTAACAGAGCGCCTTTCTCTCCCGTCTTGACCGCATATTTAATCCTTGTGCTTATGTCAAACTTAATTACAGAACCTTGTACAAAAAAATAACAAGTGAGCCTTGTAGGGGCAAGAGAGAGAGAGAGAGAGAGAGAAATGTGGAGCATTAGGCGAAGGAGAAAGAAATAGGGACAGAACTAGGATGGTGAGCAGTGCGGGTGAGATATTCTGTGTGCATTTACTTTGGTAAATGACCAGAAAAAAAGCACAATATGTATGCAAAAATATAATATAATATATTAAGAATATAAATAATGTAACAAACAATATATCTTTTAGCATTTAAAAAGTACAGTGCGTGGACATAGTGTGTCTTGCATCTAATATACCCAACAACAATAATAAGAGTTTTAGATAAGAAAATGACCAAAGCCCCCAAACTCCCCTGAGCGCCCAAAAAGAAAAGGGGGGAAACGAATGATCAAGAGATGAAATCATTTACACACTTTTTGTGTGTATGTTTGTGCACGTAAAACTGTTCCCTCCATAGAGGTGGAAAAACCACAGAGTCTGTTTAGTCTGTCAGTTTAAAACTATTACCTCAAACTCTCAGAATATGAGTTAAGCCTGTCGTGCATCGACATAGGGAGACAGCTTTGTGAAGAACAAGCCTTTGAAAAGTCTAAATCAATTTTTTGGGGAGTAACATAACAAACGCTTCACCGCAACATTGAGAGGGGGGGATCCCTTTTTTTGTCAACACTTTGAAAAGCACATATTCATACAATCTTCATAAGGCAAAACAGAATAAATGCAGTATACATGAAGTCTTTTGAAAAGGGAGATGACAGGAAGGGAGAAAGCAGGGATGCTCCTATAAGGAGCAAACAAAACAACTAGGAGGGCCATTAATGCAATACAGAGCCATGCTTTTTCTGTTTCTTTTTTCTGCACTGCACACATTGCACCCACCTTTTCCCCCACCCACCCTTTAGGCCAGCCTGTTGGCTAAAACCTTCCAAGCTTCCCAGACAAGACATGAATGGTCAAGCAATGGACGAGAGGAGGGAGAGAGGTTCCCATGCCACTGGTGCTGGAACTGGCGCGCCACCCGGAGGTATTTATAGCAGGCCAACTCTAAAGGGCCGGGACAGGGGCATGCTTGTTTTCCTTTCCATTCCCTAGGCACTTCTACCAGGCCTCACATGTGGGTGTTAAATATATATCCAAATACTGGGAGCAACATTGTGGAGGCACAGGACAGGAGGCAGCGGGTTCTTTTGGAGTAACAGTGAGCTGGGAAGGAGAGATATAGAGAAAGAAAGACAAAGTTTGTGTTGGTTTTGCAACATCAAAGAGATGTTTGCTAAATTCCAAAATAATGAGATAGATATGCTTTTTAATCATACTTTCTTCAATGTCAGATGTTTACTCAAATGTACTTAACAATTTGTGAAACAGCCTTTTAAACTGTTTTACTTTGGTAAAACATTTAGGGTATCTTTCCACAGGCTTCCCACAATAGTTTGTTGGAATTTTGGCTCATCCGTCCTGACTGATCTGGTGTAACTGATTCAGGTTCGTAGGTCACCTTGCTCACACAAATTTTTTTGTCTCTGCCCAGAGGTTTTTATATGGGACTGAGATCCGGGCTTTGTTTTGGCCACTACAAAAAAATGACTTTGTTGTCCGTAAAACAATTTGTAACTGATTTGGTGGTATGCTTTGGGTCACTATTCATTTGGAAGAGCCAGGTGTTGTTTCAACATGTCAACATAATGTTCTTTCCCTCCTGCAGAAAACACCCGCAACTGGTGCTGCCATCTGCATACTTTGTAATTAGGATGGTGTTCTCAGGCTTGCAAGTTTCCTCCTTCTCCCTCTAAAAGCAACAATGGTAATAATGGCCAAACACTTCAATTTAAGGCCACAGGACATGTCTTCTAAAATTAAAGTCTTTGTCATGGAGTGTCTTTGTAAACTGTCATATGCTTTTTTATGTTGCTTTGGGTGTAATGGCTTCTTCCCTGCAGAGTGACCTTTCCACCCATTTTGGTAAATTACTTATTTGACTGTGGACAATGACACCATCTTAACAGCTTCCTCACTGGGTACTTTGCTCTTGTTCTGGGGTTGATACACACATCTCAGATTAATCACGTTAATCTCTGAGACGCAGAAACCCTCTTCTTCCTGAACTGGACGATCTACCATATTACTTGGACTTGTTTAAACAGATGAACATGACACCAACAAGCATCTGAAAACTGCACAAAATGCTTAAAAATGGAGGTCCACCTATTTTCACTGATATCTTGGTTGATACATTTTGATTTTTTTTATAATGTCACACAGGTATGTAGTGATTTGATGTGAACCTTAAAATACAGCAGGTTTGGCTTCAAGTAACTCAAACTGATGACATTATTACCTGTGCTTTCATAAATTATTTAAAAGGCCTAGTAAAGTTAGTTCATGGAAAATATCTCACATTTAATAATAGAATGAAAAATTGACAAAAAATTGTTCCCTCTCATTATTTTGGCATTTTGCAAATAAAGGTTTTTATTTATTTTTTATTAATAACTAACCTAAAATAGGTAAATTTTCATCTAATGTAATGTTGCACCATGAGAAAAAAATTGGCATGTCTTTTTCTACAGTGTTTGTAAACATCTGGTTTCATCTGTAGGTTTGGACTCAGTAAATGCTCCAAGTCTCAATTGAGACCAAGACATCGACAAGGTTACAGTGAAAGCCAAGCTGACGGTATGTTGTTGTCTGCAGTGTCTGGAGAAGATGGAAAATTCAGAAAAATGTAGGAGACAGCCCTACCCTAATGGCATCCTTAACATTAAAAAATATGAGTGCAATTCCTTCTATATACTCAATTTCATGCTTTGTCTTCCTGCTTGGGATTCTAGAGTGAGATTAGAGTATGATGAAAACATATCCTATAAATATGCACCACTGTGATGAATATAACAGTGATTATGGGGGCAGGCATAATTAGATCAGGAAAGTAACAGACTCATTGAAGTTTGCTCCGTTTCCGTGTTTGGGAATTTCATCTTCTGTCTAATGCATGAGGAATTGCAGAACCAACAGAAGAGTGGTAATCATTTGGGTCTCTAGGAAGAGCTCTTGGGGCCTCTTCAGTGATGCTTTCTCCTGTTTTAGCTCTTTGCTCCCATTCACAGCTCTGCAAAAGTCACCCTGGTGTCTCTGTTTTTAATGATTGTTTGACCACCAAACTATTAATTTGGTGCCTCATAGATGGCTGTTAAAAACTGAAATAAGCAGGAACAATAGAGTGCTCCCAGTTGGGGCCAACTAACAGTTCATGCAATGTTTTCAGCTGGTTTTCCTCGTCTGATCTTCACCTTCGTCAGCAGTTCCCTTGCTTACCCAGTTTAGATCTTTAAGTCCTAAGACTTTAACAACACTCTGACCTAAGCCCCAGTTCAAATCCCATATGTACCAAGGCCATCCCACCAACTGATTGCGTCAGAAAGATTCCACAGCCGTAACCTCTATTTTTTCATACTTGTGGGAAAATAGCAGTTCATGTTTCCTTGGATGCTTCACACATTCCTCACCCTGTCTTCAGATTACAGGGCCCCCGCAGCATGGACATGGCCAAAGCCACTCCAGAGGAGGTGTTTGGTGCATAAGAGGTGTGGCTAAATGAAAATGAAAGAGATTTTTATGTGTGTGTAGATTTAGGAGGGAGTTGCTAAGCGACATGAACTCAAAAAGGCAGTAATTACATTTCCCAAAGCCTGATGAGTCTAACAGAACTTGGACAGGAACTTTCCAGCTCATTTAAGCTCTCTGAACACAGCTGGGAATTATAGATAACAGAACATCTGGAAGTCACAAAAATACCTCTCTGACGACTGATTCAAACTAATTCAAAAGTTGCCACATCCTGCTATGAGCGACATCCCAGAAGCAAAGCTTTGACAGGTCCAATATTTCTAGTTTTGTTGAAAAATAAATGACAACTATAGTAGTATAGTAATTCAGCCAAAACTTAATGCCGATAGATTTAGCAAAACTGTTTCCTCAGATCATGGCCAAAAGCTAAAAGATCATAGAAATGACATCAAACTTCTAACAAACTTCTTCCAAACTCATTATATTGTGCAATTTATGACCACAAGCCTAATTTTCAACAAGCATGAATGCCACATACTTCAACATGTAATCAACTCAACTAACAATTCAAAACACGACTGCTTAATTCTCACACACTAACAGAACTTTACGGACATGTAAAATCTTTGTCTCATCCCAAATTCCTGACCTCAAAATTTCAAGACAAAGGTAGTTAGGCTTGATTTATGCATGTCTCCACTTAGGATGACGAGAACAGGACACAGTAACGGAGCAATTAATTCTGATGCTGATAACATTATTAATGGTAATGTTTAAAACATCAAAGCCCCGGCTGACGAAAAGCCGCATCATTTTTAGTCAGGCAAGATGGAACAGAGGAGCACACTGGAGTCAGTCAAGGTGAGGCACAGGGGGGGGGGAAGTAATTTGTCTCCACACAGATTTTCATTGTGATATCATGGAATCTGTTGTCCAAAACAGGTTTAAACTTCTCTGTATTGCATTCAGTAATATACAGTGTCTCACAAAAGTATTCATACATTTTCCAGATTTTACTTTATTGGGTTGTAACAGACCAACACATCTTGTTTACTAATGTTCTCTAACAAACCTTTTAATTCTTCACAGAACAGAATTTTTAAATTTATACTAAGATTAAATTACACAGTTGGACTACATTTACCAATTAGGTAATTTCTGAAGGGAAATGGTTCGGTTTAGATTTTATGTTGGAAGATTAGAGTATAGAGGGGGGAAATGCACATCATGTATTTTAAGAACCATGCATTATCCTCCATTCACTTCAAAATTATGTTTTACTATGTGTTGGTCTATCACATAGAATCCCAACAAAATACATTGTTTTAGGGGTTGTAATGTGACAAAAAGAGAGAAGTTAAAGAGGTATCAAAGCTTTTGCAAGGAGCTGTAGCTTGTCTGGCCAGTGAATAGGGTTGCCTTCATATTATGAGATTTCAGACTGTTTTCCTAAAATATAATAAACAAGTGGCTGTCATAGTTTAAGTAAGCAGTAAATAGTGCCTTTTATAACAAAATGCAATCAGCAGAGAAAACTATTAGTTTTAACTGTAAAAACCTTAAGTTTGCAAGTTTAGAGTGAGCCTATCAAGGACACCGCCTCCATCCACTGTTGCTTTGGGCAGAGGGATAAAGCTTCTCTGACTTCCACATATTCATTTACCCCCTACCATCACGTCAATTGAACCAGGGAGTCTGAGGGTAGGCAAATTTATATTCACCACACATCTCCATCCCCCAGCCAAAACCATCCCCACTGGAAACATTATTTCATTACATATATTATGCATTCAGCAAAAGGGAGGTGGTGAATATGCACTATGCAGATGCCTGCGTGTGGGTGTTGGCAAACTCGGATGTTTCCCTCTCTGTCTACATGACTGTGACATGCCTGTTGTTTTTAAAAAAGAGGGTGTAAAACAGATATATTGCCCCAGGGGTCCAGTTTTAATGGTACTTGGTTTACTTTGTGAGAACAAAGAGAAAATATTTATTTCATACAGTTGTTGTGTCAACACAAGAGAAGTGATATTTCAAGTTTTACCATGCGTGGGTTGAAAAAAAGTTTCCTACAGAGTTATGATGAACTTTCTCTGTTAATCTGAGTATGTGAGTCCACATGTGGATGTACAGACTGTGCCTCAACCAGAGCAGGAGAGACCAGAGACACAACAGAGAGTAAAGAGACCAGAAAGAGATGAAGATAGAGATGGGCAGATCTGACATGTGACAAGCTGCTCTTTGGGCCCAGGTCCAGATGTCACCAGAGCAGTTTTTGTTTGTTAATGTCTTGTTTTAAAAGCCCCCTTAATAGTGACTGCTGCCTTTCCATTAAGTCTTTAAGTGGCTCAACACAATATAGTCTTGTCTGATTTAAACTGGAATCAATTTGGAAAAGAAACCATTTCGCCTCTATTTAAGCACAGCTCTGTCTCTGCTGTGGCATGCTGACCTTTCCAGAGGTCTGTCTTGTGCTTCTAGGCGGGGCTAAACTTGTATTTGAACCATTTGTCAGGACTCACAACTGCGTCTCTGTTAAGGATTCTCAGTCCCACAAGTCACCCTAATTTCATTTTTATCCTCTGCACAACAAATGTTGTTTTGCAAATTTCCTACCATATGCTTTTCTTTTATTTTTTCTGATCGATATGATTTTTCACCTTGTGAGGAAATAAAAAAAATGAGACTCCTGCTTGGTGGCAAATAATACAGTTAGCTTTGGGTCTGCTTCTCCTTTAAACTTTTCCAGTACAGTGATTTCTCTCAAACATTAAAATGTCGTAAAAGCAGATGCAATGGCTACATCAACTATACTTATTGTATTTGGAAGCACTTTAGTCAGATTCCTAATTTGTGGTCTTGAAAGTGACTGTCTGTAGGAACAACTGTCTGTCTCCTTTCCTCCTGTTAGAAGCTTATTCAAGATCCACCATCCCTTCAGCTTTCTGCTTGACCGCAACGCTTGTGTGACACACATGTTTTGCTGTGTACCAGTCTCCCCTGCAGCCAGATATTTTGTGATTGCACATGGTTAAAAATTACCAAAAGGAGGAAAAAAATACAGTTTAGGGGTATAAAACATTTAACACATATTAAATAAACTTGGAAGAATATTAGAACTTTAGACCTGTCTGAAGTGGACTGAGCTAACCCTTACATGTTACTTTAACCGACCACAACTGTCTTTCAAATTTGCAGAAAAATGAACGTCTCTGTGGATGCACCACATTGAGCTGATTCAAAGTAAGCAAATATTATTAGGCAGATGTTCAGTAATTAGTCACTAATACCTCCACCACCGGAAAGTTGGTAACATAGAAAATTTATCAATGTTTTTAATTCTTAAAGACAATTAAATGGCATGGCTTTGTCATTTAGACTTCTAAAATTTAGCCATCTTTCAAATAGATTTTATAAAATAATATGCTGGTCACTATTTCAATACTTGAAGAAAGAGTTAAATTGGATGTCTTTAAATCTCCTTCAGCTAAATTGTTGGCTTTATTGCTGTTGAGAAATGTAATTGTTGTAAATGCTGTTTGGTATTACCTCCCTCTTTCTCATTTTTAGATGTTTGGATGTTGAACAATGTGTAGGTCTGTCCTGTTAAACTTCTATGATCGGAATCTGTTTTTCTAGCACTTTGGCTCCAGAATGATTCACAGGTCATTTCTGACTAAAATGTTTCATTTGTACAGTTTCTGATAAATGGCAAATAGTTGCTGTGAATTATTTTTTGCCCACTGTTCCTTTTTGAAGTGTTTTACTTCAGCCACACTGGAGGATCTACAGGCCTGAACAGCCAGTCTAATGTCATGCCCCAGCATCTCAATCAGATTTAAGTCCTGGATTTGACTAGATCATTCTGCATAACTTCAGCACACTTTGAACTGAAGGTCATGAACTGATAACCAGACATTCTCCTTCAGATTGTTGTGGTACAGAGTGACATTTTTGAGTGCAAACATTAATTAATAAGTTCCACATCATTACACTATCACCACCCTATTTGACCGTCAGGATGATGTTCTTTTTCTAAACTGCTGTGTTCGTTTTATACCACATATGAAGGGATGAACAACTTCCAAATAAAATCCACTGCTGTCTCACCAGTCCAGATAAAACTTTCTCAAAAGTCTGAAAGACCATTTAGAGGCCTTTTTGGCAAATATGAGTCAGGCCTCTGGCTTTAATTTGATCAGCAGTGTTTTTTAACTCTGACGTCACCCTTAGATGTTGTTATTTTTTGACCTCCTGGATAAGTTGTGAATGCACTCATGGATTGACTTTGGTTGGCCACTCAATGGAAGGTTTACTTCTATTTTATATTTTCTTCTTTCAAGCATACTGGCTCTCAATGTGATGAAGTCTTGCTGTGGTCTGACTAAAGTTCCTAAACTGTATGAATGCCAACCTGTGAACATTGGTAAGGTCAAAGTGGGCTTGTCCATGTAGACACAGAAACTATGTTAAAGCCTTAATCATTTAAGGGGTCCATGACAGAGGTAAAAGATGATAAAAAGACAAAATAATCAATTGAGGATTGCTTAACTTTTTCAAACCCATCTATAGCAACATAAAAGTGCGGGCCACATGTTAAGATACAGTTCTGGAAAGAACACGTCCTTGCTTGTCTTGCACAGAGCTCCATTCAGTCTTTTCTAACGGATGTGCATTTGAGAGATTGGAAAAAATGCATCCTCAAATTGCATCAGTTTCTTATCTTCTACCGATTTTCGGCAGGTATGGCAATGACTTTGTGCTACAGCTTCACCATTTAGTTGATTGCGTATAATGCTTTGAGAGCTGTTCAGTGAGAGGAAGTTCACCAGAGATCAGGTCCCGGTCCACATTCACAAACACTCATGCATCCAGAGAAATGTGGCATTAAGTCAAGCCTGGTGGAGAGAAATCTCACCTGCAATTCAAGCGGATTGCTCTGCCCTTTTATTTGCTCTTGTTTGGTTGCGGGGGGGATGTGCTACACTCTGACCTGGGGGCACTCATCCAATCAGCTCGCTATCTGCTGCAAGGGCCTCCATAATAGTGACATTTTTCCACCTCGCCAATAAAGTGGTGAAAGCCACCCTCCACCCGCTACTTGACCATTTAACTTCTTTCTGAAAAGGCCCTTTCTTTCTGTCTGTCTCTGTGTCTCACTGAAATCAATAAAGGCAGAGCAAGGAAATAGGCCGATCCAACAACTGCATTAACTGGTGGTCTCGACTGTGGTACAAAGAGGGCTGCTGGCAGAGGAGAGTGGGAAGCTCCTGTCTCTTATACATACAATGGTGCAAGAATTCTGCTTGTGGTTTACACTATATGTTATCATCTTGCAATGCAGTGAACACTCTGAAAATACCAATTTAAACGTCTCGCTAACAGACATGAAGGGCTTTACACACACACACCCAGACACGTGAAAAAGAATAGAAAACTGACAATTTTTAAATATTCATGCAGAGAAAAAGGTGACAATCGAATGCAAAAAACACATTAGCACATATATAAACTCTGCAGTCTCTAATGATCATTGCTTGCCATGACTCATTTAGCAGCTGCATCCACACATCACGGCATGTCTGCAGTGATTGACATAATGGCATCAGAGTGAGAACAAAATGTCTTCCAATAAAGGAGCAGGAGGGAGAAAATGAGAGAGATGGGTTACAACTCTGCCCGTGCTGAAATGAGTGTAGTGCTTTGTTTGGTTATGCTGTCTGAGCTGAAATTGATTTCTGTGAGAAGCATGCACCAAAGAGCCTCTGCTTTCAGATGAAATAAATAACATACTCTTGTGAAGATGGGAGGGTATGTGGAAGAAGGAAGAGAAGGTGGAAAATGGGATCAGGGAGGAAGGCAAGAAACAAAGATGGATGGAGTCAAAATGATTTTATAAGAGGAAAGAAAAGCTGGGATGAAAAAATGGAAGGAAATGTCTAAATGTGCCATACTGAATTTTATGTGTTCAGTTTAGTGCAGCACTGAAGAGACACAGCCTGGGAGACATCTGGAGTAGAGGAGGATAACAGCCACACGCCGCTCTCCACCACAGACAACATGATGAGGGATTAAACTTCATTGCAACATGTTATGGTAATGAATGGTCTGTGGCTGGTTCTGAACGTGTTAGAGTAATCAGCACTTTGCAGCATATGTGTGAGTAACACTTTTTGGACGTGCTCGCAAATGCATGTGTCTGCCTAAGCAAGTGTGGAAATAATATGCTTCCCTACATGTTGGCCAAAGCAGACGCATGCAAATTAAAACATGCAACACTTAAGCAGTTGGTGTGGTATGTAATATCTCCAATAATTTGTTTAACATTGTCTTTTAATAGAAGATGGGCAGGACCAGACCTCGTGATCTGAGCTAGCATCTGGACATCTGGCTCTCGGGTTAGTGCCAGAGTGGGAGGAGAAGAGACGCAGTCAGACGTCCCAGAATGGTAAGGTTGACTCTAGGTCATACTGGCTGCCTGGCCTTGTGGCTCACAGATGTTTGTCTGCTTCAACAAGAGTTGTGTTTCTGGAAGAATTTACACCATGTAGTGCTGCATGCTGCAATAATCTTCTCTGTTTAATGAAGATCTCATACATCATCGATCAATAAGACACAAACAAAAGCACATTTATGGATTACAAAGCCTTCTGAATGCAATGAATCTGCTATGTAATTGCACAGAGCTGTAGTGTTGTGGTGTTCAAGTCAGCTACCCCGTCAGTCTTTCCCAAGCAAAGCAACAGATTTATATTGCTGTACGACAGAGCACAGAAGGCAGTGTGGGCTGGAGTGCTGCTGTAATAGATGTAAATCCCACAACAAAAAAACTGATTTTTGCATCTGGAGTAGGGGCGATGGAGAAGGGGGGATGCTATATAGGCAGGTACAAGGCCTCTTGGGTGGTCATGGTGGTCTGATTGGGAAATAATCAGGGTGGCGCAGCAGAAAGCCTTTTCTTTTTCTACATTTTTCACAGAAAATTTCAGAGGCACAACAGTGAATCAATAAATTAAAGTTCCTTGCTGCTTTCTAAAATTATTCTAATGGATAAAGAGTGGAAGCACGTGAAATTACTTTGTAGCCAGTTTGAGTGAAACAACTCATATATTAAAGAGCTGATCAAAACGTTTGCAGTCTAGAAAGTGTTGTGGAAGCTAAGAAGGATTGTTGTACACCAAGCAAATGTAAGTATGAAAGGCTAAATGTACCAGTCTTCTCCCTGGCATATCATGAGGAAGGCAGCCAATCAGGTCTGTGCAGGTTCTCTCACAAGCGAATGGTATGGAATGTCGGATTTCTCATGGCCCCGCCTTTCGTCCCCACTGAAATGCTGTTGCCCATAATGATTTTATAAACATTTTGCCAGCAGATCAATACCTGTATTGATCAGGCATTGTGAGAGTGATCCGTCTAAAACCCTGAACAGCCTAGAGCTCAGAGGTGGGAGGAGCGAGAGAGAGAGAGGCTGTATAGAGGATGGAGAAGGAGAGCGAGTCTGCAGCCACAGTGAAAGGAAGAAGAGGTGCAAGGTTGGAAGAGACTGAGGGAGAGGCGGACGCAAAGATGGAGGCAGGTGGGATGCAGATTTCGGGAAATGCTGCCAGGCCGCTGGGACTGTGGAAAACAAATGGTAATTGCTTTCTCATTAACAGAGGGGAGGGGTGAGGGCAACTGATGACTGCTGTGTGAAAGTGAGCGTTGACAGAAAAAAGTGTGAATAACTTTGTAATGCCTGTTATAGCATGTAACACTAACAAGTATGCTGCTGCTTGTACATGACCACATGAGGCCGAAGGAGATTGTTTTATTAAATTTGTGTGGATGATAAGATAAGAGATGATAAAACAACCCACTATTATCACACTTGTACGTCTAACTGCAGTTTGACTTTGTTTTTCTGTTCTTTTCTAGAAAGACACTCCTACAGAAGAGATTAAGGAGATTTTTGTTTGGTTTTGGACAAAGGAGGTTGAGTGCACACTCCTGCTCTAAATTCAGTTGCTGCAAAAAAGGTCAAAACTTATGTTTCCTGTAAACTCCTTAATATCCAGAAGAGGACTACTTTCCCCATCATAATCATGGATAAAGAATTGCACAACAAATCTAAATGTAAAGACAATGCTGCTAAAAGACAAACATGGCAGCTGAGCACAGTCTTCAGTGTACAGGAGTGCTTCTGTTTTGTACACATGTGGATATGGCTGGCTTTTGGAATGCTTCTACACTCTGGGAATTCACGAAATTGGTGGATGTCATAGTTTTCATTGTAAATTAAGTAGGAAATTTACTGAAGCTGAAGCGATGACTCACTGGATGACTCAACACAAGTTCAAGGCCGCAATCTACCCCGCACTAGAGGACGAGGGAAAAGCTTTTGCCGTCATCCCCTCCTGCGTTGGGGAAATCAAGTTTCATTGATTGGTTTTAAATAAGATGTGTTGTGCATAATTGAGGATCTGAAGGAAGATGAATTCCTTGAACGAACTGTGGGGAAAGACCTGAATGCTCTTGAACTCATGTTGTATTGGAGACCAGGTGTGGAAGCACTCAGTAAAAAAAAAAAAAAGGCCTATAAGTTCATGTCTCTCTGAGCGAGTTAAACAAAAACTATTAATCAAAGACAAAAAGGCGGTTGCATGCAATTTTCCTAATGGATGAAAGAAAAACAAACATTGCAAATCTCTGAAGGTAAAGGAAATACAGTGTCTTACAAAAGTATTAGTGGAACTTTTGCACAGCTTGTCACGTTACAAACACAAACTTCAATGTATTGTATTGAAATTTTATGTGATAGACTGGAAGGAAAAGGATACAAGGTTTTAAAAATGTTTAACAAATACAAATCTGAGAAGTGTGTTGTGTATTTGTATTCAGCTCCTGTATAGTCAATCAATGTAGAACAACCTTTCACTACAGTTATGGTCGGCAGTTATTTGTGGTATGTCTTCATTTGGTTTTGCAAATTTAGAGACTACATTTTAGATTTTTTCCAAAACAGATTATCTCAAATTGGAATCATAGCAACGTTAATGTCTAGCCACAGATACTCAGTTGAATTTAGGTCAGAACTTTGACTGGGGCATTCTGAATGTAAAGGCAATGCTGCCAAACACAAAATAATCAAATGCCTTTGATCTTAACTACTCCATAGTAGCTCTGGAAGTATGTTTAGGTTGTTGCTCTGCTAAAAGATGAATGTACAGCCCAGTTTCAGGTCTTTTGCAGCCCTTACTAGGTTTGCTAGGAGGACTGCCTATATTTAGCTCCACCCATTAACCCTTTAACTCTCACTAGCATGTCCACAGAATTATGCTACCAAGTTTTGCAGTGATGATGTGCAGTGTTATGGTTTATGCAACACAGAGCATTTTGTGTTTAGACCAAAAAAGTCAGTTTCGGTCTCATGTGACCAGAACACCTTTTTTTCCAGGTTTTTGCAATGGCAAGTGAAACCTCCTTCCTTTACCAATGGCTTACTTTCTGTCACTCTTCCATAAAGACCAGGTTTGTAGAGTACACAAAGAATAGTTATTAGTTATTCTGAGGTGTGGATCTCTGCCTCTCCTCCAGACCTACCAGGGACCTATTGGATGCTCCTCTGAATAATCCTCTGTGTCTGTTTCGGTTTCAGGTCATGTCTTGTTGGGTTTGCAGTTGTGCCATACCCTTTCCATAGAAACGGTTATGCTACACATAGCATTGCCAGATGAAAAAGTATACATGGTGACTTCTGAAGGCAACTAGTTGGACTAGATTTCATTAATCGTATTAGAGTAAAGGGAATTGAATATAATATACTACACTTTTTCTTATGTTTTTATTTGTAAAAACCAAAAAGCACTTTACTTCTACTTCGTAATTATATATTACTTTATGTTATTAAATCACACATTAAAGTGAAGACTGTGGTTGCATTGTGGCAAAATGTAAAAAATAGTAAAGCATATTATTGATTTTGGAAGGCTCTGCACTTTTGAAGCAATCTCAGCTAAACAGAAAACACTCATGCAATGAGACATTTTTGTATATTTTCTTTGTTTGCCTCTTAGATAAAAACAAGCAATGTTTACAAGGAAATCGGAGAAACTGGCTAAAAGACATAATAAAATAAGCTTGATTATTTTTTTTTTCTTCACAGCAAAAAATAAACTCTATAGGTTTGTATTGTACATCAGCCAATCTGAGTGTTAAACATTTTATATGCAATTAAGACAATTCTCATTAAAAACTAAATGTGAATGAATTATAAAGCACAAGTGCTGTGTCCCAATGAGAAGTATGATGCAGTCTTTGATTTAACATTAGATCTTGAGCTGCACCTGAGCTGCACATTAATCAACCAGAGAGCAAATAAGGCACAGGGTTCAGTAACCAAGAGACTTAAAGTTACATCTTAAGTTAAGAGCTATAATTCAGTTATTACCCTTATTCTTTGCATGCAATCCACAAGTTATGAATTCATGGAAACTTATAACTAAACAATTTATTCATTATTGCTGCCTTGTTAATTGCTCAAAGCTTTTGGATAGCAACTCTATCAGAACTAATATAGGAAGAGGTTGAAAACCTGTTTGATTGTTGCTGAATTTCCCAGCTACGCTTTGGCCATAAAGTCTGAAATTAAACCAAAACATCTAAATAATCATAATATAAAAGCTACACCCTCTGTTGGCTTAATGATATAAACAAAAATGATCTGATCCAGCTTATAAAATTGAAGTACACCAGAAAACAATTTCAAATATTAACATAATATGTCCAAGCGTAGAACTTCAAGTGGTTCAGAAACACAATATTGTCCTACAAGACCAGAAATGATAATAACTATCATTCCGTAAGGTTTAAATTTCTCCATTTGATTTTTATCACATCACAAAAGACTGGGAATAAAGAGGCCATTGCTTTATTATGTATTCCAGACAGTAATTTATAGATTAATATTCCAGAATTCTACCACTGCATAATGTAATAACAGTAATATGTATGCAATGCAAACTGCAATGATTGCTTTTGCAGAGCTGTACTCTGCTGTTGCAAACAGAAAAATTAAGCTAAACTCACAAAAACAAATTGGCAATTAGCAAACCTTCATAACCTAAATAAATCCTTAGCATCAACAGTCCAAGATACGTTTAGTAAACAATGGACCATAGATGAGGACAACCAGTCCTCATCTGTGATCCTTTAAAAATGCTTTTCTAAATTGGAAATATTAAATCTAGATTAATTGATCAGTCTAGAAGTTGGAACAACATTCCAAACATCTTAGCTAGGAGGTTTATGAGCACAAAGTCCACTTGCAATGATTGTGTTCACTTGGCCGAGTTGGGCAGATGATGAACACCCTTAAAAAAGTTACCCTAAAGATTGGATTAAAAAGTTTTTGAATTTTTGAAAAAAGTCAATAATTAGTTCAATTAACTGAAATTTCAGTTTATAGAACAAGTTTTCAGCACTTTATTTCCCCCTATTGTAGCTTCTTAAGCAAAGAGAAAGCTATTTAATCACAGTAAATAGCATCCTTTACACATGTGTTTATCATTGTTGACATGGCCTCTAAGTGTGGCCAGTGCATTATTATAATAAAGAAATTGGGCCCAGAAAAAAAACTTTAAAAAAAGGAATCTGTTACTGATTGTCATTTATCTTTTACACATATTGGTGCCCCCTATTGTCTATAATAGCTTAATTACAGAAAGATAAACTCATGAGGATTATCACCTCTCTCAAAGACTTAATTCATGTACTATCAAAGCAAAATGTGTGTGCTGAGTCGTTTTCATCTTTCCATTCATCCTTTTTGATTAATTCTTTCTGTCAAAAACAAACCTTTGGATGGGTGCCAAACAATAAATTAGAGTATTCATTAGACACATCAAACATAAATTACTATTCAATTAACAAGCCAGTTGAGCTGAACTAATCAACTAATTAGGCCATGTGTGTTCACAGAAAAGCTAACAAAAGCACATGAGTCCCCTGGGAAAGCAGTAAAACCCAGAAGAAGAATGACAGCAAGGATGAAAAGCTACTGGTTTGAGTGGGAAAAGGAGAAAGCCACCAAAGGTTTGGCATATATTTAAGCTGTTTATCTCCTCTAATCATAAACTTTATTGTGTTAATGTATTACTTTGATCAGTTTCAAATTAAACACAATGCTAAGTCAAACTGACTTGAAAAGCACATTCAGAAAAAACAGTTTCACCCAAGTCGTGCACATCATGATTTCAAAGAAAAAGTGCTAATAACAGTATCAGATTCTCTTTTGTCCTTAGTTTTGTGCAGGTTCAGAACAATAAACAGTGTATTTGCACAAAGTAAAAACAACAAGGTCATGTCTTATTATGACAGGGCGGTTTAAATAAAATTTGATAAAGAATGTTCAAAGAAGTGGAAGATTCTTCTTTTCTCTCTTTTGCTCATCTGTGTTGTGCACTGATTTAAACTCTTTGTTGTGCCCTATAGCCTTTATGACAGGGCTGGTCTGTCAGTTCTGTACTTACCTTTGGTCCAAAGCAGCTCTAGTGAGCAGGGCAGGCTGTCAAATATTGTCTTCACACATTGACCAGGCTGCAACCTAAAGGGGAAACAAACATACAAAATGCATGCATTTATATACAGAAAATAGCCAGACTAATACTGTGATAATCATTACTGTAGCATTTATAGAGAATATAAAAACACAGCCTGGAGTCACACCCTTTGGACCAAAAAATGTGATTAAGATACAAACTGACTGAGACAGTTCTACACATTCCACCCATCATATTTAAATGTCTTGGGTCTGCTGGCTCTCCGCTAAAGGCCAAAGGCGGCTGTTGAGAGGAGAGCACCATTATTGTACCAGTAAATGTCAGAACAGACCCATCTAATTGTGCCATTACTAATTCATGTTTATTAATGCTGTGATGTATGATGGCTCCACAGGCAGACTGAGTTTGTCTGTGCTTGTCATGTATGGCTTATTCTTTGCTGGTGACGGCTGCAGGGAGAGTCTGTAACTGTTGGGCTGAGCGGTGGGTGTGGGGTAGAGGGAGTATGTGAGCAGCAGTGCCAAGTGGCGTGTGACTCGAGCATGAAGCCAGTTGACTGATGGTGCTGGCGCCTTTTGCTGGCCTAGTGCCAGGGCCCGATGGTCCCCAGTGTCCCAGCCCCTCAGTACCCCAGAGCCTCTGGGCTGGAACAACTGTTATTGTTTTCACTGCCAACCAATTAGCAACACTTACGCCTTATTTAGTCATGCTCTAATCTTGGCTAATTAGCTCATATTAGTGCTTGACTACATTAGAACATCACCTTGTCTCTCACACCAGCAAGGGGCGTCCGCTGAAGGAGAGTGGGGGAATGCGAGGGAAGAGGAGGACGCAGGGAGGGTGGGAATATGAAGGGAGGTGGGGCTGAGCTTCGAAGACCCAGCTTTGTGGATCAGCACTTTATAACAGATCTTCAGGGGCCTGTTGGCTCAACGCACAGCAGGAGAAAAGGGCAAATACAGCCCAGTTACACTTTTATAGAATGCTTTGTGGAAAAACACCCCTGACACATACCTAGGTCTGGCAGCTCGGTTTGTCATATGGCCCAGGGGGCTCCACTGGCCTATCACACGACCGTTGTAATGACCTTAAAGGGCAGCTTCCTCAACAAGCTCAGGCCACTCCCACTGGCTGCACTGCTCAGTGCAAAATACAGCTTGGGTCACTGCATAATGTGATGCATCTGGCCCTCAGGGTGGATATTAAAGCAAAAAAACATCAGCAACATAGAGTAGAAACCAGGCCAGAAAGTTGTGTGTAAAAGTTGACAAGCAGGTTATAAAATTGCACTGTATTTTGTGGAATTCAAAACTGAAAGTCTATGCTGTGTTATTAATAAGGTGCTATATCAGAATTACCTTTATTATGAAGTTACAGTCACGTGAAATAAGGACATTAACTTCAGCTATCCTTATTCTAATGAACATGAAAGAATAATCTTTTTTTTTTTAACTAGCGCAATGTTAAGTTTTACAGCTGTAGCTCAGTGAGTATTTATGAGCTTATAAAGGTTCAGTAAAACCTATCAATCTTTTCTGGTTTGAGGGGCATAAATAAATTTGGATCTTTAAATATTAAAACAAAATGAGAAAATGTTTACAGCATATGTCTTTGATCAGGAAAAGACAGTAAAAAAATCCTGAGGATGCAAGGGATCACAGGCACCATTTTTTGTGTTTAGCATTTGAGTGGTGGCTGCCATCCAATTATTGCAGTGCTGGGCCTCCTCATCACCTAAAACTGCCACGCAGTATACAAAGGCGTGGCTATAAATGAAATATCACTTTCCTTTTTATCTCCGGGGGGCAAAGGGATGCTCCGAGCCAATCAGAATCTCACAAGTCAACCCATGACCCTTTTTCATCTCAATATGACCACCATTATCCTGCTGAAAATTAGACACATCTCACTATTGTTCACTATCAACGTAGGGGGACAGTAGTGGAGGTTATTTAAAGATAAATGCTAAAGTGCTCATGATCCATTCAGTAATCAGACACCAGCATTACACAAGCAGAATGAAACATGCAGCCTGATTTCATGAGGTAAATGTGCACGAACAAAGCTTTGTTGTGATGCTTTAATGGTGAATGTTTAGCTTGTAAGTAGCTCCTTATTTTGGCTGCTAAACCTGTCTGTCTGTGTCAGGCAGGAAGGTTTCAGGGAAAGCTTTTGTATCAGGAGGAGCAATAAAAAAACAGCTTAAATGCACAATTTAAGCTCACTTTAGAAAGGAACCACAGGTAGTTATACATCCTTGATTTCACTGGTCTCCATAGGCAACTGGTTCACTGCTGGCTCACTTATAAACATGAGCAGTGAGAGGGATAATGTCCTCCTAGTAACAAAGCCATTAGGCTACAAATATGAATAGGACTCTGAAGGACTGGAATTACATGACAACATGATGCTCGTGGGTGTAAAAAATAGTTGAGTATAGGTTAGCCTTTTTATAATCTCCAGAAATAAAAAAACTTTTAACTTTGTTTATGTTGAAGAAATACTTTTGAGGACCAATGGCAAAGTAAACAAAACAGCCTATTTGGTTCTCATAAAGGTTTGTGGAAATGTGATTCATAAAGCATGCATTAGTGCATACTGTCAAGGTAAAAACGGAATAACGTCCCATTTAAGTCCTATGACTTTACATTATTGTAAATAGATACATGTACATGTGGAAACCTTAGAAATGATGACGGATGTATTTTTTTCTAACCAGGACTTTATAAATTCACAATGAGTGTTTTAGTATTATTATACAGTAAGATTCACAGAGGGAAATTTATCAGGAACTACTATCCTGGGGAGATATTTGAAGCTGTAGCTGAAATATTTGTAAAATAAACTTATCAGATAATTATCTGCAATCAACCTTTTATAATCTTTTGTAACCGTCTTAGTAAAGTCTTAGTAATCAGAAATTTGTTAACATAATCAAGTATTTTCCTGACATTTTCAATATTTTAATCAGATGTATCAATAGATGTTGTATTCTTGTGGTAGGAGTAAGTAAGTAAATAAGTAAGAAAGAAAGTATACGTTTATCCTCAGAAGCTGGCTTGAGAGCATGCTTGTATCTGACAAGGATTTGTTGTTAAGCCTAAGGTTGTTCATACCCCTGGCAGATTTAGATTTAAGTTAATATTTTAATTTTATCATTAGGTTTTTTTTGATTGGAAGTAATGTTAACATTTTGGAGTGGTGCAGCCAGAGTCATTGAATCTGATACAGAACATATGGAGGGAGCTATAAGGTTAAGGGTAATGGCAATAAAGTCTTTCTAGCATCAAATGCTGGTAACTCATGACCAAAAAATAAATTGTCAAAACACCAGTGGAAACATGCAAAAAGCTGGTCAGAAGGGTTTGATTCTTGTGATTATTGAGAAGGGTAAAAATTATTTTTGTAATGCTTTTTTTTAATTAAATGTAAATAAACAGAATTTATTTTTCAAAGCTGATTCTCCTTTTACATTGTTTTATTTTCTTTTGAAATATGCCTTCTGTCATATTCTATAAGACACAAACTTCTTGGTTGAATGAAAGTAATTTCATGTCTTAATTAGTAAGGGGTGTGAATACTTTTGGCCCTAAATTGTAAATGTGGACTTTGACTTTTTCTTCTATAATTTTTGATGTCACATTTTGGTGAATTTCTTAGTGTTCTCAGGATACCTATGCCATTAGTCTTCAAATTTATCTGCTTTCAACTTCCATCTACTATCATGTTTCTCCTATTGAAATTACGACACTTATCTGTACCAAAAAAGTCCCCAGGAGGACCAGTCATGTCAAAGAACTTGGTTTAAACCTATATGTTCCATGTTAAACTGTAGACTTTCCAAGTTTATTTTGGTAAGGCCCTTGCTTGCACCCCACCCAAACATGTATAACTTATCGTAGTCTATATCTGTCGCCATGGACACATGCATCTCATATACTTTTAGAGTCAGCTGCAGATTTACAAGCAGATGTTGGGTTTTACAAGACCTACTTTGTATCAAGTTTTGCAATATTAATAGACGGAATTTGTACACAGCCGATTGTAGACAAACTGTACTTTGTAATACACACCTCATGTTGATGGTTTTCATTTCATAATTAGTTGTTTAATAGGATGTTTTTTTAATGTTTTCTAAAAAAACCTTGGTAAATTCAAAGGCATTCTCAGCTACTCTGAAGGTCTTAATGCTCTATTTAATTTTTTCCTGTTACCATCTGCCTAAGTCCTCAGACTGCTATAAATATTTTTTGCTAGTCTGCTTTTGAATGCAGCTTTAATAATTCAGTAAAAAAATAATAAATCTTAATATTATTTGAGAATGAATTAAACACTGCATGCAAATTAATGTCATTACCTTTAAATAGCCTTACTGAGAATGTCAAACTGAAATTGTATTTTGTATTAATGAGAGTGGATTGGAAGCAGTATTTAAAAAGCAAAGACTTAGACACGTTTAACTCATTGTGTCAATAATATACGATTATACTGCAGCAATGTTGGGATAACTTGTGTAGTTTTTAAATGTACACTGTTATGGCCTAATAATGATGCAATCCCTTATTTCTTATTTGGAGAGTGGTGGCCAAGTGGAAAGAGAGCAAGGCATTTGTGTCTCGGAGAGGCTAAAAGTACCCTGGTTTGAATCCCACAGCCTACCACTCTGAGTCCCTGAGCAGCACCCTTAGCCCCTGAACCCTCCCTGGGTGCCACACAATGGCAGCCCACTGCTCCCTAAGGGATAGGTTAAATGCAGAGGACAATTTCTCCATTGTGAGATCAATAAAGTCTACATTATTATTATTATTATTATTGTTTGTTTATGTACAGTATTTTATTGTTCTTCTGAAGGATTTGTGTTTTTGTAAACACCATAAAACAGCAGGAAATCGACTGTGCTATCCAGCATATGTCGGTGGAAGGAAATGCTTAAAAAAAAAAACTGAATATATTATTATTTTTGCTCTTTTCTCACTTTTAACATTAGTTATTATCTATTATCATGCATGCATAATGTTGAAAAGGGTCACAGGATAGTTATCTTTTAAATGTTATATTTCCATTATTGGTTCATTCTCTCCATTTCCTGTTCATTGTGAGCAAGCAACCTCCATTGTCTGTGGGTAGATTCTGCTTGGCCCTGAGAGGGGCCATCCCCAGGGAATGCCGCATCTTTTATTAATCAGGGCCACTGCACCACAGCCCTGCTTATCTAATTTAGCAGCCTGCCTTGATACAACTCTGTTGGACTTGGTGTAGAAAGAACGGAACAGGGGTATGGGGGTGCAGTAGGGGGGGATAGAATGGGGGTTGGGTTGCTTCGTTTGGATTTTCCATATTGTGGTTGAGGCATGGATGGTGGGGGTGGCGGGTGGCAGGGGTATACCGAAGGGAAGTAGTGACTTATCAGACACCTCATCACCAAGTTTTAGGTCTGAATCACAATACAGCAAATTACCTTCTGCTGACAAGAAAAAATGAGTACTGCCCCCATACAAAAAAAATAGGATTGTCAGGAAGAGGTGACACATTGATTGCTTAGTATGCGCATCTAGAAAGCTGGGGTTCAGAGGCGTCCTTCCTATATATATGTAGAAGAGGCTCAGCAGTGAACAGCACAGCCATAAGGGGGAATGAGAAATTGAAATGCCACGTTAGATTGGAGTCCCTTCCTCAAGCCAATCTTTCTAGTCTAGCGAAGGCGGGCCATATTAATCCACCATATCATAGTACAAACCTTTGGCTTTTAGTAAATAAACTTAAACCTACCAAACATAAAACAATCTGATGCTCAGTGATAGTATAATCTACCTTAAAATCATTTGGTGCACTGTATATGCATTTTAATCCTTTTAATACTGGATGTGCCTGTGTTTTATACTTCTTTTCTGGCTGACCGTCTTCCCCTTTCCTCTCATGTGTGTCATGCCTCAGATGAATCAGTGTCACCCGGTGTTGAGAGCACTTACTGTCAACCCTTGCGCCCCAGGCTACAGCACTGATGGACACAAACTATAAAATATCAGCCCCCTGGGGAGACATTGCTCAAGCACTGCCCCACAACCCGAAGGGCGTGTGATCTGGTCAATGTGTATATATTTCAGTGAGGGTGTTGAGGCAACAATATGCCAGTGTGTTTCTCTGTGTTTCCGACGTGATCACCTAATTATGACCTAAATGGGTGTAATCGTGTGGATGCTTTCCCACATCATTTTTGCAACAGAGGGCTAACAGTGAAGTGGATGAAGAGGAAATTATTTACAGTGTCTGAGTAAAGCTATACCACTTTGTTTTATCATAGTTCTGTTTATCTGACATGATAATACAATATAATTTTCTAGATCCAGCACTGTTACTTTTTTGTTTATCAGAGAAAAGGACACACTTTTTGCTCCATTTCCACTAAATCACCACAACTATTTTGAAAAACTGTGAAAACTGAGACTGTATGGAAAAGCTAGAAATTAGTCAATCAATAAAATCAACTGCTCTGTCTGAGGAAACATCTCGTATCAGCTGATAAGTGGTAAATATCTCCTTCTCCTGGCACAGGGGAGCTAGAAAAGAACACGACTAAAGCTACATTATGTGAAAAGGAAATCAGAAAAGGTAAAAGACATTTTTCAACGCTCTGAATTAAAATGTCCAGGGTGCTATTTCTTTTTTTACAACTCTGCAAGTTCCTGACTGCCAGTTTCTACCAGTTTGTTTCAATCTAGACAAACGTTGTTGCCAGTTCTTCTTTTCAAAATAACTGGAGCTCTTTCAGGTTAGATGAAGAGCCCATGTAAAAATCTAATCCAAGTGTTGCTGCAAATTCTCCATTTTGTTTAGGTCTGGACTTTGACCGGGCAAATCTAACACAAGTATTCTTTGATCTAAACTATTCCTTTTACAACTTGCTGTTTGTTTTTGGTCAACATCCTGCTGGAAGGTGAACCTCCACTTCTAAAGTGTTTTGCAGCCTAAGTCTCACAGGTTTACCCTGGATTTTGCTTCCAATCAAGTCTGACCTGCTTCCCTGTCCCTGCCAACAGAGCTGTAGATTTTTGCAGCTCCTCCAGCGTTACCATGGGCTTCTTGGCTGCATCTCTGATTAATGCTGAGCTTTTGAGCCTTTCACATAACTTCTGTGTTCATAGAAATTTCACAAATTAGGGGACTAGGCTGCACTAGATTTTAATTCAGGGGGCCAAAATAAAGAGAAAATAAATGCATTCCACAATTCACGTAAAATTATTTGTTACGAATATTTGAAGTATGTATCAATTCTTTTCAGCTTCACAATTATGCCCATAAATTATGAGGTTTATGGTTGCCATAGCTGTACACTTTCTGTTTAATGAGATAAAATCTTTCAGGATAAAAGAAACAAAAATGTGCATCTTAACATGTCTTTGACCTGTCTTTTAATATTAACTAATCATTTACACAACGTGATCTGTAGGTGCTTCATTCAGCTAACAACATTAATTTGGCTCCTATAAGATTCAAGGACAAAAGCATTATGGAACAAATGAAGCAAGGAACTGAACGAAGACTCACTCTAGTGGTCTAAAACAGCATAGGAGCTTTTCAGATGATTGTAGACAAACAATCAAACACGAACATATAAAATCACAGCCAAAAAGTGTAGCTAGTGGCGTGTTAATGTTCCAGTTCAAAGCCATAAAAGAGGAATCCTGGATGTTATGATTAAACACAGAAGCTATCAGTTCCTGGAAGGTAAATTACCTAAGACAAAAAGTACTTTCTGCATAATAAGGGGCTAATGGGTAAGAATAATCCATTTCCCTTTCAAATGTGATTGTTAACTGACTTATACAAGTTGGACTCTGGCCAATCCTACATTGTCATATTTAGCTTTCTTGACATGTTTCAATGCGAAATGCACAAATAGTCAACTGAATTTGGATCAAATTGGCCTTCAGTTTTACTGTGCAGTCCAAAAACTTCTGTTATTTGATCTTGAAATAAATCCTAATGCACAATGAAAAAGGAAGAAAAAGTAATGAGAGATATAATACACACATTCCCGATGTTAGTCCAGGCAGTCTCATTAAATCTACATTTTAACAGTGAGAGATGGGGCCTGTTTTAAAGAAGAATGGGAGACAGGAGCTGCAGACCCCTGTGACAGTCACTTAAACTTAGCCTTAGTCCGCTGGGCTGACACATAGTAAAACTCATCTATAATTTGTGATGAGTGTAATGCCTTATCCACCTCATGATTATGTGATATTCTTCACCTCTGCCATAGCCAATGAGGCCAAGGGTTGGCAGTGCAAATAGGTGGCCTGCAAGTATAGCTTGAGAAATACAAAGACATGAGGAAATGAGTAATTTAAATCAACTTTAACTAATAAATTATCAATTGTAGAAATATTTACAATACAAATATGTAAACAATAATACTGCTATTAAATAGCTAAAAAGTAAAAAATGGCTAAATAGTAAAAAGTTCTTATCTGATATTTTCCATTATTGTGTCTGATTTAAACATTTTAGATTGATTTTGCACAATTCCTCCACTCAGCCAGCATAGGAAACAGTTTTGCCCTGTGATACTGATCCTGACAACACTTGTTAGGGAGAGCGTGGAATCCTAGTTTCATTGAGGATTATGTCCACTGGGAAACTCTCATGAGAGAACCTCCTTAGACTCATTTCCAGCAAAGTGCTTCGCTATGCTCTTATGACTGGTCTCAATGTTATGAATAAGTAAATAACAACATTTTTCCAGTCGTTTAATCTCTGAGTACTGCAATTAGTAAGTCTGTAGTTTGTGCTGCCTTTTTTCTGCCCTTATTGTTATTGAAATGTCACGCTCTTATTTAGCTCAAGGATGAATAATAAATAAGCTATAATTACTGTCTTGAATGAGTTAACGGCTTGGCTTGGTCAATGGTAAAGAGGGACCCCATCATCTTCCACCCCCCCACCCACTTCTTGTCTCTCTGTCCCCTTCTTCGTCCTCTCTCTCTTTAATTGGATCTTGTAATTAGTTTCTCTGATGGATCTGGGAGGTCTCAGGCATCTTCTACAGTGTTCATTAGTGTTCTTGGAGGCGGGTGCAGCTCTTTAAAAGCTCTCCCTGCTCCATCCCTCACATGTCATAACACTAGATATGAATCTGCCCATATACAACCAGAACAACATTTAGTTTGGTTCAACTTGCCTATATATATATCACCAAATTAAACCAGATGAGCTCCACTGTCATTTTTGGAAATAACAAAATAATGTATGTGTAATAGGTTTACGTGTTTGTATAATTTAGAAATAATACAACATTTATTAAAGGCATATAAAAAGATTGCAAACAGTAACCAATTAAATAAATTGAAGTTTATGATAAGAAAGCAAAATGATTTTTGGAGAGTAAATAAAGGCAGGTAGCCATGATATAAAATCTAAGGTAAAATGTCCTTAAGCTAGCTAGAAATCCAAACAGCATCTGTAAATGTCTATTTTGAGACAAACACATGTTCAACACACACTCTCCAACAAACACACACACACACACACACACACAATGATCAGGTCTATAATAAACCCTCACCGCCACCTTCTCTGACACCCCCCAACCCAGTTTCCCCCACACCCCACAACCCCCACCCTCCACTGGCCAGGCAACACTAGACATCTCTCCCTAATCAGCAGCCTCGTCTCGCTCCGAGTGGTTGCCATAGTAATATGCCGGCTGGTCGACATGGCAACCACTCCGAGGTCCACTATTAAATGAAGAAGAGTGGAGGGAGGGATAGGGAGAATGGAGCTGGGACGAGACAGAGAGGCAGAGAGAGAGAGAGGAAGAACGGGAAAGACAGCGATAGGCAAGGATTGTCCAAGGCAGGGGGAAGGGGTGTTAGGGTGGGGTAGGGGTGGGGTGGTGTTATAGAAAAATGAAAAAAAAGGGTGTGGGGGTGTGGAGAAGGGCATAGAAAATGACTACAAGAGCAAAAGAAAAGAGACAGTGGTGCTGCTTCAGGTACCTTTTACATTTTCTGGTATTAAAAGTGTCTGAGCTGCGTCACAACAATGCCATTACCTCGGTGCAGAACGTATTGTTCTTTTAATACCTTATATTTAAAAATTATACACATGGAAAAATGCATGGTGAAGCTTGTCAGAATCTACATAAAGGATCATAAACTGATGAGTCCAGAGAAACATTCTTGTTAGTTAGCCTGATATAAGTTATAATGTATTTATGTTTACAGGTTTAGTAAAAATAAATTCCATACTTAGTAAAAATATGGAGAATGATGTATTTTTACATTTAAATATTTTTGAGGTTTACTTCTTTACAGTAGCTTGACTTCATCTTTGTTTATTAAATATGATGTAATTAATGTATACATATACATCCAAAGCCTTAGAATATACTTTGTAAACCTTTCAGTAGTGATAGTGTCAATGATTTTGCTTCTCGTCTGTTCCTGAATTCCTTTAATTCGGGGCATTATGTGTTCCTTTTTAGTTCTTGTAGCCTCCTTCATGTTGTCAGACATCATTGGATCTCCTGATTATACAGATCTGATTAGAATCGGCCATGGGTTTGGCCAGTGAGACTGAACTCAGTTTTCCAAAAAAATGTGGTGTGTCACAGTTGATTACTAACAAAGGGGATCATTACTTTTTTACTTCCTTTATCAAAGGAAGTGAAAAACATGGTTTGAAAAAAGGGCCTCCTGTATATACTAAGTTTGTCCTTGTCCTAAGATAAGATAAGATAGATTTTATCGACCTCACAATGGAGAAATTAACTTGTTAATATGAAGTAATATGTGCTATGTGATTTAGTGCATGTTAAGTTAGGTTTAAATAAGTTTAGACTCTTGTTAAGACCAGATTATTTACCTCAAGGGGTCACAAATTATATTTAAACCAAAATACAAATGATGATGTTTCCTTACTAAGTTATTTAATAGTTAAAAACATTTTCCATCATCTTCTTATTCAACTTATAACTCAAACACAATCTGAATGACGTAAAATGTGCCTGTAGATTTGAACCAAACGGTAAGCTCATTTGTTAGAAGGAGTCATTATTTCACTAAGGCAAAGTTTTCAGTACATGTAAACCTTTTTTTTGTGTGTGTTTTACTTTTATCACTCCAGCCTACATCTCCATCTCTTTCTCATATAATTTCTAAATGCACCTAACCTTTTATATAAGCTGGTGTTTTTCTGCCCCTTTTCTCTCCTTTATCTTCTTGAATGGATTTCTTTCTTGCTTCTTATACAAGTCAAACATTTTTTTTTTTAATGAATGGAATGCCATTCCATCAACATGCCAACACAGCAGTGACACAAAATAGCGTTTGTTGCCTTGTGTGTGAAATTCCTCTATGAACTGAAACCCTCTCTTTTTCCCCAGAGCATCTTATGAAAGCTAGCTAATTGCATGTCCACATTGTACCGTCAGTCCCTGCTTTCCCAGAGCACCATTCAGAGGCAATTAAAGTGAGCTTAAACAGAGTAAGAAAGTGCGTCATCCTCTTAATGCAATTAAGGAAGTGTGCACACAAACATGGAGTGTTAGTGCATAACACAAAAACAGGAATACATAGAGAGAACAAAGCACAGAAAAGCAAATGGTAAAGGACGATTTATTGGGCAAAGCAACCCTCTTAGTTTCATCACATGTCATATTTAGATCCAATGTTGTACATTGCAGATATGGTGTTCAAATTTTGTAATAAAGTGCTCTCTTTCTAATTTAGCTGTCAACTTCATTTTTGCACAGAGCTGAAATACTTGTTTAAAGATAAACACACAGTAATTGTCTAATTGCTTTCTGCATTCAGTTTCCTGGCCTCTCTACTCTTCAAGAAAAATGTTTGTGTTGTTAATTTGTTTCAACATAACAGACACCAGCACACAAGACAAACGTGCCCAGCTTGCAAAAACAAGTTGAGAATATTATGTCAGCATTGCATTCAGAAAAACAAAATAAAATTTGTAGAAAATAAAACTGAAAATTTTTTAAGTGATACAATCAGAACCTTGCAATTCTGGTGACCTTGTCATTGAGACCCCTGGAAAGGCTTTGTTAAAACCTGTAAAATTAAATCCTTCCTTGCTCTTTCCCAATCTCAACAACCACATGCCAAAGAATAACATATTAACAAAATCCCTGATGGCACAGTAGTTGGTAACATTCTCCTGAAAACTTTTTAGGTTCGTCAGTATGGGAACTTCTAATTGGTAATTCATGACATTCTGTTTACATGTGGTATAGATATGACATGACACAGAGGCCCATTTCTTTGAGCCACTGGGCAGCATGAAGGACAACTCACATTTATCTTGCTACAACACACAGTGAGCAGGATGATAGGAAATGTAAAAAGAATCCCAAAGCTTACTGTTAGAAAACTGCAGCCAAGAGTGGCAATTTGGGGTCTCCAGTCTCCATAGCCAGTACTGGAAAGCATCTTCTTGCAAAACAGAAATGATGCCTCAAAAGCTCTTTACGCCTTACCATCACAAACGTAAACATGTGAAACCTGCTTAACTCTACTGGGACGTTTACTGGAACCATGTCAGATAACACGTCCTCGCACCCCTCAGGGATAGGAACAGGAAGTGGTGACAGGTCCTCCACAAACTCCTCCCGAACGGGAACCTGGGATGGAGGCACTTCGTCCTCGGAGCCCTCCAGGACAGGACCGGGAACAGGAGCAGGAAGTGGAGGCAGTCCATCCATGAGCCCCTCATGGACAGGAACAGAGCGTGAGGGCGGCTCGGATTGGGACACCTCCGGAATAGGACCAGGAACAGGATCGGGGTGTGGAGGCAGTTCATTCATGAGCCCCTCCGGAACTGGACCAGGAACAGGATTATGAGTTGGGAGCAGCGGCGATGGCTGATCAGGAGCAAAGCCATGAGCCGGAAAACCGTGTCGAACTTTGGTGGCGAGGCGGTTGGAGGAGGGACCAGGAGATCTCCTCATTGAAGCGGCGATTTCTCCCAGGGCCCTTTGTCGCTCGGCCTCAATGGCGTGGTGAATCTGAGGATCAGGGAAAAAATCCCTCCTCGCCTCAAACCAGTCTTGAAGGCACCAGCCCACGGGACCAAGCGAGAGGAATGGTGAGGGAATTCAAGAGGGTGAGGTTCTGGCCAAATTATCTTTTCACCTGGTGACCTCTCCCAGCTCACCATGGAGAAGGCTGGAAATAGTTGGTTCCTTCTGTCATAATGTGGGTTTCTGTTGGACCAATATGCGGGGAAGAACTCCTGAGGCTCGAAGTTTGCAGGTAAGACAAATTAATTGCTCATGGCTGGACACGGGCAGGGTATCAGGCGTGCACACAAACACAAACAACATATAAGAAACCAGCGGGGAACAAAGGAAACAAACGGGCTTAAATACAAAACTGGACAGCAGGAGGAACCAATGACACACGTGACCAGACAATCAGGGGAAAACACAGAACAGGTGTGGGCTTGGGGTGCAGGGAGACAGAAAACAAAGGACTAGACCAGGTAAAATAACAAAACACAAACTCAAGAACTCAAAACACAAGCAGGTATGACAGGCTTAGGTTATCCTGAGCTATCTCTGTAGTTTTGCTGCTATAAGCTTAGGCTGCTGGAGGACATAATGACCACTTTCACTCTCTCTCTGCTACATTCTCATACTACTCTCCAATTTTGCATTATTTGCTGTTATTTCAGCTTTTAACTTTATGTTCTCTTTATTTTCTCTTCCTGGAAGCTACACCTGGCCTGACTCTGTGTTGACCTGTGATACCTTCCTGGAGGGGGGCATCATCCAATTTTCTGCTGCCAACAACTTAATACTCACCTTCTGTCGATGATACACTTGGCCCTGTCTTTCAGTGTTCAACCCTATTTTTCTCCTAGACATAGCTACTGACTGAGCTTTTACTGTGACTAATTCTATGTGCTCTCTCTCATACTCAAAACTTGAAAACTGGCTCAGAGTTTATCTGTTTTTTCTTCCTAGATGAAACCACTAAAGGAGCTACAACCTCTGATGTTTTACTTTTCCTTACCATAGAGAGTACTCCTGTATCAGTGTTTCTGTGCTCTTTTTCTGTCTTTTTTCTTTTTTTCTGTCAACGCCAGTGACTGTCCACTGTCGCTACATGCTCATCCAGGAGGAGTGACTGCTACAAGTCACTGACTTGGGTTTCCTTAGATAGAAAAGCTTTTAACCAATTTGAATAATAAACTGAATCCGACTGCACTGTTTGATAGTTAGGATTAATCGGAATGTATGTACCTGACTTGAAATCGGCCACCAGAGATTTTAGGGTTAAGAACCCAAACTGTTGCAAACCATGTGAGTATCTTAAAAAAACCTTGTCACGTAATATACAGTCAGCAACTCCATTCAAGAATGTAAATAGAAAACCCATTATAAAGGAAAGAAGCAATTATGAAGTGCACACAGAAAAGCACAGGCTTCTCTGTGCGCTAACTCATGCTAGATAGACAGAAACACAGTGGACAGGGGCTCTCTGATCAGATGACTCATTATCTTCGGTTTGTTTTTAGGGAAGATTGACAACATGATATGTCACAAAAAATCATCCAAACTGTTTTAAGCAAAGCTGCTAAAGCAAGCTTGTTGCATGGGGGAACATGGTGTTCATGGGCTGGGTTTTCACTGATGCTAAAGTGTATATTAAAATTTTAGGAAGGCCCTTGCTACCATAAAAGTTATGTTTTTAACCAAGAAGTCTGGGTGTTTTTCAGCATGCAGGATCAGGCCTCACTCTGCTTGACTTACAACATTATGCTTGTAAGATAAAATGCATGTGCTTGACTGACTAGCATCGACTCCCAGTGAAAATGTGTGCTGCATCATGAAAAGTTCAGTCTGGCAACAATGGACTTAGGCAAAAATTTGCTCATTCACAAATGGTCAAATTGTTGCTGTTTGTGAATGAACACAAATATATATAGGTAAGCATGCATACTCACATCCCATTTTTGTTGTTTTTCACATTATACTTGCATTGAATTAAATTGTTTCATAAATACATATTTAATTATCTGCTTTCCTTTGAATGTGTGCCTGAAAATTGTTTGAGTAAACCACAAAAATGCAGATTTCAGTGTTGTTGTTTTTTGCCATTTAGAAAACACTCCAGGGTTCATCTTTTGTTGAACACGTTTTTTTTGTGTGTGTGTTACTGAGTTAAGTAAGGGAAGCTCTAAAAGCTAAGTCATAACTATGCCTTTCTTTGACTTGAGAAATGCTTCCTGAGTAAGTAATTGCAGCAAAGCTGAAGAAGTCAAGCATGAGATAAATACTATTATAAGTATTTTCCAAATAAGCGTTTTTTAAATTCTTTTGCAAGTAGAAAGATTTTAATGTGATAAACAATAAACTTGTTGGGCTGGAATGATGAGATAAAGAAATCAAACAATGCTTCACTATAACACAGCAAACTTAAACCAGATTTGAAACTGAAGCACTAGTGTTTGTAAAGTGAGTTTGCTTTTTTTGTATTTTAGCATGAATTACACCACCTCCACACACTATGGAGGTTGAAAAAGCTGAAAATGCCATATAATAGTACCTCTTGTGAAGACGTAGGATTTGACTTAGAAAATATCAACACATTTTTTTCTCACTTAAATACTTTGTGTAGCCTCTCCTCAATACAGTCATTAGTTTTTTTTCTTTGCAAGCCAGACTAAGTTGGCAAATACTAAAGGACCAGTTTTATGAATAAATAAAGAAAATTGCATGACACCACTGCAGTGTTAGGCTTCATGTGTCTGAAAAACACTCCTACATTACACAATTCTCATTAACCCCCACTGACAAGAGCCTATGCTCACATTCATAACTGTGCACACACAGGTCACAAGCAGTAGTTTATAAACACAGTGCTGTCTTTTGTCAGGCATGAAGGCGCCATAATTACTATTGATCTGTCATTACAATGTTTAACTCACAAATTGAATTTTCTAAGTTTCTTGTCAAGTTTAGTGCTTTACGTGAAAACATACCCTGCAACAAATCGAGCTCATCTGACCACAGTTCGTTGTGCACAAATGACAAAGCATCCATTCACATCTGTGTTTTAAGTTTAAGGTCGCAGCACTTCCTTAATTCCCCGAAATACCTTGCTCTACAAGATCAAATGAGGAAATGAGCATGGAAGAGCATGACTACCCTCTTAAACAGAAAGAATATGCCCAACCTGTGCCACACATTGTGGAAAACATTAAAATGTGTTCTTTTACGATGAATACATATTGTTTTATTTTAAGCTAGAGTGTGGCTTCTTGCTCCGAATGTCTCTACAGCACAAGTACTATGTAGCCTCATGAGTATGTATGGATGGACCCAAAACAAAGGTTTTGAAAGTAATGATGATTACTGCAGTATTTGGATTGAATACAGCAGCAGATTCCAGAAATATATCCTGAAATAAATAAAATCAAGCAGTTTTTAGAACCCAAAGTTGTATCTCTGCTCAAAAATTTTACTTTCCTTTGTCCACAAAATTTTCATGAACCCACTGACCTTTTACTCTGCCTCAGGAGTCTCTTGTATGGAACTACAGGGGTTGGACAATGAAACTGAAACACCTGGTTTTAGACCACAATAATTTATTAGTATGGTGTAGGGCCTCCTTTTGCAGCCAATTCAGCATCAATTCGTCTTGGGAATGACATATACAAGTCCTGCACAGTGGTCAGAGGGATTTTAAGCCATCTATCTTGCAGGATAGTGCCCTTGTCACTACGTGATACTGGTGGAGGAAAACGTTTCCTGACTCGCTCCTCCAAAACACCCCAAAGTGGCTCAATAATATTTAGATCTGGTGACTGTGCAGGCCATGGGAGATGTTCAACATCACTTTCATGTTCATCAAACCAATCTTTCACCAGTCTTGCTGTGTGTATTGGTGCATTGTCATCCTGATACACGGCACCGCCTTCAGGATACAATGTTTGAACCATTGGATGCACATGGTCCTCAAGAATGGTTCGGTAGTCCTTGGCAGTGACGCGCCCATCTAGCACAAGTATTGGGCCAAGGGAATACCATGATATGGCAGCCCAAACCATCACTGATCCACCCCCATGCTTCACTCTGGACATGCAACAGTCTGGGTGGGACGCTTCTTTGGGGCTTCTCCACACCGTAACTCTCCCGGATGTGGGGAAAACAGTAAAGGTGGACTCATCAGAGAACAATACATGTTTCACATTGTCCACAGCCCAAGATTTGCGCTCCTTGCAACATTGAAACCGACGTTTGGCATTGGCATGAGTGACCAAAGGTTTGGCTATAGCAGCCCGGCCGTGTATATTGACCCTGTGGAGCTCCTGACGGACAGTTCTGGTGGAAACAGGAGAGTTGAGGTGCACATTTAATTCTGCCGTGATTTGGGCAGCCGTGGTTTTATGTTTTTTGGATACAATCCGGGTTAGCACCCGAACATCCCTTTCAGACAGCTTCCTCTTGCGTCCACAGTGAATCCTGTTGGATGTGGTTCGTCCTTCTTGGTGGTATGCTGACATTACCCTGCTTACCGTGGCTCTTGATACATCACAAAGACTTGAAGTCTTGGTCACAGATGCACC